>NC_134403.1:323878365-324194979 GCF_038048845.1 Mixophyes fleayi | reverse complement strand
AATCCAGACATAAAGCCACTTTGGCCACCGAGGTACTAGCAGAACTTATAGAAGCTAAGTCAGCCCTATATAAACTTCTAAAAAAAAGAATAAAATTAGACTACCGCAAATGTCGTAACCGAACATAAACTTATCCCCCCGATGGTGTCGGCCTTCATTGCGGTCTCGGAGGGCGTGTTATTTTCCACACATTCACTAGAAGCCCACATCACAGTGATACCTAAAGAGGGCAAAGACCCATCCCAATACCCAAGCTACCTTCCGATTTCCTTACTCAATGTAGATAGTAAACTTAATACAAAACTCATTGCTAACTGACTAAAATCTCTTCTCCCAGGCTTAATTCACTCTGACCAGGTTGGTTTTGTTACTGGTCGAGAGGCTAGGGACAACACAACTAAGGTCATTAATTTGGTCACTGGGCACTAACATCCCAGCTTTGCTTCTATCCTTGGATGCGGAAAAAGCATTTGATTGTATCGATTGGTCATTTATATGGTGCATGATTTCACACATGGGTCTAGGTCCACTAGCGCTCCACAAGATTTTGTCTCTTTACCACTCCCCCCACAGCACGTATTAAAATAAACGGGATGCTTTCGGAACCGGTGTTGATTGACAATGGTACCAAGCAGGGCTGCCCACTCTCCCCGATAATTTTTGTGCCCACAATGGAAGCTCTGGCCAGGTCCATTAGAGCAAATCCTGACATATCAGTATTACAGGTAGGAGGGGTAGAATATAAACCAGCTCTGTTTGCGAACAACCTCCTGGCCATGGTCACTAATCCGGTTATTTCGATTCCAAGTTTGGTCAAGGAATTCCAGCATTTTGGTTCCCTGTCTAACGTCAAGATTAATTATTCAAAATCGGTCACCCTCTATATCTCATTACCTATCCATGAAGCTGAGGGTATCTAACAAGCGTTTCCCTTCCAATGGCACTCCCATCATATTAAGTACCTAGGTGTGTTGATCCCTAGCGACCTATCAGGGCTATTTGACCTTAATTTTGGTCCTCTATTAGTACAACTTTGAATGGATTTAAGAGAGTGGAGAAGTAAGGCCTCCTGGGTAGGTCGGGTCAATATAATTAAGATGAATATCCTTCCCCGCATTCTCCATCTTCTACAAACGCTTACAATTCACATGCCCGATAGGTGGTTCGTTGACTTACAGAAACTGTTGAAAAACTTTGTATGGGGAGAAAGACCCCGTTTTAAACATGATATCCTGTACCGCCGCAGACACCTGTGGGGTCTACAACGCCCACATTTTGCCTTCATATCACAATGCAGTCATGTTAGGAAGGACTGTGGAATGGACAATCTCTAACGTTGAGAAACAGTGGATTGACACTGAGGGTGCAAAGCTGCCTTCTCTGACCCAGTTTACCCCATGGCTTTACAAATTACCTTCCATCAAACATCCCACTATTGGCCCAAACATCTCAAGGTGCTCTCCGATTACTCACTCGCATTTCCTCGCCTATATCCCCTTTGCTTCCAATTTTTCACAATGCGTTGTTTCCGCAGGGCGAGTGAGTCGGTCCATTCAAAACATGGATTTGAGCTGGAATCACACCAGTCGTCCAGCTGATCAACTCCACAGGTGTGTCTCCCTTTGCAATAATTCAGGCTAAATGGGAACTGAAATTTGGAGATTTCCCCAAATTAAGCATTTTCTGGCCTCTGGACTTCCCTAGAAAGACACAACAAGGGATCTTATAGCCTTTCAATCGATTTGTCACGCCTCCAGCTGCCCTCCTCATTTCTTCACCTCATCTCTGTTTTATATACACTCCTTATTGATAATTTATATAACTTCTTACCGAGACTTACCACAGAGATTGGGAATGAGACCTGAGAAACCAGATCCAGACAGCAGATTGGCCAAACATTTTTGAATCTACACATGCAAGCTCCACTAGTGTTGCAGTCGTAGAAACTCACTACATGGTCTTATCAAGATGGTATAGATGCCCGGCCCAATTACTAAGAATTTACCCGAGGGTTCCAAGCATTTGTTGGAGATGTCAGGAGGCTCCAGACACCCCCCTTCATATATGATGGAACTGTGCAATGCTCCGGCTTTCTGGACCCAGGTCATAGCAGTCTTTAAATATTTTGTGAGATGAGGTCCCTGATAATCCTGCCTTTTGGTTGCTAAATAAAACTAAGTCTCCAATTTCTAGCTTCAAAAAATCAATTTTAAAATATCTCAAATCAGCTGTCAAAGCAGTGATACTGACCCATTAGAGGTCCCCCACACCACCGTCCATCAGGGAGTGGCTCCAGAGAATAGAATTTTATAGATTAATAGATGAATTAATTTTCTCTTCATCGGACAAGTTTGCAGTTTACTAAGCCATTTGGTGTCTCTGATTTGCGTTTCAGGATGTGGAGAAACTAGCGCCCTTGACGAGTTCAATTCCCATCTCCTCAACTGATAATGGTAACAACAACCCCAATCACAATCACAATGAGGTAGCTCCTCCTTTATCCCCTCAATTCCCACCCCCCTCCTCTCTTCTTCTGTACCTCTTTGGGCGTCACTTGAGCTGTGCTGTTTCGTACCTTTACTTTTTCTTCTCTTTCTTACTTTCTCTTTTCTTTGGTAAAAATTATATATCTGACATTTTCTATAGAAAAATATAATCACTCTAGTGGTTTGTTCTATGTGACCATGATGATAAAGAAATATTACACTAAAAAAAAAAAAAAGAAGACGTAAGAAGGAGAGATAAGAAACAATTAACATTTCTAAAAATAAAAAAAACATAATAAATAACAACACAATACAAAATTAAGAACTGTATAGATATATTAGAATGCAGAGTTAATCACATTTTATACAGCAGAGATAATATTGGATTAACAGACGTCCAAGGTATATAATACATAAATGCAAAATAATATCAATAAATTGCTTATATCAATTGAATAACATAACATTTAATTGTAAGAATTGTTTTTGTAAACAGATTTTTTTTTAAGACAGCTAATTTATTCATAAAAATTACAATATTTCAGTATAATAACAATTTAACTGAACATTTAACATATTTTGCTTTAAAGATGCCCATCCCGACATTGAAAAAATGTCCTGTGAGAGAGAGAGAGAGAGAGAGAGAGAAGGGTGTGGAGGAAAAACAGTTAAACAGTTTGAACAAGGAGAGAATTGAGAGAGTGAAGAAGAGAGGCAGTTGGAGAGCACAAAGCAAAGCAAAAGAGGGTGTAAGTGTGTTGAAATAGCTGCTGCTGCCTGTCAACATCCTGTGGCTTCCAGTGTGGAACTGGGGAACCTTACTTTGTGCAGTACCCAACAAAAGAAAATGTATCACACATGGTTCCAAGCCAGCACTTAAAAGTTCATAAAGAAACAATATTGAGTTTGAGGATGAGCAATAGTCTAATCACTTTATCCTCTGGGAGATCTTCCAGTAATCTCCTTCTTTAATAATATAATGGTGTGACCTTATATTCCTTGGGTTGGTCTGGTCCAATCTTCTATCAGGGCCATTCCTTGAAATTCTGCTTTCACTACTGTTACATTCTCTCCCTTTGATCTATTTCACTAGCCCAGTCATATATCTCATGCACTCCCACATTATCTCCCTAATCTTCCCCCTCTTCTAGACCCACCATATACTCCACCATTTATGCCTTCAACCACTTCATGCAAAGTCCTTCTCTTGCAACTTGCCAAATTATAGGGGAAGAACAAAATAGTGAAAGGACCACTTAACCAAATGACAAATATAGATCTATATTATTATCGAATATATTACAAAATAAAAAAGTATATCACACACTCTGCAAAAGTCTGTGATGATTACTTAATAAAATTAATGATGCGTAAACTTTTTAATTACCTTCAGAGGTGCAATTTCAATTAATTGGGAATTTATTACCACAGCACACGTGAAAACTTCACAGGTTTTAGCAATTTAATTGGGCATTACAGAGCTGCCTTACATTCGTATAGTAAAAAAAAAACATAGTTGCATGAAATGTGAATTGAATTGCACAAGGTAAAAAAAAAAAATCATGGGCAACTGTGAAAATGGCTAATTGAACCGCCCTTTAGGTGTCACCTTTAATTATGTCTTTAATTAGCAATTGTAGGTAAAACAATGTAAATAATATTGCATGGTGTTCTGCCTTTGCCTGTATACTTCTCAACAGCAGGATTTACACACCATAGTCATATTTTTGTAAATGTGTTACAGTTAAATGATTTCCACAAATACAAACATTGTATTGATTTACCTTAAATTCTGTGCTAATTATAATCATAAAAAAGTATATATACTGTATAAATGTGTCTGTGTGTGCTATCCAACCTGCTTTGAAAAAGCTTGCTCAAACCCACTTATTTTCTAAATTCTGTAGATTTGTGGAGACCTGGACAGGAGAGACAAACTGAGCTACGCCAGGGGTGAGGGTCCTTTACAGTACAGTAATAAATAGCCTTCTGAGACTGATTTTGATGTTTATCAACTTGCCCTTTGTAAACGCTCCCCAGTTTGTTATAAGCCCTTTTTTAGGGATCAATGCTTATATAGTAAATAAACTCCTTAATATGGACATACTAAAAGTGACAACTTAATTCTTTTGCTTTCAGAATAGATTTGCTTTAAGCGCATCAGCAATACCAGCTCCTACAATATCGGTATCTTGGGAGTTTGAAGGCTATCTCTTTCTTAATTAGTACATTGCAGTGCTATCATCCTTAATGCATTTTATTGATTTATCCACCTTTGTAACCAGACATGATGGGTATTGCGTAATATCTGATATCTCATTTAGTACAGAAGTACTATATCTATCAAATAAATGTTTGCATGTGTTAAATCTTGCACAAAAGAAGTCATGTATTTATACTGTATTTCACTAATGATATAAGTATTGTTTATGGCATTGCTGTTATTAGAACACATAGGAAAGTATCAGTATATATTTCAAAATCCAATTATGTAAAAGACATAATGTTATATGCAAGTGTTCCTTCTGCTATCTGTTAATATTATATTTTATTTATAATGCACATATTATGCATCACTGTACATTAAGGTGATCATGATACAAATAAATTAATTATAAAGACATGACACAAAATGTAAACATGGCCCTGCTCAAATGAGCTTAAAATCGAAGAGATGTGGGGAACAATTGATATATGAGGTAGCAGAATGTCATTTGTAGTTGCTTGTGCAGAAAGTGCTACTCTAAGGCAGAAGCATTAACAGACACCAATACTAAAGCTGCCATGGAATGTGAAGAGACAGTGCGAGACAGATAATGAAACATTATTATTGTTATCATAGATTTATAAGGTGCCACAGTGCTTCGCAGTGCCGAACAGTAGGGAAAACAGGAACATACAAGGCGTGGCAGGATCACTTATAAATAACTTATGGTATAAATGTATTTAAAGGAAATAGCGCAGGGTGCTTATTTATATATTTGCAATGTACTGATTTTACTATATCGTGTGGTACTTGGTATAGGAAATGCGTTCTGAGGTGTTGATTTCTGATGCAATAAGCATTTGTTGAGCAGGTCTGTTGCGTACCTTCGAGAGGAAGTCCTCATTAAGTCTAATTAAGTCTATTCATGTGAGTAACCAATATGTCCTTTTTAGACTAAATGCACCACAGGAGGTTGTTACTGTAGTTCCTGAGCAGTCCTTTATCCAGTGTGTTGAAACCTGTTGAACATTGTAAACAGCACGTGATGTAGGATATCACAGATAAGTACAAATTTTGTTAAGTATAAATTGAATTTAAATCCATGTTAGGGGAAACATATTGCATCCTGATACTAAAAATAACTCAGACTTCTTGGGACCAGTTAAGATTTCAAAGGGCTGCCTTACCCCCTGCTAGGCTGCGTCCAAAACTGTATAAAACAGCACAGGTTTGTTCTGAAATGTATCATTTTTGTTCCATCTGATCACTGGTACCTTAAACCAGTGTGACCTGTCTTTATCAGGACACTTAAGCGAATAAACATCACTTGCTTCAAGATCCTGCTTTGACAACTTTTTCCCTGCTGTATTTCTTGTGACCAACAGATTAGACCCAAATCTAATCCGTTTACGGCTGTTCTGAGCTTTCCAATACCAAAGCTTTGCCAGCTATCTGCAGCTCTGCCCAGTGGATAAACCAGGTGTACCATCCACAATAACCCTGATCTGAAAGCAAGAGCTCAGGGGTACCATCCCAGGTGTACCAGCAAGGGGGTACACTAGCAGCGACAGTTACCAAGAAGGATGCAATTCTGAATGCCGCTAAGGAGTCCAATGGTGGCAGCAGTTTAATCCCCCTCATACTAAAGGGTACATTTGGGATAAACAAAAAGGGAACAGTGCCAAAGTAAGCCCAGCCGGTTCCCAGCAACAACGGACAAGGTGGCATAGGCGGTCCATCCTGTCACACAAGGTAGACAAAATAAATGCAGACATGAAAACAAAGGGTATGAAGGACACTTCTCATTAGAGAGCTTGCATTCTAAGTGGAAGAGGACACAGATGAATCAAGAGCAGCGAGTGTGGCTCACAGTGGAGATTGGGACAGTTGTGAGGGTGCATTAGTGTGAATAGTGTTATTGGGTATAAGGTCATCTCTAAAAAGTATGGGCTTTCAAACAGCGTCTAAAGATTTGAAGGCTGTGGTAAAGTTAGATTGAGCGTGGTAGGGAATTCCATAAGTGGGGAGCAGCACGGGAGAAGTCTTGAAGTATGAAGTAATAATTGTCTACATCTTAAAATATTCAGCTTCTGTCAACCATAACTGTCCTTTGCCAGTTATCTTATCCTCCTTCTTCTTTTGATACTTCTTTTGTGCTCCATTGGTACTGTTGTGGTTATCTGCCAACATGGAGTAGCTATGTGCCAGGTTTTTTTATTTTGCATCATGCTCACTGCTGGACACAAAGCCAGAACACTAATTACCCATGTTTGCAGAAGTTGTGGCGGTGGCTGCCACCACCAAGGAGGCTGTGGAAGAACAGAAATTGACATATTTTTGGTCCTAGGTGTAATGACAATCCTCAATACTACTATGGTATAACTGCTATAATGTATTTCTTAACTTTTGTAATAAATTATTTCCTTGACTCCAGACACAATTTGAAACACATGGGTGCATTAACTTTGCAGTCTTCTGCAAAAATGAGATTTTAAATTTAATTTTGAGGCGTGAGATTATTAAAATTAGATAAATGGATGGAGAAGATGCATTTTTAATGGAGCTCCTTGCTTTGTCGGGAATGACACACAGCCAAATCTACTCTGCAAACACACTTGAATATTGCAGCAGCTCTAGCCCGCATACTTTGCTTTTCTGTTTGCGCCAACACAATTTCTCTCAATACAACTTGCTTTGTTGACAGAACTTGTCACCCAGTGTAGTGTAGTGTCACAATACATACATTTGTGACTTGGTTTCTTTCTATGTGAAATATGTTCCTCTTTTTCCTTGTCAATGGAAATATCATCATCATCATCATCATCAACATTTATTTATATAGCGCCAGCAGATTCCGTAGCGCTTTACAATTGGGAACAAACATTAATAAGACAATACTGGGTAATACAGACAGAGAGGTAAGAGAACCCTGCTCGCAAGCTTATAATCTATAGAAATATTCCAAAAATCAGAATTACATAAGCACAAGTGTTTCAAATCAAAATGGCATCACTATTAGAGATATTTGATTATTCAGAATTGTATAGGCACATTTCAAATTAAATTACATTATCATTACAGTATATTAGGACAATTATATTTAGCCTTATAACGGTAATGCCCAAACACTAAATATATGCAGAATGTCCAATGTAGAGAAGTGTCCTTGAAATCTCCTTGATTGTATAACACAACAGATCTATGACCAACACAGTACCAGTGCAAGGCAAATAAAAAAAACAACAACACATGAACCATCAAATCCACAAAAACAATTGTAATAAAGATAGAAAAAAATACATAGTTACTTGCCCAGAAGAAGATCCAGTGAGGGGGTGATCACCTCTCCTATTAGGGTTTGGCTGGGCCAGTTCCATTTTAATGGTTTCGGGCCAGTCAGCTGCCTGTGGCCAGACACTCGATAGACGTGACTTGCGGCTGAGAGGCAGACAGAGGAACCTGCTCTGTCACTCAGTTTGTGTTTAAAACACAATCAGAGAGGCCGGGCAGCATTCTCTGCCTGCTACTTACCTGGCAGGCACATCCATATATTGTGTGTTTGCACAGGGTCATACCAAGCAGCACACTGAATGATGGATGGCGCTTTTTATTCACCAATCAGAGTAGTGGGAGAACTATCAGCTTCAGAGATCAATTTCTAAAAAGAAGTGGCTAGCTAGTGATGGGATCCGGTACCATCATCATTGTGTATTTGCACAAGCCCACAAGCCCTTGAATGTGATAAAGCCACTGACAGGCATGTATGCAACTCCGTGCCTGTCTGATTCAGTTCTCAATTATCCAAACATGTCATTAGTGCACGCAGACTGCGTTTGCATGCCCTTTCCTCCCCCTTTCCGTCATTCCAAGCCTAAGAAGGTGCAAATGTCAGATCTGCATATAGACAAAGTCATGGACTTTTTTGCAGGCATGCTCAGTACAAATTTGCATAGTTTATTCTAAGTAAACGCCCCAACTAAGCATTTTAGTGCACATAAAAATTACTATTGTATATTTAACGCTAAATAGAACCCTTTCTGAGATGCAGACCATTGTAAAATACAATAATATTTGTTTTATTACATCTTCTGCAGATGTTTCCCTTCTTTAAACCATGAAATTGAAGTTCTACTTTTTTGTGAGTACTGCAATAATTTTGATCTATTTGAGCAGAATAAAGTCTTATACTTCCTATCCTTCTTATCATGGTCTCCAAACAAGTTTATGAAAATGTAATGTTCACTATTATTCAAAACTTCAGTACAAAATGACATTGGAAAATATTAATAAAATAACATTATGACTTTGCTGGTGATCAGTAAGCAGAGTTCTGTCATATTTTACATTTTTCGATTGGTTACACATATAAATTCTTATTCAATCCAATCACACAGAATAATAATGTTGAATAGGAAAAAATATATCAAGCAAGAATTTGTAAAGTAATGCAAATAAATTTAGTATATGGAATTTTTTTAAACATTAATTTATCAGGAAAGCATTCAACAAGTTTAATATATGTCAACCTGGCCTGAAGTTTCTAGTCATTCCCTGAGCACAAAAATAACATTAAAACTCTAAAATGGCTTTGAGCTGAGATTGTGGGTGTCACAACTGTAACACTGGAAAAGCCACTGGCTAGTATTAGCTCATCTGATCAGGGAGGCGCTGAGTCTAATGCACTCCTAGGGCTAGATTTACTAAGCTGCGGGATTGAAAAAGTGGGGATGTTTCCTATAGCAACCAATCAGATTCTAGCTTTCATTTATTTAGTACCTTCTACAAAATGACAGCTAGAATCTGATTGGTTGCTATAGGCAACATCCCCACTTTTTCAAACCTGCAGCTTAGTAAATATAGTCCCTAGTGTTCACAAGGGACCCCCAATAAGGGAGTCTGGGCTTTGCTGCTAATGGAGCGCAGGTTGCGGTTCTCTGAGATCCAGTGCAGGGGCGGAGTAGTCAAACAATCCAAGTCAGAACCAGACAGAAATAGAGGTACACAGGAGTGATCACAGAGTAACACAGACAAGGCAGGCAGCCATACCTGACACATAGTGATAGTGAGGGGACGACGCCTGACAGTGGGCAGGGAATAAAAAAGTTTTATTTATTTTTTTTACATTTTTTTTTACAATATTCTAAAATGATCACTCTGGATGGTTGTCAAAGTGACAAGATGACATAGGAAGCCTGAATCCTAGAGATACCTACAGTATTGAAGAACTGAGCAAAAATGTAACAATTTTACACAAATGTTAAATATAGAGTATAGTAAGTAAATTGTCATTAGGATATTTGTTCTTGTCAGACTTCACATATCCTGAAGAATACAACCTGTACATTCTTCCCTGTAATAAGAAAGATCTTGAATAGTTTCAAGTGGTAACAACAACTCAGTTATCTCTGATTGCTGTATCTGGGACAGGCTGGGCGTTTGTGACAAACTGGTTGGCAGCTTGATGGGATTGATAATATTTTTCTTTTTATTATAAGAACTTAAGTGAATTAGTGGTGTGTGATTCTAGAGAGAGTCAGCATCCTAATTGACCAGAGATTACGCTCAAGGCTCACAAAAATTTAAAAGACATACTGAGCAAATAGTTTCTGTTCCCCTCCTTTCTTGTTTTCTTTTCTATTTTTTATTTGGTGGAAGTGTGAGGTCCAGGATGACCCCTGACTATAAACAGATAAAAAAGGATGAGCTTTTGGCTTTGTGTGTCGAAAGAGGACTTGCTGTCGTCCCCGTCAGGAATCGAAAGCAACTGATTCAAGCGCTTGTGGATGCTGATCAGAAGCCAAGTGTCGGGGGAGGCCAGGGAGAAAGCATCTCTGTAACACTAGGCATTACCACAAATACCTCTGTTGAACCAAGTGAGGAACCTACCCTGGACAGATACATGCATGCTGTCCTCAAACAGCTGAAGGATACTGATCCTGTAACATCGCTGCAGCTGATCCAGCAACTCCAAGAGGTTGTTGAATGCTGTGCCGCTGCAGACAGGGAGGGTGCCGAACGCCGCTCTACAGCAGACAGGGAGGCTGCTGAATGTCAAGCCGTATGCGAATACCAGTTAGAGCTAGCCAGGCTCAATGGCGAGTCGGCAGACTGAGGCCCGGGGAAGAAAAAACCCAGGCACGACCAATCTAGTGTGTTGGAAAAAGACGACAAACTTAATTCGTTCCTGAGGGGATTTGAAAGGACTTGCCGATAGTTTGAGCTGGACTCCAATAAATGGGCCAGCTATTTAACTTCTGGACTGAGATGGAAAGCTTTGGAAGAGTTTGCAGACCTTCCCCAAGAACTGGACAGAGATTATGTCGCAATTAATAACTCCTGAAGCTTACCGGCGGAAATTCACAGACTCAAGACGCAGTCCCTCTGATACCTATGCTGGAATGTTACCGCAATTATCATCCATGATGCATCAATGGATTGAGGGATTGCAGGTGCTGGACTATGATAAACTAAAGGAATTTATTCTCCAGGAGCAGTTCCTCACTGTGCCCAGCTGAGGAGAGAATGGGTTGTGGATCGCAAGCGGCTGCTAGCCTGGCCGACAAGTACACAGTTACCAGGGCTCCTGTAATGAAGAAGAGATGGGGAGTGCTAGGGCAAACTACCTGGAAAGAGAGGCAACCGGGAGGATCAGCCCTGAGTTCCCTGTCAACCAAACCACCTGTTGCTGAATCTTTTGGGAGGGAGGGGGGGGGGAAACCTGTTTGGCAACTGGACGCAGGTGTTTTACATGTGATGAAGTGGGGCACATCAGTGCCTTAATGGCACCCTTAAACAAATGCTTAGGACTTTTGTGGAGACTGGGAGAGGTTCCTGCCGCACCTCTTTGCATACCGTGAGGTACTGCAGGAATCCACTGGCTTCTCATCCTTTGAACTCCTGTACAGGCGCTGGGTGCGCAGCCAGTTAGTTTTGATTAGGGTGTTAGGGAATTTAGACTGTAAGCCCCAATGGGGTAGGGACTGATGTGAGTGTGTTCTCTGTACAGCGATGCGGAATTAGTGGCGCTATATAAATAAATAATGATGATGATGATGATGATGATTAGGGAAGAGTTGGGAAGAGAAATCGATCACCTCAGACACATCAGTAGTACACTATGTAGTGCCGTTCAGGGAAAAATTGCAGTTGCTAATGCGGATGGCACAGAGCAACCTGAAAGCTGCTCAAGCAAGGCAGAAGCTGTGGTATGACCGCAATGTGAGAGAGCGCATATTTGAGGTGTGGCAACAGATTCTAGTTCTGATCCTTATGCGGCAGAACAAGTTTTAGGCTGCCTAAGAGGGCCCCTATACCATAGTACAGTGTATTAATGATGTCAATTATGTTGTGACAACTGATGAGGGCCAAAAGAGGCAGAAGGTATATCACATCAACATGCTCAAAGCTTATCATGACAGGAAAGCTTGTGTATTAGCTGTATGTAGCTTGCCTGAAAGGTATAAGGAGTTTGACCCCTTGGTAGATTTAATACCTGTTGTTAGAGAGTGAGGGTCCCTAGCAGATGCTCACTGCAGTGTAGAGCTGTCTGATGATCAATTAGAACAGCTAGTTGACACGCTAAGGCCTTATCAGTCTCTTTTCACAGGGAAACCTCGAAAAACACACTTGGTCCACACATCATGTAGACACAGGCTCCCCCTCAGACAGACAGCATATTGTACTTCCCTAGAAGTGCTATTAAAAGGGAGATAAATGATATGCTGCAGCTAGGGATAATTCTAACATCTTGTAGTTCTTGGACTGCCCTGATGTTACTAGTCACCAAGAAATGTGGGGGCACCCGATTCTGTGTAGACTATAGGAGGTTGAATGATGCCACAGTGTTGATGCTTATCCTATGCTTAGGATAGATGAATTGTTAGATCAGCTTGCCCAGTCACGCTACATCAGTATTATGGATCTTAGTAGAGGGTACTTGCAGATCCCATTGTCACCCAAGGCCCGCATTTATCACCCCATTTGGGCTACTTGAGCTTTTGGTCATGCCCTTTGGAATGAAAAATGTCCCTGCTTCCTTCCAGCGCCTGGTCAATAACCTGCTAGAGGGCCAGGAAGGTCATGCGGTTGCCTACCTGGATGAAATTGTGGTGTTCAGCCAGACCTGGGAGGAGCACCTGATCCATCTGAGTAGTGTGTTAGGCAGAATTACTAAGGCAGGTCTGACTATCAAGCCAGAGAAATGCCAGCTTGGCATACATGAAGTACAGTACTTGGGGCACCGTATAGGGGGAGTTACCCTCTGTCCAGAGCCAGGCAAAGTAGAGGCTATTATGGAGTGGCCGACCACTACCACGAAAAAGCAGGTCCTGTATTTCTTAGGTACAGCTGGGTATTATAGAAATTTTAACAAAAAAGAAACTACCACAGGTGATTTATTGGACAGAGGATTGTGAGAATGCATTTACAGCTCTGAAATCTGCCCTGGCCCAGTCCCCCATATCAAGAATACTGAAGATTTTAAAGTAATAGTAATTGAGACTGTAATTCCAATAGTGAGAGGAGGTGGTAAATGTAAAAAACTATGCCAACAAAAAGCTTAGAGCTGAATGAAGTAGTTAATTTAAATAATATATAGTTTGGTAAATTTAAAAAGATTAGGTAAATATTCATAAATAAATATATATATATATATTTCTTACAATTCAGATTGCTAATTGATATAATTGGACCATTATTATGGTTTAATCTGGTTTAATTTGAAAGACTTTTTATTGTAATTTCACCATGCTTTTAAATAGCATTAAATGAGTAGTTCCTATTGCAAGTAAGTTTATTTAATGGATCTAAATAATTATGTTAGTGCGTTTCAAAATGAGGTGAGATGATTTTTTAAGTGCCATCCCACTCTACACCTTTATTTATGGCTCCCTTCCTCCCATCACACAGGAGCCTGGATGGCCCCAGGCAGCAGCTTGACTTCTATTATCCAACCCCTCCCACACACAGACAGAAAAAAATACTAATTTTATTCTTGATATAGCACCTGACTACTTTTAGCCCCCACACAGCAGCCTAGCCCCTTTTAGCTGACATAAAGCAGTCTGGCTATCCATTTTTAACACATAAGCTTGGTTCCATTTAGCATCTACATAGCAGCAGTGCTCCTTTTAGCTTCAACAAGGTAGTCAGGCCTGTTTTGAACACCCCACCCCCACCCAGCAACATGGCCTTTTTACCCTTTACACGGTAGCTTGCATTGTTAGCCTTCAGAAAGCTGCTTGGCTCCTATTAGCCCTCACATAGCAGCCTGGCCCCTATTAGCCCCCATACTACAGCTTGGCTCTTTCTGCAAATTGGGACAGAAAATGTGATGTAAATGTGGGTGAGAACCTAGGATCCAGTGACCATCAAGCAGTATGGTTTAGTATAAAGACAGAGACCATCTTATACCACACAAAAACAAAGGTGTTAGATTTTAGGCAAGCTGAGTTTATAGAAATGGGAAAATGTGTAAGTGACTCTTTGGCAGAAGGGGATCAGCTTGCAAGGTATTCAGTTGAGGTGGGAAAAATTAAAAAATGCAATATTAAAAGGAACTGATTTGTATGAAAAGGGTTAGGAAAAGCACAGGAAAAAGGAAGCTAGTGTGGTTTGTAAAAGAAGCAGCGAGTATTGTGAAAGCAAAAATGATGGCCTTAAGGAAATATAAGCAGACTCAGAATAATGAAGACAAAGACGTGTATCTTGTTAAACAGACAGAGGCTAAGAAGGTAATCAGACATGCAAAGGCAAAAGAGAAAATTGCCCAGTTAGTAGGTAAAGAGGGAAAAACTTTTTTGAGGTATATACGTGAAAGGAGAAAAACAAAAGGAGGAAAAATAAGACTAAAGACAGAGAGTGAGAGTCTTGTTGAGGGAGATAAGGAAATAGCAGATCATCTTAATATTTCATTTTGCTTGGT
This sequence comes from Mixophyes fleayi, assembly GCF_038048845.1. NCBI lineage: Eukaryota > Metazoa > Chordata > Amphibia > Anura > Limnodynastidae > Mixophyes > Mixophyes fleayi. The sequence continues at coordinate 324,180,365 of NC_134403.1, read as the reverse complement.
GTTCACTACAGAAAGAAAGGGAAAGGAGCCACAGTTAATTTACAAGTATATTCATAAAAATGAGGTAGATACAAGTACATTTGCAGAGTTGAAGGTCCTAACAATTTTCTCCTGTGCCCCTCCCATCTATCCTTTCTACTCCCAACATATCCTCTCTTCTCCTATTACCTTCTTCATCCTCTTCTGCTAATGTTGATGGAGTCCTGGTGGCTGCCGATCGGAAGTGAAGTGGGCAAACTTGAGGATGGCAGGTAAGCACAATCTTTTTATTTTAATACTTTTGCATACATTATGGGTCCTATTCATCAAGCTCATAACCCCATTAGCACATCTGCTTTTAAGACAGGGATTTTTCATTGAATTTGCATGTACTAATGGGCAGATTTATTAAAGGATAACAAACCATATTACCTGCGAAAATGGGAGTTTTTGCAAGTTTTTTGTTTTGTTTCACCCTATACATCAAAAATTTATTGCCAGTGATAAGCCTGATGGTGATAATATGCACCAGCTTTTTACATATTTTCTTAAAATAAATTTGAACGATTTAAAAAAAATAAAATAATTCCAAATCTGGAAGCTGACTCACGCTTGCAAACATACGCAAAGACTGGCCTGGTGAAATGGTAAGTTAAGTCTTACCATTGTATCCAGTATCATTGTGGCTGCAGATTAGCTGCTGTATTGATACATTTTGGCGATAAAGGATTTTTTTATCACCGCAATAAGTGACATTTACATTTTGTTTTACCTATCGCCATGAAGGGGCTGTTCATGATAAATAGGCGCCTTTATCTTTGAATTAAATCTCTATTGCATTTTTCAGAAATAAAATTCAAGGTTACAAGCCATTTGACAATATTAGATTAGACTAGTCTTATCAACAGTATGTTGCAATAAAAACACAAACAATCAATCAATAGACATTTTCTTAATGTTGTTTTTTTTGACAGGGGTCTTTTTAATAGAGTGAGAGACCTTAAAATATCATACTTGTGAATACATAGTATATTTATTTTGTATAGCAATACAAGCTTCCCACATGGGTCTCAAAAACACAAAGGCTAAATATAGTATTAACACCACTGCAATTAAAACTACTGAGGAGCAAAGGGATCTAGGAGTCACTATTTCAGGTGACTTAAAGGCAGGTAAGCAATGTAGCAAAGCAATGAGAAAGGCGTCAGATGCTTGGTTGCATAGGGAGAGGAATCAGTAGCAGAAAGAAAGAATTAATAAAGCCACTGTATAGGTCATTGGTACGTTCTCATCTAGAATACTGTGTTCAGTTCCGGAGGCCGTATCTCCAGAAGGATATAAATACATTAGAGACTGTACAAATAAGGGCAACTATAATGGTGCATGGCCTACAGCACAAAACGTACCCAGAAAGACTAAAAGATCTTAATATGTATAGTTTGAAGAAAAGAGGGGAATGGGGGACATGATAGAAATTTTCAAATATATCAAGGGTTTTACAAAGTAGAGGAGAGTAACATTCTTCAAAGGAAGAGAAGTATTAGAACACAAGGACATGTACTGAAAATGGAGTGAAGTGGCTTCAGAGGAAATTTAAGGAAAAATTACTTCACTGGTGTGGTAATGAATAAGTGGAATAGCCTCCCATCAGAGATGGTAATTGCTACAGGTGAGCAACTTAAACATGCTTGAGATAGATATAAGGATATCCTTACAAAGTCCTAAAAATCAAATAGGGTTTGAGGTTACCATAGGTTTAAAAACGGGCAGACTAGATGGTTCTTATCTGCCGTCAAATTCTATGTTTATATGTTTCTATGGATGGCCACTTTGTAATAGTTCTAGCAGTACACACACGGTTTACCACCTTTAAAATGGTTAATCCAACTGTAACATTGAAAATGTTTCCCCAGTTAATGCTTCTAGCAGCAAAATCCAGATTGATATTTCTGCACTTTCAATGAATACGTCTGGGCACCTCTACAGCTCACTGGATTATTTAATGAGTCTGTAATATTCTATTTAATCACTAGCTTTAAACTACTTTAAAAAAAAATACTATTGATCATACTAAAATATTTTACACGTGCAGTTTTATTATCTCATGCTGGTCTGATACCAAAAAGTAAAAACCATGATAAATTTTAGCTTTTGGTATTTTTATTATGCATTAGGAGAAAAGTACTGAAAAACTGGTTGATATTATCTATGTTTGTCCAGATGTCTCTCATACGTGTTTTAAAGTTCTGAGAATTTTGGTATGATATTTTAATGCTGGTTTATTAGGTGTCACTCACCAGGTCTCTAGACCTAGATCCAGGCCACTCACCTCTCTGCCGGCACTCGTGAGGCACCGCAGCCGTCTACCATCTTGAGAGGACTTCTGCGCATGTGTAGACCGGAGAGAACTTTATAACCTTTCCTCACTTCGTATTGGTTACCCGTTAGTTTTCCCCTATTTAAGGCACTTGTGACCTCTTCCTAATTGTCTGTTCTTGATCCTCACTTCGCTGTGGTAGCCGTGATCTACTCTCCTTTGGTTCCTGTTCCTCTCAGTGCTTCCTGCATCTCCAGACCTCTCACCTGCTGGCCGGATAAACTTACAGCAACGTCCGTGGTAAACCTGCCTCTCGCTGATTCATCGCAGCACCTGCTACCTCTCACCTGCTGGCCGGATAAACTTACAGCCACGTCCGTGATAAACCTGCCTCCCGCTGAGCATCGCAGCTCCTGCTAGCTTTCACCTGTTGGCCTGACAACTCACCGCCACGTCCGTGGTAAACCTGCCTCCTCCTGAGCATCACAGTACCTGCTACCTCTCACTTGCTGGCTGGACAACTCACTGCCACATCCGTGGTAAACTTATCACCCACTGACAACACAGTACCTGCAACATATCACCTGTTGGCCGGCTAATTCTCAGCCACGTCCGTGGTAATTCTGGCTCTTGTTTATCATCGCAGTACCTGCTCTCTCTCACCTGTTGGCCGGATAATTCTCTTCCACGTCTGTGGTAAATCCCTGAATTCTGCTGAATATAACTACATCTCTCATTATCCCATTCACTGGCTGGATAATCATCGCCACCTCTGTGATAAAACCCAGCCATCCGCTGAATATATCTACATCTCCTATTATCTCATCCACTGGCCGGCGCATCATCGCCACCTCTGTGATAAATCCCAGCCATCCGCTGAATATATCTACATCTCCTATTATCTAATCGACTGGCTGGATAATCATCGCCACCTCCCGTGGTAAATCCCAGCCATCCGTTGAATATATCTACATCTCCTATTATCTCATCCTCTGGCCTGATCATTATCGCCACCACTGTGGTAAATACCTGCCACTCTCTGTACTGTTTACATCTCCTATTGGCCGGACCTTATCTCTATGTCGATGATGACAACCTTCTGCCTGTCACCTGCACCGCTCTGCTGCTCCCAGAGTTCATCCACTTCTCCTGAGCACCACATCACGTGCCATTGTCCTGATTGTCCTATCCTTCTATCTCTCTGCTGTATTCTGTTGCCCTGCCGCACTCCCTTGAGGGCCGCGATCTGCGCAGTGGTGCCGCGAAAACCCAAACCCTCTTGCAGGGGTCCCTGGAGAAGACCAACCGCTGCGTTAGACTCCACGCCTCAAGGGTACTGACAACTACTGGCAGAATTGTGGGTCGAGAACCTTAGTGACCGTGACAGTAGGTCTGTGGACTGAATAGAGGCCAGTTCTAGCTTTGTAGCCACTCAGTTGTAGTGAAGAGATAGATACATTTTGTGGACAGCCTGACACCTGGCTTCTTGTAATTATTATTTTGTGTGGTCTAAGAAGAGAAGGAAACTTTAAGCGCCTCATGTAGCGTTGGACATAGGTCCATTTTTGCGTAAATTAGAACTCACTTATTTTGGGCAGGGGCATGCAGCTTTTGTTTTATTTTTTAGTTATACATTTAAACACCAGTCATCAAGTATGCTTTTTAAACTTATCTACATGAAGACTATGATGAGATGTACTTATCTTAGGGTATGTGCAACTCAACATTATCACATAAATGGGACACTTTTGCTGTACGCATTTACTTGTACGTTTTGGACACAAATACATTCATCTTGACATAGAGCAGCACCATGGCTTTGTATTTAGCACTTCTGCCTTACAGCACTGGGGTCATGAGTTCAATTCCCGACCATGGCCTTATCTGTGTGGAGTTTGTATGTTCTCCCTGTGTTTGCGTGGGTTTCCTCCTGGTGATCCGGTTTCCTCCCACAGTCCAAAAACATACTAGTAGGTTTATTGGCTGCTATCAAATTGACCCTAGTCTCAGTGTGTGTGCATGTTAGGGAATTTAGACTTCAAGCTCCATTGGCGTAAGGACTAATGTGAATGAGTTCTCTGTTCTGCGCTGCGGAATTAGTGGCGCTATATAAATAAATGATGATGACATAAAGAGTCAATTGTTTTGTTAGGCCTAGGATTTACTTCTGTAATTATTTCATATTGCTTATTTGTATCCTGCACCTTCTCCTTTAGGAGACCGCTTTAGCTACCTACTGTAAGATCATCACGGTATATATGGTGTAGAATGGGGCTATATAATGGCATTTGCTGTATAAACTTTTGTAAATATTTAGGAATATTTTTATGAAAACACATTCATATGTGTTTTATATGTTAAATTAAATTAAAATGTAAGTGCTGCACAAATGGTATATTTCAATTAATTTAAAGATATTTTAAATTTAAATATTTTAATCTTCAATTACTGCACTATCAACATTATCATTATTACTGTAAGATGGATATTATGACACTTAATATCTGTGGGAATTTATTACAATTGCATTGATTAATAAAAAAAGGAAAAAAGTGAATAGTAAGAAGGTGTACCTCATGCAGTTAAACAGCTATTGGGTTCACTGAAAAGAGTCTTTATTATGGATATTAATAAGTACACCCAGTATATAAGGAATATTATAGTCAGTTCAGAAATAAAAGTTTGGCAACTTTATCATTTAACAGAATCACTGTGTTTCTAAAACTATTAGTGGACAGATCTGGATTCCAAAACGTTTGTCATAGTTACGTAGTCTTGTGTTGATCCAGAGGAAGGAATGTCTGTTTACATCTAAAAGTTGTTTTGGGAGCTTCCTCTTAATCATACTTGTGGACTTTATAACCTCCCCTCCGGGGATCCAAAAGGGGAGGCGTCAAGTGAAGGAGGGAGCATGGTGATGCCATGCCGATACTCACAGCATCGCATTGAGGGGGGGGGCCTGATGACGTGAATCACATCATTAAGCCCCACCATCCATCAGGATCTGGGCAAATGGCTACTCGTCCCAAAATTCTTGAGCCTCCCGGAAACTCAGGGAGAGTAGTAAAGTAAGCTATTAATCCTCAAAATTAATGACCAGCAATCTACTAGGTAGAACAAGAAAGTCAATTATTGGGTGCCACAGGTTTTTTACATAACTGTTTACACTGCCTTCATTCTTCAAACTGACAGTCTGATTTCAAAAGCTACACCTTTTTTTCCACTTTCTAAGGATTTTAACATGAATGCAAAGTAACTTATTATTGAACAGTCTGGAGCAGTTTACTTGGCAATGTAAAACAAAAAAAAGAAAATCTGAGAGTGCCACCTTCCCTGTGCTGTGACTGTCAAATCCCTTTATGTAGGCTAATTCAAATTGCTTCATACTGCTGCAGGGGTGGGCCCAACATTGTTCACCACTGTGGTTAGCTCCTTTGTAGAAGTACAAATCACAGGGGTATCTTACCCAAACTCAGGAGAGGGGACATTTGTTTTTAAACGGTCATTTTAGAAAGTAGAAATATTTTTAAAGCAAACAGTTCTCTTCTAAAATAACTATGTTCTATGCAAATATTATTAGTATTATTATTATTCACAGCTTACTAATAATATTAAGCGGTAAATACAATTGGGTGGTAATCGTATTACTGATGAATGGTAATTTAAAGCAGCAATGTCTGGACCTCGCAGGCTTAACCAACCCAATACAATGCATCTCATCCCCTAAAAAACATGAACTGTTGGAAAGTGCAGTTTATCATATTTGAAGCATACTTGTCTATTCTCCAGAAATTTCTGGGAGGCTCCCGAATTTCAGGAGTCCTCCCAGACTCCCGGAACAGTGGGTAACCTCCCAGAAACTTGTGGAGGTGGGGCTTACTGACACAATTTTGCAATTAAGCCATGCCCCAGAAATCAATGCCACAAATTTCAGGGCTATGGTGATGCAACGACGTCACCATACCCCCCTATACTTTTCTCCGGGGATCCACTGCGGGACATGTCTTATATGTTTGCAAGCATGAGGTAAAGTGAAGACAAAACCAATGCCAAACTAGTTCTTCATTACTTAAAAACTTACAAACCCCTTAGATTGTACGCTCCTTCGAGCAGGGTCTCCTCTCCTCCTGTTCTCCACCACCTTAACTCTGCTCTCCGGCTCCTTGTCTCTTCCGTAAGGCCCTTCTACCCCTCTCTCTACCCCCGGAGGCTCTCACCTTTCATCTAGCTGTACTTTGAGCTTCTGAGTTACTGTGCTTTTTGTTAACTGTTCTGTGCTGTCTCACCCTGTACCATTTTTCTGTCTGTTCGTGTACGGCGCTACGGATACCTAGTGGCGCCCTATAAATAAATACTAATAATAATAATACAAACAAGGGGTCTGATTCATTAAGGATCTTAACTTAAGAAACTTCTTATTTCAGTCTCCTGGACAAAACCATATTACAATGCAAGGGGTGCAAATTAGTATTCTGTTTTGCACATAAGTTAAATACTGACTGTTTTTTCATGTAGCACACAAATACTTGATAGCTTATTTGTACACTGAAATTTAAAGTTGATATTTGTGTGCTACATGAAAAAACAGTCAGTATTTAACTTATGTGCAAAACAGAATACTAATTTGCACCCCTTGCATTGTAACATGGTTTTGTCCAGGAGACTTAAATAAGAAGTTTCTTAAGTTAAGATCCTTAATGAATCAGGCCCAAGATCCAATTCAAGTAATAAGCCATACATTATGTAGAAGTCACTCGCCATTGCAAAAGGACCATCTCAATTTCTTTCAGAGCTGTACACATAATTGCCTCACAGAGCTCTCTCCTGATGTGGAAGTCAAATAACTGAATGAGGTAGGCTAAATTGATTAATATTGTTTTACCGTGCGATTGCGATTAGTACACTATGGTTAATAACGCAATCGCACAGGAAAACAACACACACTTACATTTACACCTACATTTGTAAATAGTACACATTTAATAAAGTTCCAACTCGCATCAGTTTATTAGTAAAACTTAAAGGTTATTTATGCAAAGATAAATTTACATTGCAGGTACTTATGGTTCAAGTCCTAAGAAATGTATGCTGTTTGGTCTTATATCATTCCTCATTTCACTAGTAGAAATTTGTTGTCAACAGAGTAGCGATCGCACCTAGAGATCGCTAGTTATGAATAAAATAAGATTGATACTCTGGAGTACTATAGGATGCACAGGTTTATAGGTTGATTTAAACTGGATAAGGTCGGTTCCATCAGGCACAACATGTGTCAGCTGTTGGAGTAAGCTGCCCCCACCTATGAAGAGGAATCCTTTGAACTGACCTATGATCTGCATTGAACTGGACTGGCTTGACCCCTGGACCAATGAAGAAAGACCTTAGTTTATCTTTGTTCATCACTGTTATTGGTCCAGGGGTCAAGTCAGTCCAGTTAACTCAAACCATATATAAGCAAGCCCCTGGGCCAGTGTTAGATCTCTTTGACTGCAGACATCAAGAATGAAGCTGGACCTGGGCCCAGGGGGATTTGAAAATTCTTAGCGCGTAATGTATTAATGTATTCCGATACTTTCCTTTATATTGGTATACCTTTTTATGCATGATCATGGCTTGCTGTTATCCTGCTATCTTTTGCTCTTAAATTTCTTTGTGCGTTGGAACCACAATAATCGCATTGGACAATATTCATTGGTAGCAATAATATGAACAGACCACTGTGCTCTCTGCTGAGACTCTCTTTTGAGGATTTCAGTCCTGTGGGACAAACCCCCTTGCCTGTCAATGACTGATCCTCCATTATTTCCTTCATCCTGCAGAACACACAACTCCTGTTGGAACTCTATATTGGACTGCTGTGCGGACACACACCCTGTTAATTCTGTAGAGAATGATTCCTACCTCCAGAACATTAACAGGTGGCAAATTAGCACCACCTAGCCTGTAAGCATCACATTATTTAACAAACAAAATTAGTCCGCCAGCTTCAACTTACACCTGAATTGTAAAATGTAAAAGATTAAAGACACCTCTTAAAACATACACTACAATTGTGTATGTGTGCTGCAATTTTTGTTGATAGTGTTAATGTTGTCTTTTTTTAGCTTAAATACATTTCCATTGTTCCTGTACTGCATTTTTGTAACTGCATGGATATATCTTTCTCACTATAAGAAGACAAATGTCTTCCTGCCTTATATTGTCATGCAATTGTAATTCTTTTGTTAAGATTCAACAAATCATATGGCAATTCCTATAAAATATCTGTAGGTCACGAAAGGTATACTGTATATTCTTTGCAGGCAGCACTACATATTCTCCATTTCCATCCAGCTGAAAGATTGACTAATGAAGCCATAAATGAACATCTTATTAGCCTAATTCTCCATGGGAAAGTACTATAAGTAGCTATTTGCTCAACCGATATCATTTAAACAACTTCATCCATCTTCGTCAAAGCGAATCCCTGGGTTTAATTAACCACGGCCTCAACAAGGCGGGGAGATGGTATGAAAATATAGTGTTGTCATGTAGGCTATTTATTTATACCAATCAACACATTAGAAAGGAAAATTATGTTTAGATGCTATGCTTGCTGTTTCATTTGTAAGTGCATATTTGCCACATTTTTAATAGCAAAATGATTTAAAACCATTATGCTTTTAGAAATGTGTTGGCATAAACTAGTTTTTTTGGTTCATAAGGAGGCTATGCATTAATCTATATGTTCTAATGAAGAAAAAACATGTTTAGTAAAATGCAAAGTGAGATTATACTGAATGCAATATTAGGTTCATTTACAGAGATAAGATAATCTCCCGAGGTTCGGTTTGTGGGACAGTTTACTACAATGGGCCAATTGTTGCATTTTAGTGAACCTTTCCATGCTGAATAAAGCACTTACAATAATGTAAAACATGTTTTAATTATATAAAAAATTGTTTATACTGAGTCACAAAGTGCAGCAATATGGTCACAATCTCCTACAGTGTATACAACCAGATCGGTTATGCCAGCTTTGCATCTTGCTTGCAAGCACTTTCCAAAAACTTTCTTGTCTTTGGCATCCTGGTTGAGGCAAAGGAGAGGTTGTTTCGGATCTCGGGAGGTCTCGGGTGCCAGTGGGAGAGAGTCATGCTGTAACACTAAGCCTAGGATGTGCACACGCTCCAACAGACAATACTATCACCAGTGCTGTGCGCACCTCAGGCGCTAAATTAACCAGGCAAACTGGTTTTAGCATTGCCAGATAAGTCTAGCATTTCTTAATGTTCTCCTGACTTATCTTTAGAATACCAAACACAGTATTTGGCATTAGCACTGACCGTGTTTGTTGCTAACTCCTTAGCTTCCAAGAGTACCAAATCATTATATTTAACCCTGACCGTACTTGATGATAATATACATATTGGGGGGGGGGATTAAAGGGAGAATTCAACCCCGTTTAATTTTTAATTCTCAAATGCTACAAAAGGGAGCAAATTGGTCTTTAATGTGATATATATATATATATATATATATATATATATATATATATATATATATATATATATATATATTTGCTAGTTTGGGTTCTATCAGTTAGTGCAGTGACTATAGGCTCTCTTTTAACAGCCAACAAACAAGGTGGTTGCAAGCAGTTTTGTTAAAGGCAATTCCCAATAAAGAGCAGGGGAGGACCCAGAGGGGGGCAATCGGTGTGAGACATCTAGAATCTAACTAATGTTGTCCGACACAGTGGCCATTATCACTACCCTTAGTTATGGATAGATACCCAGGCGCTAAATGCAAAAATACCACAAAGGCTCTATTTGCATTATCTGTATGCTAGTGGACTCCAATCCATGTCTATGTTTTCACATCTGCATATATGTATTTTGGTGTACTAATTATTGTCAATACAATTAAGTTTGCCGGCACATTAATTCACACTGCTATTGTATTATTATATTAACTGTTAGCCATTTACCTTTGAATGTTGTATCCCTATATCACACCAGCGCCTGGGTATCTATCCATAACTATTAGAAAATTCTGGGGATTAGGACTAGCCCCATCCACATCCCAATTGGCTGCTTACCTACAGGTCTAGGAGCGCAGACCCCACCTTTGTATATTGTTTCATTATCACTACCCTATTCACCAGCCAATCAGCGGACAGCCAGACACAGCAGCAAGTTAGAATAGCCACTGTACCTATTAAACCATTGTTTCCCAAACCCAGTCCACAGGGACTCTTAACAGTGTAGGTTTTCCTGGTCACAAGTGAAATAATCAATACCACCTGTGGATCTTTCAAAATGTGTCAGTCAGCAATGAATAGACCTATGCTCCAACAAGAATTGTTAGGGGTCCCTGAGGACTGAGTGTGGGAAACACTATATTAGACAAAATTATAAGCAGCAACTAGCAACAAACATGTCAAAAAGCAGCATTGCGCATAGCATCAGATAGGAATCTAATCATACAGCAGTATATGCCAGTGGACCAATCAGTAACAAGAATGAATCTTCAGAATAGAGATGAGCGCACTCGGATTTATGAAATCCGAGCCCACCCGAACGTTGCCGATCCGAGTCGGATCCGAGACAGATCCGGGTATTGGCGCCAAATTCAAATCTGAAACTGAGGCTCTGACTCATAATCCCGTTGTCGGATCTCGCGATACTCGGATCCTATAAATTCCCCGCTAGTCACCGCCATCTTCACTCGGGCATTGATCAGGGTAGAGGGAGGGTGTGTTAGGTGGTCCTCTGTCCTGCTATATCTCGTGCTGTTCAGTTAAGTTCTGTGCTGTTCAGTTAAGTTCTGTGCTGTGCCGTGCTCAGTCCACTGGTGCTGTGTCCTGTGCTCTGTCCTTCTGAGGTCAGTGGTGCTGCTGGGTCCTGTGCTGTGTTCTGTTCAGTCCAGTGGTGCTGTGTCCTGTGCTCTGTGCGTCTAAGGGCATAGTTATTTCCCCAATATTCCCAAGTGTTTAAAAAAATAAAAAAAAGTTATTTTAAAAAAATACAAAAAACTAATTACATTTTTTTTTAATTACAACAAAATTTGCACAACCAATCCTGCAGTATAAGCCCATTGGTACTGCAATATTACCAAGTTCACACATTCAGCAGTAAAAGTCCAGTGGTTCTGCAATATTACAAAGTTCACACATTCTGCAGTATCAGTCCAGTGGTGCTGTGTCCTGTGCTCTATCCTGCTGAGTTCAGTAGTGCTGCTGGGTCCTGTGCTGTGTCCTGTTCAGTCCAGTGGTGCTGTGTCCTGTGCTCTGTGCTTCTAAGGGCATAGTTATTTCCCCATTATTCCCAAGTTTTTAAAAAATAAAAAAAAAGTTATAAAAAAAATTAAAATAAAAAATTAAAAAATAATAATAATTATAACCAAATTTGCAAAACCAATCCAGCAGTATATAAGCCCATTAGTACTGCAATATTACCAAGTTCACACATTCAGCAGTAAAAGTCCAGTGGTACTGCTATTACAAAGTTCACTGATTCAGCAGTGTAAAAGTCCAGTGGTACTGCTATTACAAAGTTCACTGATTCAGCAGTGTATAAGTCCAGTGGTACTGCTATTACAAAGTTCACTGATTCAGCAGTGTATAAGTCCAGTGGTACTGCTATTACAAAGTTCACTGATTCAGCAGTGTATAAGTCCAGTGGTACTGATATTACAAAGTTCACTGATTCAGCAGTGTATAAGTCCAGTGGTACTGCTATTACAAAGTTCACTGATTCAGCAGTATAAGTCCAGTGCTACTCTCCTGTGCCGCATATAATTTTTAAAGGCTTTGCCGAGTGTGTGTGGCTTAGGGGTACGCTCTCTTGTGCTACATATAATGGAAAACCAAAATTTGGAGGATAAAGTAGGGAAAGATCAAGACCCACTTCCTCCTAATGCTGAAGCTGCTGCCACTAGTCATGACATAGACGATGAAATGCCATCAACGTCGTCTGGCAAGCCCGATGCCCAATCTCCTAGTACAGGGCATGTAAAATCCAAAAAGCCCAAGTTCTCAAAAAATAGCAAAAAGAGAAACTTAAAATCATCTGAGGAGAAACGTAAAGTTGGCAATATGGCATTTACGACACATAGTGGCAAGGAACGGCTTAGGCCCTGGCCCATGTTCATGACTAGTGGTCCAGCTTCACCCAAGGATCTAAGCCCTCCTCCTCCCCCCCCTACAAAAAATTTAAGAGAGTTATGCTGTCAGCAACAACAACAAAACAGCAAAGAACTCTGCCTTCTAAACAGATGACATCACAAATCCCCAAGGCGAGTCCAAGGGTGTTGTTGGTTGTGAACCCTGACCTTCCCATCACTGTACGGGAAGAGGTGACTCCATCCAGCATTTGCAGCACGCCCTCTGCATATGCTGGAAGGATCACCCACAGTCCAGTTACAGATTTGGCTAATGAAGGTGTGAATGTTGTACACCGGGAGGAGGATATTGATGTAGCTGGGGGTGAGGAGGATGTTGATGATTATGATGCAGACAGATACCAAATTGCCTTTCTCAATTTCTATTTATATTCTAGATTATATAACGGCTGAAAAGTTTTCTGTTTTACTCCTAGTGGAGAGGGGATCTGATGCAGACAGATACCAAACTGCCTTTGTCCATTTCTTTGTATATTTGAATTTCTAGTTCTACAGTCTATGCAGGCTGCTTTATTTATATTCAATTACAAGTGTAGGGCGGGGGGGGGGGGGCATAGATAGCCACCAAAGTAACGTGGTCCATTTAATTTCACTTTCTAGCTCCATAGTCTGTGCAGCCTGCTTTTTTTATCTTCAAAGTATTTATATTTACAAGCCTTGCAATCTAAATTAACTAGAGGTAGTGACGTGGTAGAACTCCAAAAGGCAGTTTGGAAGCCCCTGTACAAACTGGCTCTATTTTTTAACTGAGTTGTCCCCCCTCCAGTGTGTACTCGGAAAGAGTTTTTAGTGCAGCGGGGAACCTGGTCAGTGAGCGGCGAAGGAGGTTGCTTCCTCACAACGTTGAAAAAATGATGTTTATAAAAATGAATAATCAATTCCTCAATGAAGTACAGCACTGCCCTCCAGACAGTACAGAGGGACCTGTGGTTGTGGAGTCCAGCGGGGACGAATTGATAATGTGTGAGGAGGAGGAAGTACACACTGTAGGGGGAGAGGAATCAGAGGTTGAGGATGAGGACGACATCTTTCCTCGGTAGAGCCTGTTTAGTTTGTACAGGGAGAGATGAATTGTTTTATTGGTGTGGGGGCCCAAACAAACCAATCATTTCAGCCACAGTTGTTTGGTAGGCCCTGTTGCTGAAATGATTGGTTTGTTAAAGTGTGCATGTCCTATTTCAACAACATAAGGGTGGGTGGGAGGGCCCAAGGACAATTCCATCTTGCAACTATTTTTTTGGCATTATGTGGCCATTCAACAGTCGTTTGCCATGTTCAAAAAGTAAAAGAAAATGCCTACAAATTCAATAAATTAAATCAAAAGTTAAATGCCCTGTCATTATTTAAAACAAGAGGTTTTGACGTGCTAGAATTAGTGTAGTGTTAAGATGTTATAATATAAACACTACACTTGGAACTTGTAGGAGGTATTGTGGCCCCGGTATCAAATTGGGTACCAGGGCCACCCCACTACGCAGTCCAGATACTTGTTTGGTGGAATTCAGACCAGTTGAGGGTGTATTTATTTTATTGTGGTCCCGGTATCAAATTGGGTACCGGGGTCACCCCACTACGCAGTCCAGATACTTGTTTGGTGGAATTCAGACCAGTTGAGGGTGTATTTATTTTATTGTTGTCCCGATATCAAATTGGGTACCGGGGCCACCCCACTACGCAGTCCAGATACTTGTTTGGTGGAATTCAGACCAGTTGAGGGTTTTATTATTATATTGTGGGGACCACTCTATACCACACTACCACTCTATACCACTCTATTTAATACTTTAATTCTATTTAATACTTTAATTCTATTACTAATTCCCATAAAGAGGAACTGCCGCTTCTATTTAATACTTTAATTCTATTAGTAGTTACCATAAAGAGGAACAAAATAAACAAATTTTACCAAAAGTATAATATGACTTACAAACACTACACTTGAAAGATGGTGCCTTTAAATGAAAAAGTCAGTCTTCATTGCACGACTATGTGCAACAGGGACAGTTTTTTGGTTTACAAAGTCACCCAATAACACTTCGACCCTGTCTGTCTTTAACATACTTGATGGGATCTCAATGACGAATGGTCTGTACCATGGTTGGAGGAGGTATTGTGGCCCCTGTACCAAATTGGGTACCGGGGCCACTCCACTATGCAGTCCAGATAGAGGTGTATCAGATATTAAACAACGTTGACTGTTGCTGCAAAATTTTTAAATAATATTGTGGGGAACACTACACTACGCAGTCCATAACTTTTTGGGTGGAATTCAGACCCGTGTAGGGTTTTTTAATAATATTGTGGTGACCCACTCCTCTACGCAGTCCAGGTACATTATTGGTGCGAATCATACAAGTTCAGGGTTTTTAATTTATCTTGTGGTGACCCACTCCTCTACGCAGTGCAGGTACATTATTCGGTTCGATTCATACCAGTTGATGGTTTTCTTATTATATATTGTGGTGACCCACTCCTCTACGCAGTCCAGGTACATTATTGGTGCGAATCATACAAGTTCAGGGTTTTTAATTTATATTGTGGTGACCCACTCCTCTACGCAGTCCAGGTACATTATTCGGTGCGATTCATATCAGTTGATGGTTTTCTTATTATATATATTGTGGTGACCCACTCCTCTACGCAGTCCAGGTACATTATTGGTGCGAATCATACAAGTTCAGGGTTTTTAATTTATATTGTGGTGACCCACTCCTCTACGCAGTCCAGGTACATTATTCGGTGCAATTCATACCAGTTGATGGTTTTCTTATTATATATATTGTGGTGACCCACTCCTCTACGCAGTCCAGGTACATTATTGGTGCGAATCATACAAGTTCAGGGTTTTTAATTTATATTGTGGTGACCCACTCCTCTACGTAGTCCAGGTACATGTTTTGGTGCGATTAAGACCAGTTGATGGTTTTCTTATTATATTGTGGGGACCACTCCACTACGCAGTCCAGAAAGATACCTCGTTGCAACGTTTTGGACTAATAACTATATTGTGAGGTGTTCAGAATACACAGTAAATTAGTGGAAATGCTTGTTATTGAATGTTATTGAGGTCAATAATAGCGTAGGAGTGAAAATAAGCCCAAAAACTTGATTTTTTAACTTTTTATGCTTTTTTCCAAAAAAATCCGAATCCAAAACCTTAAATCCGAACCAAAACCTTTCGGCAGGTGTTTTGCGAAACAAATCCGAACCCAAAACATCGAGGAAATCCGGATCCAAAACACAAAACACGAGACCTCAAAAGTCGCCGGTGCACATCCCTACTTCAGAAGAGACAAATCTAAACCTCCAAAGTTAACAGTGATAGCTTGAAGCACAGAGTGACATAGTCCATGCTATCTACCATGTAAGTGCTATATACAAGTGGAAGCAGAAGGGGAAGGCGGTTACTTTGCATATATGTTATCTGGTATTCACAGTAAACTTTCCTGGAGTGTTATATCTGAGCTGACAATGTACAGTTCTACAGCTGTAGTGGAGCCACATGTCCCAGCATGTCATGCCAGGCTTGCAAAGTATGCTAAAAAATGTAGTTCCACCAGAGCTAGCGATTCACAGGTTTCCTGGTTCAGTGTTTTATAATGTACTGTGGAGAATTATATATGTATCGGCTGTCAGTGCAAGGATAAGGTGTCTTTTATGAGTCCTCAAGATGTGTTGAGGACACAGTTATGGACAGATACCAGCATCCATGTCACTTAGGCCAAGAGATCAGGAAGTCAGTACCCGATATCAGGACAGCTAATGCCATTCCACAAGATACTTTCACTTGATAGCCACTTTTATGAGTATAAAATGTATATTCAAAAGCGTCCACTTACTCTGTGGCTTCTAGTGTGTTGTGTGCTGCGACCTTCTTATTGATGTATGGTATGCGAGGAGAGGTGCTGTGCAAAGTCCCGTCTGGTTTATGAAGAGCTACTGTCTACCCCTCTGAGATTTGGGGGTCTATGCATCAATAAGATGCGGTACAGCTAAATATGCATTGCTGCACATCGTAGTGATGATTATTTATGAACCGCTAAGATGCACCATGCCGAGGCTACTTTTGGAGCCCCGGCGAAATGACCCCTGTGCTGCAAACTTTTTTTCCTATTTACCAGCTTAGCGCTAACACTGTAACAGATTCTGCAATGCCAGAGAGGCTTCAGCAGAATCCCATAAGAAATGACAGGTAACGCCTTACTGAAATGCCGTTACCTGTCTGCGAAATGCACAGCGTATCAAAGCTTGATGCATTGCAGAACATTGCAGTCCACTTAGTAATCTATGGGCACTGTGATGCTGCACAAGATTTGCCTAAACATTATACATGTAATGCATAGCAAGCATACATAAAAGATGCAGAAAAGCGTAGTTTCCGCATCTTTTATGTGGCAAATATACTTGATGCATAGACCCCTTGGTCCGGCGAGATACTCCCATCTCTTCTGGCAGCGTTTGAACATTATTAGTTGTGCTCTACAATGCTGAAAGGTGCAAGGGGCCAGGCATCACTCACATTGTGCTGGCGATAGCACGATCTTTACGCCCCACTGCCTGAGTGGGGCTCTTAGGCAGCGGAGCTTACCAGAGCTTTCTCACATACACTAGTGGCTCACTTTGTTTCTCTGCTCCTCACTGTAAATACTGTAGGCAGTAGGTGCATTTTAAGTTTAAATGTGAATTTTCCAATACATATTTTACCCTTTATCAAGGATTTTCAAACATTCATTTTTCATATCAAGCCTTTTAAATATGTCTGGTAAGAAAACTAAACAGCAAAACAAACAAAGATAAATATGTTTACTTTAAAGATTGCCTGTTTACCCTTTTGTCTTTGGCGAATGTCCTTTAAGTCACTATATTCCATCTTTGAAATCAATACTTGATTGTGTCAATATTTTTTTTGATGGAAAGACTCTGCCAAATATGAGCATAACAATTTAAATAGCCTAAAGTAAAATGAGAAGAAATTCCTGCAATTTTCATCTACGAAAAATAGTCTCACTATAATGAAAGCAATCACGTTTCTAAATTATTAGCACCAAAGATACCATTACAGGCTGAGAACAAAAGATGAATTGATCATGGTAATGTTATTGCATTTGGGATCATGCATTCGGTGATATTACAGTGTGGTTTATTTCTGACTGTGCTATTTAATAAAGTTTGGGCCTTCCTAGCATAACTTTTTTCCAAGAATATTAATAATTGATGTAATATTTGTTGACATTTCACAGACAGAAAATGATAGTGGTTTGATTACTCTGAAGCAATGAGAAATAAAAATCTGCTCTATGTGCATCAAATAATTAAAATAAAGATGAAACAACGAAGAACTGAATTTATTGCTCGCAAAGTTGCCATATTAGAAAAAGGGATTTTATTTCTCCCTGTATCTTAAATATCTTAAAGGGATCTTACATTTTTTATCTTAATAAAACCAAACAGTAAGATTTCCAAGTATAAGAGACTCTTTGTTAAAGCTATTGATTGTGCCACACCTCCACGGAACTCTTCATCGCCTAGAGCTCCATGACCCAACTCCACATCCTATAAACCACGTGAATAAAACAAATAAACGTTTTATTCCGCTCATTTTAATAAGCACTGATTTTGTGTTTATACTGGCCGACATACATCATGAAAGAAGTTGCATGCAAACATTTTACAATTTTGCATTATTATCTGGTTAGTTAATTACTTCATTAAATCAGGAGTCACATTTATTTCAAAACACTTTCTTTCAAAATAGTTTCTATACTTCTATCTCTAAAGTGTTTATTTTGGTAGTTGCCTAAAGCGGGCCTGAGTGATTAAGAAAAGTAAAGCAAAAAAAAGAGTTATTGTCCTCTGGGACAAACCATGTTACAATGCAAGGGGTGCAAATTAGTTTATTATTTTGCACAAAAGTTAAATACTGGCTGCTTTTTCATATAGCGCACAAATACATGACAGCTTTATTCTTACACTAAAATTTAAAGTTGATCTGGGACATGCTCTATCCCAACTATAAATCTGTCCCCACCTTTTAAATTTACTTTCCCCTCCAATGCAACATGGTTTTGTCCAGGTGCAAAGTTACTCCTTTTTTTATGCTTTGCTCTCCTTAATGACTCAGGCCCAGTATGTTTATAGTAAAAAGGGAACTATTGTACACTATCTTTTAGTTTGAGTTAAGACATTGATATACTAGGAAAGGTATAGGAAATGTGACTTTTCAAAGGTCAGAGTCTGCCTTCAGGTACAGATTAATAGCATACGACATAAGGTAAGCAAAACGTCTCATCTGCATTTGAAGTACATTTGCCTCAAGGCTGTCCTCACCTTGGACCCAATCTGGATCAGCATTGCTTGTAGTTCGCCTGTATGGCAGATTTTATTAAAAGAAGTGGCAGAAGACAATTTGTTATCTTAATGTAAAGAGTGTTGGCAGCTTCTACTCTATTTAATTTTATTCTATTCTTATAATAGACTGCTGTAGTTCCAATATCTCAGTAGTGCGTTACAGAGTAAACAGTACAAACAGGTAGTGGTCAAAGTGAAAATGTAGAAGTGGAGGTATGAAAAATGTAATTGTTGGAAGTAAATTGTAATTGATAGTTTTACATAAAGGCAGTAGGAGATGTGGCAGTATGACATACCACTGTATACACCACTACTTCAACCACTGCATACAGGGCAATCATAGCAATTACAATGCACAGAAACACAATAGGAATGACCACTCTGATAATAAGAGCATACAATCTAAAAAGAAAAGTGGATGGAAATGTGAGGTGGGAAAACCTTTGGAGTGTAACACAGTTGCCATTTGTGATTATGCATTTTTCAATAATTGCTGGGAAGAGCAGGTATAGATCAGTGAAGCATAATTGTTACAGCTACTGGTCATATACTTAATTAAGAAATAAGCTTAAAGGCTTAAAGACTCCCCGTGTGTCAGGTAGGAAGACCAAGGTTCTTCAAATAATAAGTGCAGCATGAGAAAAGTGAGAAGTGGTGTGGTAGATAATGATCAATTATTAATACACCAGTATATTTAGAAATGTAATATATCTTGGTTTAATATTAAATGTATTGTGTGTATTAGTTGTAACAAATGACTTTTCAAGTAAGCTTAACCAAGATGAATGGACGGAAATTCCAGTGAAATGGACAGATGGTTTATTGCAAAGTCCAACTAGCTACAAGTCTCCTCAACAGATTTGTGCAACAGATTTGTGTGACTAGTGAAATATGTTGGTATAATCATGATCTATACACAATATAACACTGAAAAAAAAATAAAAAAAATGAACTAACCATTCAGAAAGAGAAAAACCGAGAGAGAAAAGAAGAGGTCCAATGATACCTTCTTGAGGAACACTAAGAGACAAAGGATAAACAGGGCAAAAAACTGTACAGTGAAACACTGTAAAATGATTTAAAAAGATTCAAACATCACAGATGTTTCTGGAGAGACCTCTAGCAAACTCCAGGAAAAACAATTTTCCTAGATCCCATTTATATTAGTAATAGCACAGAGACAGAAAGATAGATCTGGGGGGGGGGGGAGTTCCCAGGCACTTTCTTTTTAACTACCAGAATAAATACTCAAATCACACCTTTCCAAATATTGTGCATGGAAATAGGCAAATTCATCACAAATAGAATTTTGAGAGAAACGCTCAGGTATTGTTACCAACACTACCATCTCCTGGGCCCCTGCATTGCACACGGAAAAGCAGAGCAGAGGCCTCTTCATGCACAGATTTGGCGAATGCACAGAGAAGCCCCATTCAGAAGGAAACTATTTATCAGCTCCTCTGAGCATGCGTGGGTCTGGTTTATGTATAGTGAAGCCATGGACAGATGCATGTTAAGATGAGGCCCCCAGGGGCCTTGGGAGGATGACCTGGCATTACTGGCCCTCCCATCCCTCTGGGCCGCTTACCTGCTGCTCCCCTTCCAATGGCAGTTGTTCCACCACTGCTACCTTCATCAGCCCAACATTTCCAAAACAACATTTCAAAGCAAATTTGTGCAATGAGAAAAATATAAACATTTAATGTTAAGAGTTTTATTTTTTTCCTTTTTCAGCAAAATTAGGTTTGTCTACCACATTGAAGCCTCATTTTACAGTCCAATATGTTGCTACTACTCCTAAGCTATGATGTATTAGGTGGAATAACCACTATATTGCCGTATATTCCACCTAAACATTGCCTATGACTTTTATGTTCAGCCATGACTGTGCACAACCCACACACCTAGGTGTTCACATTCCCTATTAAAATGTTTCATAATCTGTTCAAAATTGTTTATAATCTTAATGGTCCGCTGGGATTAATCACAGTTATTTTAAGTATTTGTTTTTTATTAGCATAATGTAAAACCCAACAATAATTGTTTATCAGGATCTCTATAACATCTACAGATATAGAATTCATTTAGATGCACATATCATTAAAGTTGTATACTTTAAATTGAATTTTAAGCAGAGCCATTAGAAGCGTATAGTTGATAATTACTGAAAAATGTATAAATAGGTTTCCGCAAACAGGTATTTTTGAAGCTGCAGCTGTGGTTTTTTTTCGGTTCTCACCATCTCAATGAACTTTCCATTTTTATTAGGTTGCAAACAACTGTTACTTAGTATTATCATTATTTAAATTACATTGTTGTCTTTAGTGTACTGTAGGAAGTTTGACCTAGGCTACATAAGTAAATGGAACGAGATATCATACAGTGAGACTAGGTTGCTCTTGTGCAAACACAAGGTAACTACAATGATTCCAATTCATCCAAACAGAGGAACAAACGTAAATTGAAATTGTATTGTTTTATCCTTGACAACATCCTAAAAACATGAACTGTTGGTAGCCCTTGAGGACTGAGTTTGCCCACCACTGCTCTAGACTATTAGAACATGTCCTAGTTTTCAACACTTCCAGCTTTGTGTGTATCTGTATTGTATTTTTATTTGTGTGCATTTGTGTGTATTGCTCTGTATTGTGAAGCCTTTGTCTGTTACTGATGTCAGCCTTCCTCCATTACTGAACTGTGCTTTTGTTATTGTCTGTGGCCTTTGTGTTTTCTGCCTTAGCCTTAGTCATAGTATTGCTTCCAGTCATAATCTGGTTATAACTTGCATAATGTTGATGTTTCTGTCCACTGCACAATAAAGCTCTTATATCACATTACACTTATTACTCTTATAATGAAATAAACACACGGACACAGATATGAATTTGGCAAACAGGTCACAGTTCATTATAATTGAAAAGGGTGGAGGAGAAAGCAACATGCAAGTTCACCTAAACAGACTAATACTAATCCAAACAAGTGGACGGTCAACTGGCCGTCTAGTTGATCGAACTGAATGGCTGGCGCTTAACCTTTCACAAGAGAAACAATGCCCCATCTGGACTCACAAAGACATGTCAGCGCAAGCAGGTGAAGGAGTCCTCCACACAAAGGACCACAAGCCAAAGTACATCAAAGGGGAAAGCAACATGTATTAGCTGCTGACAACAATGCTTTCCTGGCAACTGTGGCTCGTCTGTATGGAGGGAGAAAAGAAATTAGTAACAAACCAGTATTAAAACAAAACATCAACATTACAAATGGAGGGAGGGGTTTTGTGCAGCAAAAGAGGCAGAATCACCAAGTGAGGGGACCTATAAACGAAATCTGAAGAATCTCCCCCATGGATACTATTGGCTGCTTGAGAATGGCCAGACAAAACTTTAACCCTTAATAGGTGAGTGCATATATACACAAACTCATATTGCACTTAACTGCGTTCGGCTATATGGGCAGACTAGGCTTTGTCATAGTTATTGTCAGATTCAGTCCCAGTTCAATCTTTCCTATTTATCCTGCTAGAATTGAGTCATGTCTAAATTTATAAGGGTAGCAGATAAATTACATATATAAATGTACTATATGCATGCAAAATATAATATTTATCTTCTTGTGCTAACTACGTACAGATTAGTACTGTTAAGGATAAACACTGACAACAACGTTATTCTGTCGTTTGTATCATATTATCCTGTTTCTCATGAATCAGACCTGCCTTAGTTTTTTGTCTGTGTTTCCTGCTGCCTTGTCCTGCTGTAACCCTATCAGCTCTTCCCCAGTCCTGGCTCTGTCACTAGTCTGCCATTGTTTATTTCTGCATTTCAGGTGCAGTTAAATTCTGAGGATATTTAAATGCCATGTCTTACTGTCTAATTTGGCTGCTGTAGACTCAAGCACATGCCAAGACTGGAAACATTGTTCTCCAGCAGTGGTTCAAATGTCAGGTCCTACTCCACTTCTAATCCCCTTGTAGATCCTGCATCTGTTTTGCTTGTTATATATTTTGTGTCTTTGTCCAGTTTCAGTACCCTGATTCTAGCCTATAACTTGTCTGACTGCCCTTTCTGATTCTGAGCCTTGGCTCTCTGACAACCAGCCCACTCTGAGATCTTGATGTTGGCTGTCTACTGACCTTCCATTAATGTACACTGTCCTGTCTGACTCTCCTCTCAGCCACATTAAGCAAGAGGTGAGTACATAACTGCACTTTTCACATTAGCTAATTCCCATTAATACATTATTTTCTTAGATTCTTTTACCCCTTTTGTAATTGATCAGCAGTTCTCAGCTGATTAATACAGCTTGAAATTACTGCATGTACTTAGCACACTAGCATGAATACTTCAGCAGATTTGCAAAAATGTATAAAAAGAATAGCAGACATGAAAATGAAAGGCTTACCATGACACTAAATAAACCATAAACCAGATAAACATTCATTTATGTATTTAACATACTCATATCAACCTGAACTGCTGTTGAACTGTCTTTTAAACTTACTGGTACCTTTATTTACAACATCTCAATGTCTTACTCTCTTCAAAATGGACAGGTGGTCTATGCATGCTGTGTCTTTTACTGCAATGTTTCATATATGAAAAAAACAGAGGAAGGCTCATTTCTAGGTTGGATTTGTTTCAATAGTCAAAATTTTGCTCTAAAGAATAAAGGAAATAGTCTTCTAGATCATTTATAGATCATGCGCGGCAGGTCTCTAGGTTTTGTTTTGTTTTTCGGGGGTGGAGGAAACCCCCCCTGACAAATCCTCCGTGCACCCTTGAAACTGCAGCAAATTCTATCAGCTCCTCACAGGAATACTACATTAATAAACATAAGCATACATTTAAACTGTAAATGCCATTTACAAAATTACAAATAATGTGAGTCACAAAACATTTCTATTGGTGCAAAGGCAGCTACCATTTTTGAGGGATTCTGCCTCTGTGGAAGTGTGCATAGTGAAAAAAGTAAAACCATCCCTTCAAATTCCTGACCACCTTACCTATTAATTTAAAACTTTCCATTTTTATTCCAAAATGCAATTCAATTTACCCACATTTACATCTTAAAATAACTGAGGGGGTATTGGGACTACTTTTATTGCATGTGTCACTTTTGTGTTTTTGAATTGCGTTATTATATTGGTTGAAGTGTACCTGGAAATGCACTTTTCTGTAAAAGTTCACATGGAAGGTACAAAGGCATCCCATTCTTAGAATGAGCAACATCCCATTGACAGCATAATCCACGTCACACTGACAGTATAATCCACATCTAATAGATAGTTTAAGCCACATCTCATCGATAGTATAAACGAAATCCAATGGATGGTATAAGTCACATCCAATGGATAGTATAAGCCGCATTGCATCGCTAGTATAAGTCACATCCAATTGACAGTGTAAGCTACATCCAATGGAGGGTATAAGTCACATTAAATGGATAGTGTAAACCACCTCCCATTGAGTGTATAAGCCACCTCCCATTGATAGTATAAGCCACATTCAATGGATACTATAAGCCACATTGCATCAATAGTATAAGCCACATCCCAGTGATAGTATAGGCCACATCCAATGGATTATATAAGCCACATCCCACTAATAGTATAAGCCACATACAATGTATAGTATAAGCCATATCCCACTGATAATATAAGCCACATCCAATGAAGAGTGTAAGCCACATCCCATTGATAGTATAAGCCACATCCAATGGATGGTATAAGCCATATCCCATAGACATTATAAGCCACATTCCACTGATATTTTAAGTCACATCCCACTGATAGTAAAAGCCACATCTAATGGATAGTATATGCTATATCCCTTTGACAGCATAAGCCACATCCCACTGATAGTATAAGCCACAGCTAATGGAGAGTGTAAGCCATATCCCACTGACAGTATAAACCACATCTCACTGATAGTATAAGCCACATCCTACTGATAGTATAAGCCACATCCAATGGATAGTACAAGCCACATCCCAATGACAGCATAAGCCATTTCCCATTGATAGTATAAGCCACATCCAATGGAGCGTGTAAGCTACATCCTACTGATAGTATAAGCCACATCCTACTGATAGCATAAGCCATTTCCCATTGATAGTATAAGCCACATCCAATGGAGCATGTAAGCTACATCCTACTGATAGTATAAGCCACATCCAATGGAGCGTGTAAGCTACATCCTACTGATAGTATAAGCCACATTCTACTGATAGCATAAGCCACATCCAGTGTATAGTATAAGCCACGTACCATAGACAGCATAAGCCATATCTCATTGATAGTATAAGCCACATCCAATGGAGAGTGGAAGCCACATCCCACTGACAGTATAAGCCACATCTAATGGATAGTATAAGCCTTATCCCACTGATAGTATAAGCCACATCTAATTGATAGTATACGTGACATCTCAATGATAGTATGAAACAAAATATATGTGTACTTAAGTGTATGGATATGAAGTTCTACAGTGATCTTCTTATAAATGGACCTTTCACAGAAATGGATGTTACTCACAAATGGAAAAAAACAATAATAATATAGTGTAGTATGTAACACTTTGTATTTCCTTCATCAAAAAGGAACCCCCATAGTCCCCAAGATAGAAATATGTCTTCTTATTTCCTCCGTCTTTTAACAATATCACAAGGTTAATTAACCTTTTGGTTTCATTTTGAGTAATGTGGTGTGCTTTAATAAAGTGAAATTTTTGTAAGCACAACCCGGGTGTTTGTGTCATTCTGCCATATTCCTCATATGTGTGTATACATATATATATATTTTGTTTACTATTACACATTATAATTTGGTGCCCTCGATTGTCTATTATTTTTGCTGTAGTACTCTTTAGAGAAGATGTCCTAACCCCCTGTATTGGGGAGCGACAAATTACAGTTGCATAGTAATATTAATAGATTGTAGGTTCTCCAATATATTAGCATCTAGGAGATTTCAGTATATTACAAGTTTGACTGTTTGTATTTATAGCTTAAAATGTTTCATAAACGTTATTTTTTCTTGCAGAAATGTGTTCAGTGTGTCTGAACTCATCTCCTGGCCTATGGCTTCTGCAGTTTTCCTGGTAACTATCCAGATGCATTAAGTTAGTTTATTAAGTTTAGAGAAGTGTTGAAGCTGCAGTAAGACTAATGGTTACAATTAGCTTAGTGGCAGGCCTGAACTGGTATGCTCAGCAAGGAAATGATCACTGTGTTTATAAAAAAGTAATGAAGGAAGAAAAACATAATATCTTCTATTAACAAAGGTAATGTAAATTTTAAAGAATAACTATATGTGAAACTTGCTATTATATTTTAGTACATTATTTTAATAGAATTTATTTTCTTTGCAATAATAAAGTTTTTAAATGTGTGGTATAAGTTTTCTTAGAATAACGTTTTGTTATATATTTTATGTTTTGAACCTTTTATGCTGTAATGTTGTTAATTGATGGTTGGACTCTACTATATACATGGGGATTTGAGACAGAGTCAGCATTCTTTGATGAACCCGAAAGGCAAGACTTTTGGATGCCCAAACCAGTCTGGATTCCTCTGAACTGCACACAGAGCAGCTACATTGGAGACCGCAATTCTAACATTAGAGTGTAAACTCTCACGGGCAAGGTCCTCTCCTACTCATGTGTCGAGTCTGCCTCCCCTGTACGACCTTGTTGTTGTGCCTTAAACTGAAACCTTACCTTATGCTATTAAGCTCAAGAGCTTCTATTGAGACGTTATTATGATTAACTGTATTGACGTCATTATCTGTATTTGTCATTTTATTTATTGTACTCATGTTTGTCATATTTGTAAGATGACTGTCAGGAGCTACGGAATCTGAGGCTTATAAATAAACGATGATGATGATGATGATAGCATTGAGGTTCAAAGGATTCGGATGTTTAACTATTATGTTGAAAACAAGTTTTGCAATAGCAAGTAACAACTTGTCGTGTTCATGCAAGGAACTATAGTAAAGAATATTACATTATATATGCCTATTTTTATTCCTTTCTTGAGCGCCATGGCTAAAAATTGTGGCAACAGATATTTTGCTTGAAATCTAGCCTCATGTGATGTAGCTTATTTCTAAACAGTTTTATGAAAAAGGGGATTCACTTTAAGGGCTAGATTTACTAAGCTGCGGGTTTGAAAAAGTGGGGATGTTGCCTAAAGCAACCAATCAGATTCTAGCTTTCATTTATTTAGTACCTTCTACAAAATGACAGCTGGAATCTGATTGGTTGCTATAGGCAACATCCCCACTTTTTCAAACCCGCAGTTTATTAAATCTAGCCCTAAATATGTCTGACTAAAACATTGAAGGCAAAGTACTGATTCCTCAAAAGAGGTTGTACCTATATGTAGAATAGATGAAGTGGGTGAGGATAGAACAACTTGGAGCCCATCAGAACATTATAATGTGAACAGCAGCACAGATCATTTAGACTCAGTCAACTCCTATCTGTCCATGTGAAAACAAGTTTAAAACAGGAATTACCAATCCAAGAGCATTAAAAATAGCAAGAGCTATATTAATAATGTCATGCTCCTGCCAACATAGTGCAGGCATATTGTGGTATCAAACACACCTATATATAAAATGAAATTCATGCAATAAATATGCAGAACTAGATGTGTCCATAGGCATGGGATATTGGTAGAATCATTACAGATGAAATGGTTAAAGTATTATCAGCATGATATAGCTACAGTATGAATAAAATATTTTGAACTATCGAGTACAGCTAACATTGCTGATCTTATTAAGTCTGGCAATGTGGATATGAATGCTATTAACTGAGTGAGTGCATAGATTTTTATTTTTTTATGAATATTCTCAGACCCTACAGCTGAAATAATTTCATGGATTTAAACATATTTCAATACTAGTTTCAGATAAACTGAATCCATTAGAATTGCAGAAAATCACTCTATGTGGCGTGAAACAAAAAATTATGTTGTAGCAATAATCGTCATCAGTAAATTAAGCAAATCACTTCATTGGTTCTCAAAACAAACAGGACCTGACACTCCCTTTAAAGACCATTTTTTGTAGATATAGCTACCGCAGTTGCTTTAATTGATGGCACCACCCCAGGACATGTTGGATGCCTGTGGTGGGATTGGAGGCATTAAATACCTGCTCTGATACCCAGGTCTTCAAGAGTTATCATAACCGCAGGCTCAAGTTTTCTAAAGTTGATTTTTCCATAAAATGCTGAATGGTTGATGTTCTCACATAATAATATGCCCCCCTCCTTTCATCCATCTACTAATAATAAAGGGCACAAAACAGAACTTGGCACATAAAGGAGTTTATTAAAATACAAAAAATGTTTAGTGGAGGAGAATATGATATGCAGTTTGGCTAGGACCAATGCTTCTAATATCACAATAAGGGTAATTTATCCTCTTGAAATTAATACATGGGGAACCATTTCACCCACCCTTATTCTTAAACTTGGGTATCCCTTATCCCAAGCACCCAAGTACCCACATTCTTTCTGGACTGTCAGAACGCATCCTTCCCATCAAGAAAATGCCTCGATATTCTCCGGAGAACTATATTGGACCAGCAGTGGACTAAGTCAGTCCATAAGGAATGTAAGACACGCCAGATTGCATATTCAAAATTAAGCCCATGGACTTAACATGGCCAAAATTATTCCCGGGAAGACAGATCACCAAGAAAGTAGGCACCCCCTAACTAACAATCCACCTCTAAAACCTGCCCAGCGCAAACCCCACTTACCCAACCAGGAAACTACAACAGACCAAGGACAGTAGAAAGAGTCTGTCGCTGCCCAGTGTAAAGCAGCCCAGTGAAAGAAAGAGTGGCCAACTTCTCAGATCCACAGAAGCTTCCGATAAACTGTAAGGCACAATAGAAATTCCAACATCAATCAAATTAAACGCAAAGAAGCAGTATTCAAACCAGCCCAGCAAAAGAGGCAGCAAAAAAACAAAACAAAGGATAGCAGCTAAACTAGAGTGGCCCGAGCAGAGAAGCAGTATTTAGGCAGAGAGCGGCAAAGGAGAAACACCCAGATACAAAACACAAAAGGAAACAGGAAGAGGAAGAGAGAAAGGAGGGGAAAAGCAACAAAAGAAGCAGAACAACAGGAGACACAAGTGAAGGAAAAATCATGAATAAAAAAACTTGTGTGCCAACAGCCATTAAGGCCTGCATATAAAGGGAAAATTAGGTATAATGCCTACGCACCCTTGCTTCCAAAACAACAAGCAACCAAAGCCCTGTGTCACCCATAGGCAGAAAGAGCAGAGAATTAGCACAGCAATTCAGGATAGCAGAGAAGAAGGCCACATATAACTGTTAAAAGCATTCAACTTTTATCTTCCCAACTGCAGGATGCATTGGATTGATATTCTAACTACAGCTGTGGATGAGGCTGCCCCATCTGAAATTATTGTGTGGTAAACAACTCACTATCCAAACTTATTGGGCCTGATTCATTAAGGAAAGTGAGGCCAAAAAATTAGTTTCCTCCTGGACAAACCATGCTACTATGCAAAGGGTGCATTTTAGTTTATTATTTTGCACATATGTTAAATACTGGCAGTTTTACATATAGCATACAAATACGTATTAGCTTTATGCTTACACTGAAATTTAAATTTGATCTAGGACATGCCTTTCCCCAACTATAAATCTGTCCCCACATATTAAATTTAGCTCCCTCTCCAACATGGTTTTTGCCAAGGTTCAAAGTTACTTCTTTTTTTGCTATACTTTCCTTAAAGAATCAGGCCCATTAAGTCTGACGTCTGCTTAAAGACAACAGTAAACTGGTATTTCATTAGGGGCAACCCATCATGGTCTACCAATCACGCGTCTGCGATACAGGGCTAAATACAGGCAAATTCAGTAACAACTTTAACCGGGCAAACTGAACAATTCCTTCTGGAGACAAAGTAACCCATCTCTCCTGGCTCAGTGGCTTGACACACACCAGGCTCTCAGGTCTTGTCACTTACCCCTCTGCTGTCTTTCTAAGCTATCCATGTGGTCCTCAGGCTCTGCTAGTTTCAGATCTCTCTGCAAGATGATGTCCAGTCTGTCTCCAGTCCAGAGATCCCTCCAGAATCAGTGTATGGCCTTCTTCAATGTCATTTTTGGGGACACCCGAACGTCTGCGATCAGCAAGTGCAGTTTACCAACCTTACAGGCAGGCAGGCAACAGTGACTTAAATTTGTGTCAATCTCTATGCTAAAATATGACACATCATTTGTGGGACCCTCAGTTATATTACTGGTAATGGAGACCCCCATGGAACAAAACAGCACAGTAGCAGAAAACAATGCGTATGTACAGGTCGTGGACTGACCTGCCCCCACCACCGGGAAATCGTCCAAGTAATGGATGACACCAGCATGACTTATTCCTGCTTCAGTACACCAATGCAGGAATGTTACTGAAGCATTCCAAAAATGAGCAGCAAATGGCATATTCCGTGAGGAGGCACTTATCGACATAAAAACCATCTGCCAACTTAAAACCCATGACTGGAGATGACTCAGGGTGCATCAAAAGGAGATGAGAAGCGCATTCTATCCCCATCTTCGCCAGCAAGGCCCCCCTACGAATGCCCATAACCATCTCCAAAACAAACTTGAAAGATTAATAAGACACAGTAAAGAACTGTTCTAGGATAGCATCCATTAACCGACCCAACCAGCGTAAATGTGCTAGATCAACCGGAATATACCCTGGCACTTTGAAGAAACCACTCCCCACGGGAGAAATGACAAAATCCTGAAAAGGTGGATCCAAGATAGGGCCACACATATATATTTTTAACTGTTGAGGTCTAAACAGACACCGTGATGGCCAATCAAGTAACAGAAATTAAACCAAAACGCAAAAATTCAGTGTCTGCCTTGTTCAGGTAGCAATCGAGCCATCTACCAAGGCTGACCAATTCAATCAGGGATAGGCTCTTGGCCATACCACTCCTCGTGGCTTTATCACAGGATTTTGGGACATGACCTCCACTGCATCACAGACATGTGTCACTGAAGCAGTGGGCATTGTTGAAAGCATTTAACGCTCCAAGGAAATGTAATGAAAGGCTTCCCATGCTTAGCCAGCTTACAAGCTGGGGCACCCGAGACCCCCATCCTACCTTCCTGAGAAACCTTCAACCAGACCTCAACATGTTTAAAACTGGGCACAAGACTCGATTGCCCATCATACTCATCGTGATACAGCTAGGTTCTGGGCTTGGATATCATGTACATGTCATGGATTTTGTGGAAATATTTAAACACATTCAAGTACTTGTGAGGCCTCGTTTCCAAGTAGCAGAGCTAAAAAGGTACATACCAACTCAGCCAGTAATGATAGGTCTTGTAATTGGCTTTAGCATGCTCCGTGGAGACAATTTTCTTAACCTTTTCCGCAATGGTAAACATGTTCACGTAGGGGAGGGCGGCGTAACTAAAGCACCAGGCCCACTGCTGGCCACAGAGGCCCGGTTACCGACAACTGCAGAGGAACAGGGGGTTACATTATGCCCCCCTGCCCTATGGTGTGGCTTCACTTCTTGACCTACATTACATTTATGGGGGGTAGGGGGAGCATAGGGGGGTGCTACCATACAGGCTGTGTGGTGCGACATAAAAGCTGGGTGGATGGGTAACCTTCACCCTCAGACCGCGCCATTGGCTGGAAAATGAAGCCACTGACTTGTAGTGGAGCAGAGCAGTTGCTGTAAGGACAGGAGACAGCAGCAGGGTCTCTATCAGGTGCTTATGTCTGGGTCCTGAATTGTGCGACCCAGTCAAGCCCAAGCCTTATGAGATAGCATTGACCACTATAATCTAGTTTGAGAACTTTTTTCAAAACAACTTGAGCATCTCTAATTAATAGCAGACAATCCTAGCCTCAAAATCTTTTCAGTAAGATGTTAAGATAAAATGATTATTCCATGTCAGTGGCAAGTCAAGAACACCTTAAGGAAGCCAACGAGACACAGGTCATGAGACATTAAGGAGAGCAAAGGAAAAAAATGGAGTAAGTTTGGTCCTGTACAAACCATGTTACAATACAAGGGGTGCAAATTAGTTCATTATTTTGCACATAAGTTAAATACTGGCTGTTTTTTCATGTAACACACAAATACTTGATATATGTATTTTTACATTGAAATATAAAGATGATCTAGGACATACCCTACCCCAACCTGAAATCTGCCCTAACATTTTACATTTATCTCCCCCTCCAATGCAACATAGTTTTGCCCAGGTACAAAGTTATTCCTTTTTTATGATTTGCTCTCCTTAATGACTCAGGTCCATAGAGAGATACATTCAGTAAAACTGATTGTGCTTTTAACTTTCCAATAACTAGTTCCTACATGACTTCTTACATATAATTGAATACACATAAAGGGCCACATTCAGATTTTTTACATCTGTTTTTTCCTGTGTAAGATGCACATTTGTGTACTGCACATCTGCAAAAAAAAATGTAAGCATATGTTCATATATAGTTTTTTTGAATATTTTTGACTTGCTACTCATTGTGCCTAAAGAGGTGGAATGGTGGGGCCAGAAGGGGCATGCGATTATAAGCCGAGTACAATAAGGACTACGTCTTTTAGATCTGTTCTATCTCTCTGTGCTGGGGGTACTAGAGGGCTGGTACAACAATATGCGATGATGATAATGACCATTAGCAGCACCACCTAGTTGCTTCTAATTAGCTCTTTGTGTGTTTATTCCTCCAGCTCATACTCCTTTATTCATTAGCATCCCTGCTATTATACATCAAGTCGCATTTCAAGTTTACATCAACTTTTGCAGCAGAGAAGATTGCCATTGCATTAATAAAGTAATAAACAATGGGTGTGTGTGTTTGCAATTAACTACATATTATAAATGCAGGTATGGCATTTGCAAATTAGAAATCAGGGAAACCAATGTAAGCTCTTCTAAATTGATGAAATGTGTACTAGTGAATAGAATAATACCACTTTCATACTGCCGCCCAGGCAATATCCCAGGTTTTTCAAGTTTTCAAGGCGGGTTTTTGCAGGGGTTCGGAGTGTCCCAGCTCAGAAACACCATTCATACTGCACCTCGGACCCGGGAATTTCCCGGATTGACCCCATTCATATTGCACAAGTCTGTGCCCTGGCAATTTGTGGGAGTCATCACCAGAGCACTTTTCATTGGCTGAAAGCTGTAATATGAAAAATCTCTCTCTCTCTCTCTCTCTCTCTCTCCTTGCACCATTCATAGTGCAGGCAACCCGGGTCCGACCCGGGAATTACCCCTCGATAAATCCCGGGTTGAAGACCCGGGTTTTTAGACCCGGGATTTTTCACTTGTACCATTCATACTGCACCAAGACCCGTGTCGTTTGAGCTCGCCCCAGCAAAAACCAAGGATTTTGGTGCAGTATGAATGGGGTATTATTTGAGAAAGTGCTGCAAGGACTATTAAGACCACTGTGTATGTGAAAACAAGAGATAGTCTGGCTCTCTAAGACAAACAATATATAAATTAGCTATGTTCCAGCATATATTGGGATAAGCTCACCTGCCAACATCTAGGCATTTCTTGTAGGTGAATCCCTAAACTGTTAAACAGGTGTACTCAAGATGTCATAGTTAAAACCTTCATGAGTCTCCATTTTCAAAGTATGCAACACCTATGAGGGGAGTCTTGTGGATATGACACTTTTTTATATTAACTAACTGTACGACTAGTGTAATGCATACTTGCCTAGTTTTTAAACTTCTCCTCTGAGAGATCCTGGAGGAGAAGTCATGTGACATGGGTTGAGAGGGGTCGTGGTGACGTCATTGCATCACTGTAGCCCCGCCCCTGCTAGGAAAAGCCTGAAATTCACGACATTTCATAGCAGTGGGCGGGGTTTAGTGACATGAAATCGTGTAAGTGAACCCCGCCTCCATCACCTGTGGGAGAATGCCTACTCCCAGACTCGCGGAAATTCCAGGAGAGTAGGCAAGTATGGGGTAATGGGATTAACAGTGTGCATGAGTTGGTGATTGTCCTATAAAAACTATATCATCAGCAGTGAAAGCACAAAGAAGAACATATATTTGCAAAATATATTTAATGTGTCTTATCAGTTTAGTTCTACCAGTTGTTCAAAACATCAGTGTACCTACTAAACAAAATATTTTCTTTGGCATGCTGCACAAACATACTAAGATTTTAATTTTTAAATATTATTCATTTATATTGCAACTCATTGTCTCAGTTATTAGTTATAAAATCTTGTTTTATTGTAAACAGTTCATCCCCTTGATAACAATATGTTACGATGTTCTTTTGTATTTTATAAACAACAATGTGGGATGTTTAGCAAAGCTGCACATTAGAAAGAGTGAGACATTTTAAAATTTGGATGAAATCACTCGTTTGTCCCTTGATGCAAAAGACGTCTGTTCTAGTTGAAAGAAACACATCTAGACCCCACTCCTCTACTGCATACAGCTATACAGCAAGAAATTATGTACCATTCCCAAGATTGGTTAAAGAAAAAAAAACCTTTGGTTTGCTGAAAGTGCATTTTCATTGTCTTGATCACTCTGGAGTAACCGTCAGGTATGTATCCAAAATTGTGTGCAAAATAGTTTCTATGAGAGCTACATTTCATAATTTTGCCATAATGGGTGCCGTGGTGCCATTAGCACTAGATCATGCATGAAGATAGAGGATCACACTATCCAGTAAAACTCTATATTTAAGTACAACATAAAATTACAGAGAGAAAATGTCAATACACTATGGGTGTGATTACCACTTTACAGCCAAAACGTCTTCAGGCTGAACTTTTTAAGAATGAAGCAAATAGTTAATATGTAACACATACTCAGATAACTTACAGTTATGGTGAGAGCAGAGCCTATGGGGCATATTCAATTCTTTAGTTTCCGCGGCTCATAAAAACTACTACCGTTATTACGGTAGTAGTTAGCTGGATTTCAGCTCACGGCTCAGGGAGCTGCAAACTGTAATCCAGGGAGAAAATTACCTTAATAATGTTTTTCCAACGGGTAATAGTGCGCGGGCCACGAGATTTTTGGCGTTTGCGCCGACAATTGAATACGCCCCTAAGCGTGCTAATCCTTTATTTTCAATAACTGTCACCCTGCTCTCATCACAGAGATATACAACATAGAATAGTGTGTCTTCAACAGGTGGTATTTATTTAGAAATGTGGATGTTGCAATACACAAGTAGGAAACAGTATAAACTGTAATGACGTATGTGAAACACAACAGAGCTTACTGTTTTGAGTGAGCTGTCTTGACTGAGAAATGGGACATATTCTCCATAGCTGTGCTCTTTATTTAGAGCTGGGATTAGTTAGCCCTGACATATGCTTTATTTAGAGTTGGACTGCTTACCCCTGAAGTGCACTTTGTGCAACTGCTACTGTTTTAGAGCAGGCCTTATCTTGAGATATATAAAGAAGAACCTCCTTGGTGCTAGTAAAATGTTGGTGATTGTATGTCTGGCTGAGGAATGTTAGGAAACAGTATGCATTGAAAGTACCAATAATGTAATAAATGTAGATGGTCAGCATGTACATGCGTAAACTATGTTGTAATAAATGTCCTAACCAGAACACACTGGTAAAGCAACAACATCAAATAGTGCATTCAGTATATAAACAGACCTATCAGATGCAATAATGTTATTGACAAAAACAGACTCATTACTAGGCAAGAAACAAGTAACAGATAATACACTCAGTAGATAAGTGAACCCAAAATGAATGCTTGGTACCAGGCACATGAATACAATTGCAATATCGCTGATAATGGTCTGTGTAATAAGTCCATAAGATGAATCTTGGAAATAAAGATTGATAGAGTCTCTATATACATCCGTTTGTATTAATGTCATAATTCTTTTGTTACAAATATGCTATATGTGGTGGATGATTCCAGCAAGAAGAGTTCAGTCCCAAAATAGGAGTCACTATGGGCCTGATTCATTAAGGAAAGTTAAGCAAAAAATTGAGTATATTTTCTTACTCAAGTTTTCCGGACAAAACCATGTTACAATGCAAGGAGTGCAAATTAGTTTATTATTTTGCACATAAGGAAAATGCTGTATGTTTTTTCATGTAGCACAAAAACACTTGATAGCTTATTTGTACACTGAAATTTAAAGTTGATCAAGGACATGCCCTACCCCAAATGTAAATCTGCCATCACATTTTAAATTTACCCCCCCTCCTCCAATGCAACATAGTTTTGCCTTACTTATTTATCTTTGCTTAACTTTCCTTAATGAATCAGGTCCTATATCCTTTGTATCCAATGTGAGATTCATAGTAAGTGCTTCCAACATTAAATCTCAGTCATGAAAATTGATCACAATGAAATTGTAAGCGTATAGATTGTAGAAGACTTTATATGTGTGGGCTGCAAACTGAAAAGGTAAATTATTTAATACCATAAGGTCTAATACATTTTTCAAGATAGTGGTTGATGTGCTTTATTAAATAAATCAAGATTTTGTCAACAACCAATCTAGCTACTCTATTATAATTTGTTTTGACAGCTTCAGATACCGCAGCTGCAGGTGTTATGTCTATGTCTCTTAAATGAACATTATTTTGATTTACACTTGTCATTTGTATGCTAAAATTTTCAAATCAGAATATCTCCCTTATATTTTCCAATCATCTAGAGTTACAAGAAAGGCAATTTACATATTAATATGAGACATTCTGTATGTTATATATGGGTTTAAAGCAAAGTCCTAATTTCAGTGTAGTTAAACTGACAGCTATGATCTCTGTGGATATACCGTATATTTATTATGTGATTTCCAATTGGACATTCGCTTACATTTAATGGATTAAAATTCATCCTGATACATTTGGATTAATTGTAATAAGGTGACAAGACACTATCAGATATGTGCTGATATTAGCACCTACAATAATGAAGTATATAACAATTAAACTAAGCCATGCCCCTTACTAAAGAGGCTCTGCCTTTCACTCTTTTATTAATGGAAATTAGGTTTAACTAACTTAAATCAGGATTATCCAGCAAAAATCAGGATTAGTGGGCATGTATGTGGTCATGAACTGTTCTTAGAGTATATAATGTATACATGCTTATTCAAAGTGAGAGCAGGCTTAAGCTTGAACACATTAGTGTTATTAAAGGTGAAGTTAGCATTGAAAACTCAAGTGTGCTCCTACAGTGCATAAGTATTTATGTGCACTGTAATACAGCACACATCTGGTGAAGGTCATAATTCCGACAATGTGCTGACAGCTTCACAATGGCTATACCCTGCAACTGACCAATGGAATTGCTCTTTGAATGTCAGCATTGACAATGTCGCCAATCACACTCGATATTGTGAACCTGTCAGCACAATGGAAGTGTTGACCTTAAGACTGATGACATGTTCATGTCGACAAGTTAAGTGCCGAATTTTCCCCTTTCGCAATTAGGTACCACACACCACACACCAATACTTGCACATTATACAGATTAAGAGTTAGTAGGATGATTAAAAATGGTATATGCAGCAATTTGCTAAATCCAGTCTCCGGTCACAACTGCTAGAGCGTGGAACTTTGAAGATAGTGCCCTCAAGCTTTATCCTTCCTCAAAAAGGGAAGTATTATTAGTATCTTATTTCTATTAAGTTATGTAACATGAGCACACAACATGAAACTGTGGAAAAAAGTGTGTTTAAGATGATAATATAACCCAGCCCACTGTTCCATCTAATAAAGTTAATTCATCTTCATAAATACTTAAATTCCCATAATTTTAATTATCCTTAAAGTGTTCAAAATGTTGAAGGCTGTGTCTCATCTGCAATGATGAAACCAATGGTGCAATGTCAATCTACTGAAGGAGATTTTAATTATATTAAAAGTAAAAATAAACAATTTCCTTTAAGGCATTTTAAGTTTTAAAAAGCAGGTTATTATACAAGTTTGTTACTTTTTTATTATCACTTTTCCTTGTTGTAGAAATGACATTTTTAAAAAATGTTCAAAAGTAACATTATAATATACAATTTTAACTTCTTATTTCCAAGTTTCCCTCTCTACACCTCTATCAAATACGATTAGGACTTCCAATGGCTTCACATTGGTAAATAATTGATAGAAATTCCCTCTCTCTTTGTCTCTCTTTCTCTCTCTCTCTCCCTCTCCCTCTCTTTCACTTGCTCTGACACTCTCTCTCCATTGCTGAGTCTTTTTATTTAACGTGTTACATTTAAAATGTACTACATATTCTGGCAAATTAGTTTTTATTTAAATTTATATTATGTATTTCTATGTAGCTTATGAGAGATGTAGCTCTATGTAGCTTATGAGATTCAACTGTCATTACACTTTGGCAATTGCAATAATATAGATCTCAATTTTCAATATAATATATGCAAGAAAAGATAGTGAAGTGGGTGCTATTTTAATATTGTACTTTGATTATTAGGCAGAAATAATAAATTAAATAGAAAAAAGAGTTCTTTATGTGGATTATATTTCAGTCCAGGCATTTTAATGAGCATATTAGATGGCTTCTTAAATATGCGTATTGAAATTAGAGATATATAGTGGGCCAAAATACTTTGATTTAAAGTTCTGTAGTAATAGAAAGGGTAGGACTTTTATTAAATGAAAATACAAACTTATGCACCATGATTTCATTTGGGAAGGGGGGGATTCTAAATGATCCTCAATTGTATTCAGCGATGTCAGTCATTGTCTTACAATGCTTTAATTTACTATGATAAGCAATATCCATCTCAAAGAACAAATGCAATAAACATGCCTAATTAACTGATGTAGAGCAATATGAGTGAAATAATTTAGCGAATTATTCCTTTGTGAGTGTAAGTTTTTGACCTGAAAAAATGTGAAATTCTGAATCCTTATTGTCTGCTAGCAACAAATTTTATTAAAAAAATAAGAAATTTGCATTATAAAGTTTATTGAACCTTATTTTTTTTTTAATTATTTTATTGCGTAAACTAGCCGTAACATGTTTGTGGGTAAATAACAATTTGGTCCCAATTTTTGAATCTTTTATTTATTTATTTTAAGCTTGAGAGTCACAAGTTTTATCCTCAGATTGGGGTTTCTCAATATAAATCTTCAATTACAGGGAATGGAAAGACCGACTAGTGATAATCACAAGTATAGCAAAATAGTGATATTTGCTCCAGTCCGTGTGTTGCAAAAAAATGACATCAGTTGTGAGCCAATGTATTGCCACCAATTAAGCAATGTATAATCTGGTTATTTGGATACCTATATGGGTAATGACAACTACAGAAATAATGGGTTTTAGATTTATTAAAGTATTGAATTATGTAAAAGGGAGGATGTAAAGATATAGGTAATTTGCACAATGGAAAAAACATACACTAATTTATTGAACCAAAAGATTGTGAGTCACTAAGTACTGCAAGCAGAATGGAAATGTGTCAAGTGTGCACAGACTCAAAGTGAAGATAAACATTAGAATAGTTAGGTTCTTGTCCACTGATAAGCACCAGTGCAAGTCACAACAACAAATTATAGTATTCACAGATGTATTAATGTAGAGCAATGCAGGAATAATGAGTGCTAGAGGGGCTGTAAGCTCTTCTATGAGGATATAGTCATGTGTCATTAGTTGATCCTTGCCGCCTGACTTAATTACATTTATTACACTGTAAATTGCATGGTTCTTCAGGGACTGTAATTTTTTTCAGGAACTGTTGGGCGAATCTGTACCAATTTACAAATTGCTTTGCAAGTTATGAATCGCTGAAATTCAATTGAATTTCAGAATCAACAGATTCTTTGTCTCCAGCAGTAAGGCCGGCATCAGAAAGCCGCTGTAAATGGTACTTATAGACGAAAATAAATGGGGAATACTGATCCCATCAAGGGAGTAATCAACTTAGTGAAATATTAAGTGGTTATGATATTACTATAGTTCTTGAAATTAAAAGCTTCCCATGATGTTTTCATTGGAATGAAAAGCTTTCAGCCCACTTCTGGGGCCTTAGAAAAAGAAGATGAAACTGAAGAACTTCTAATTAAGATAATACATGAAATACACTCGATGTGCACCAATAACAGCCTTTGGTTTTGCAGAAGTGCATCTAGATGGCCCACCCAGCACACTGCAAGGTTCTCGCCTATTCTC
The DNA here is from genome assembly GCF_038048845.1 of Mixophyes fleayi. Taxonomy (NCBI): domain Eukaryota; kingdom Metazoa; phylum Chordata; class Amphibia; order Anura; family Limnodynastidae; genus Mixophyes; species Mixophyes fleayi. The sequence continues at coordinate 324,140,353 of NC_134403.1, read as the reverse complement.
CGCTTTTGGAAGATGCTTCTGCGACCTGGAAGTATGCCTAGATGTGTGGAAAGGTGGAAAACTCATACTTCTACAATGTTCTACAAAACTAGGCATAAATTTCAGCTACTCCTACTAATGCTTATACAATGATCATACAAAAAAAGGCTCATACAAATTAAGTACATTATATTATCTAAAAAGAGAGCATAATATTTTATAAATATTGCTATTGCATGGTTTTGCCTGTATCTTTTTTAGACCCCCCCTAACTTTATAATTATACAAGAATGAGTCAAAGTATTAAAACATGTTTGAGTTTAGGAAAACTGTCATTGCTAAGTATAGTGCTACAATAATTGGAACACATCCTGCTACCCCTATTTTAGAGGTTATATTCTCAGCAATATTGGTTCAATGCACAGAATGGCTGCTTCCATTGTGTGTTGGCTGCAAGCGTTAATTATCCTGAGATGAATTAATTCATGATAAAAGTGTTTTTAACATTGGTTACTTAATTTAACCCAAGTTGGTTGAATTGGATTTTGAGTAGGAAAATGTAAGAACAAGCAAGTTTTGCAGATAAAGTGGGTCATGTTGGGAGCCACCACCGCTAGGCAATTGAGTACATATCAATCTTCAAGAGCTCCACCGCTAGCCACCGGTCATAACACCTCCTACAGCCGCGATACCTCTCCGGATCATCACGCCTGTCACTAGGTATCTGAGCTCCTCATCTGCACTCTGACTGTTTATCGATGAGAGGTATTTTATTTATTTTTTCCCCCTTCATTTATTCTAATCCTGACCGGGACTGATATTTATTGTGAGTATTTGATACATTGGGGATCTTTTACGTGCTTTTCCCCCCCTCTCCATTTATTGTTGTATGAAACTTCTCTTATTTTGGACCATATCCAATCATAGCTTTTGCATGGTTGTTTTATGCTTATGTTGTTTTATCATTTAGCTGTACTATTACAAATGTCTTTTTTAGCCTCCCTCTATTGTTTCCTTGGTTCCTATTAAATCAATTGTTATTTGCCTGTTCTGTACCATTCATGCCATGTAACATTCTTCACATCAATTTACCAGTACTTTAGACATTATTGTAATCATTTAGTGGGACCTAGGTAATTGAGCGCAGTACATTTGGTTATATTTTTTGCATGTTGGGAGTTATGCAAATGCAAATGGCTGCAGTCATGTTCCAGTTTTTGGGAAAACCTGAGAATTTAAATAGTTGGGAAAGGCTGTTTGACTCTATTTCAAGTGACTTTTGCAGACATGGCACATATGTTCATCTAAGGAAAAGCACACATTTATAGATAATTTAATAACCTTAAACCCCAAAGGTAACAAGGGCAATGGTAGGAAAAAACACAAAAGTCATGAAAACAGAAACTATAAAGACTGTAAAACATAGCATGTTCACACTGTTTTGATTCTCTATAATATTTGTCTGTAAACACTCTCTTGTTGTAAGTGTATTGTCCTGAATATGGCTGACACTGTAATGTCATTAATAGTAGCCCAAGTCATATTGCCAACCTTACAAATGTGGCTGGATGCACTCAATTGAAACAACAGTTTGGAAAAACAAATTAAATTGTGTGATAAATGATATCTATTGCAATGATGGGTATTCATAGGGGATCCTTCCAAACCCAACAGTGGTTCAATACTCTTCTCGACCAGGGACTGGCTGGACAGGGGGGCATCAGTCCACTGGGCCTGTCCCATAGTTGCCTTCCTTGGGCTGGGTCACAGGGCTACCAGAATTTTTTTTCCCTTAAAATATTCCTTATAGGCTGCTGAGCCGAGTCTTGCCCCATTGGCTTAAATTTGTCAGTCAGTCCCTACTCTTTACCCAGTGTAATTAAACGCATGTGTGACAGCAATTGTGCATATTTGTTTGTGGCCAATTCAGCTTTATTGCCCAATATAAATTGCAGACCTTAGGGATTTGGTACCGTTGATCATACAGAGGGTTTCTTTTGCAAAATGCACTAAATGCACTTTGCAAATTTACCTTGGTTTTGCACAAATGTGTCTAGATGGTTCACAACAAGATGTACTCTTACTCACCACTCAGGAGACACCTCTGCAAACTATGGGCCTGAGTCATTAAGGAGATCAAAGCATAAAAAAGGAGTAACTTTGCATCTGGGCAAAATCATATTGAATGGAGGGGGAGGTAAATTTAAAATGTGGGGACAGATTTATAGTTGGGGTAGGGTATGTCCTAGATCAACGTTAAATTTCAGTGTAAAAAAAAAACAATCAAGTTTTTCTCTACTACATGAAAAGCAGCCAGTATTTTGTTTACATGGGAAATAATAAACTAATTTGCACCCCTTTCATTGTAACATGGTTTGTCCCAGATCACATGTACTCCTGTTTTTGCCTTGCTCTCCTTAACGACTGAGGACCTATGAGTGCACTTTTGGTGAGGTAGTAAAAGAGTCGCATTATGGTTAAGTGTTAACACCAGAGATGTCCCTTCCATCACTTTAGAAACATTCTTTTCATTAAATATAATTTTTTACTTTTTCTCTGAAACACTGTATAACATTACTCAATTTAGGCTCATTTATTACTTAAATTATTCATGAGAATTAGGACACATAGGGACTGCTTTTATTACATATGGCACTTTTATGTGTCTGAACCTTTTTTCCATTAGTCAAAGTGTAGCTAGAAATTCCATTTTTTCAAGGCAGGCGGAAAATGCAGGCCATTAAAAATGTAAGAAATGTCTTAATCTCCACCAATTCAGAGTGGCTGCAAAATTCAATTGTTTTTGCAGTTTAAAATATGACTGTTTGTCCTTGCACAAAGCAAGGGGTGCACCTAAATATGTTCCTTCCCACCCTTTAATTTAATTTCAATTAACTTGCTATGCGACATAAAATATTGTTTTTCACTGTTCCGCAAAGCTAGGTGCATTGGTGTAGAAGGAACATCCATGCTTAATTCAGCTTCACCTATTATCTGATGTTAACTTCTGCTGTTTCACAAATTCCACCATCTACATTGCAAACCCATACGCTAAAGGTGGAGGGAGGGGGAGGAAGCTTTCCACATACACACATAGAAAAATATATTCAATATAACAATATATAGCATCATTACATAAATGATATACTTATTTGTTTATATGGAGCTTGTGTGCCCTTAAATGTTATTGTACTTTTATCTAAAGAAGTATGCCACCACATTGGTGCATTTTAACTGTAGTTATTGGTAGGTGTTTCTATACCTGTAATAATTCTATAGACCCAAACTGTTTCTGAACCGATAATTGGGGCATGGCCTGGTGTTTTGGGGGTAACGCCAAGCTTTGTCTCAGTTCAAAATGTATTCATTAACTTTAAGAAGCACATTTTTAGGAAAATATTAGCACTATCTTATCTGACAATTGTATCTGCTATAACTATTTGTATGCTCTTGCTTATTTCATTATGTTTGGTTTTTGCTTTAATTTTTTTGTTTACAAACTGTTAAGGTAACTAAGATTTATAACCAGTGATGTACAGTCATGACCAAAAGTTTTGAGAATGACACAAATATTGGTTTTCACAATGTTTGCTGCTGCAGTGTTTTTAGACCATTTTGTCAGATATTGCTGTGTTATACTGAAGTAAAATTACAAGTGTGAAAACTTGTGGTCAATCCTCAAGAGGCAGGTAGACAAACAAAAACCCACATATTCTGACAAACTCCAAGCATTGATTAAGCAAGAATGGGCGGCCATCAGTCAGTATGTAGCCCAGAAGTTGATTGACAGCATGCCAGGGTGAATTGCAGTGGTATTCAAAAAGAAGGGTCAACACTGCAAATATTGACTCTTTGCATAAACGTAATGTGGTTTTTAATAAAAGCCTTTGAAACTTATTAAATGCTTGTAATTTTACTTCAGTATACCATAGCAACATCTGACAAAAATGTCTAAAAACACTGAAGCAGCAAACTATGTGAAAACCAATACTTGTGTGATTCTCAAAACGTTTGGCCATGACTGTGATTTATTATTATTGTATGTTTAATATTTACATGCATTAGATTGTCTATGCCATAGCAGTGTTGTTCCCTAATTAATATTAGTTTGCTCCCCTTCATTTTTAGGTGACCGGCACTCAAAGAACAAACCTACAGCATTATTTCTAATTACATTCTAAAAACTATAACTATTAACTTTTCCATTAGCGATTTTGTACCTATAAAAAGTTCACTCTGAAAATGTAATAATAAAATAGTTTTGCATAGTCAGAAAAAAAGCAGTTTGTGGCTTTTATAGCATCTTAAAAATTGGTCTGGTTATAATTTATCCTATCTTTATGCTGGCTAAGACATGAGCATCTAAAATCCCCCAGAGATGCTTTTTTTTTTTAGATGGCATCGCACTGCGCTCCATCCACTATATAAAACACACCATCTCTCTTTATACCTTTTCATGAAAGCCTGGATTGTTTTCTGATTAATGTTATAAATTATTACTGCATATAAAGAAGAAAACGCTATTACTTTGTATTATATGGATTTCATAATAGTTTCATGGCATGGATAGGGCTGAGAAAATAGAAAATGACAGCTATGAATCTGACTGTGTTGAAGTCTGTTATTTGTCTTATTGATGTGTCCCTATCAAATACAACAAAGGGCAAACAGAGTTAAATAGTGGTAAGCAGCAAAGAGAGGCAGTCTAATGCAATAAAGAGAAAAAGACAGTAACGAGAGACAAACCGGTGAGACTATTGGAAGGGAGAATTGGCAAGTAAGTGAATAATGAAAAACAAACAAAACAATGTTTACCCCCAAATTAAAATCAACACCCGTTCTCATAGTCCATGCTGGTTAACGCTAATTTGGTCAGCAAAAGAGTCCCTCTGCTCGGTTACAGTTTGAGGAAGCTGTCTGGTTGGTTAGTTGTTGTTTTTTTAATATCTCTTGTATTACTGTTAGGAACTCTTCCAGCCGGCACAACACAACCCGGAGTCTACTCTGTCAGTCAGGTGTTCACTGGAGCCCCTGATGGTGGGGACAGACTGGGCTGCAGACTGACAGAGGGTCGTGAAGTGTGTACCGGCTGGGGAGAACCCAGGCAAGAAGAGTCAGGTCCACGCAGAGGTCAAAAGGCCGGCAGCAGGTATCAGTATCGATGAACAAGCTGAAGTCAGAGGTCACAGGCAGAGAAGCGGAACGGGTAAACGAGCCAAGGATCAGGGTCACAGGAAACACAAGCGAAGTCCAATACAAGCCAAGGGTCAAACACGGATAGTCAAAAACGTAGGTAACAGGATACAGGAACTGGAACAAGCAGGTCAGCAGACTGGAGCACAGAAGCTATAACCGGCAATGAGGCAGCAGACCTCATTGCCCTAAATACCAGTGGTCACCAATCAGAGCCTAGCTCAGAATTAAACACAGCCCCCAGCATAATTAATAGGTTGCATTAATTAGCCCACAGGCTAGAGAATATGGTGAGCGCTGCGCCCGGCTTCCTCTCATTGCCGGGACGCAGCGCTGAAGCGTCTTCTCGTTGCCCTGGCAACGGCCGGGTCAGGGCCGGAAGTGACATCCCGGTCGCCATAGCGACGGCCGGGACGCAGGTGAGTGAGTCGCGCCGGCTGGGCACCGCCGCGGCTCATAACAATTACAAGAAAAGAAAAAGAAAGATAATCCCTTTGGAATTAAGAGATTAATAAAGCGGGGAAAAATGTAGTGGAGGAGTATTTATTTAAAATAAAGGCCTTTATCTTTAAAGTTTTTTATTTTTTAAACTTTTTAACAGTGCTTTTCTAAGTGGACTTTCAGGTGGCACTAATTTCAACCTCTTGGTAAATTGATGGGCCTTGCAAATTCCATATGAATTTTATCATCATTATTACCATCATTACCATCACAACCACCATATGCAAAGAGATCTATCAAGTAGAGCAGTGTGTTTTTTAAAATTTGGTTTATGTTAATTCCCTCTGATTTCCAGGCTGTTTGCTATCCAGTATCCTTCTGATGCTCTTAATTCCACACTATTTATGCAGGTTTTTTCTATAAAACATGGATAGGCTTCCTACTATACACATTGGCCCTGATTCATTAAGGAAAGTAAGGCAAAATGAGTAAGATATCTCCTGGACAAAACAATGCAAGGGGTGCAAATTAGTTTATTATTTTGCACATAAGATCAATTCTGGCTGTATTTTCATGTAACACACAAATACTTGATTTTTACACTGAAATATAAAGTTGATCTAGGACATGCCCTACCCCAACTATAAATCTGCCATCACATTTTAAATTTGCTTCCCCTTCCAATGCAACATGGTTTTGCAAAGGTGTAAAGTTATTCATTTTTTTTTGCTTTACTTTCTTTAATGAATGAGGCCCATTGTATTTCTTTGTACGATAACTTTTTCCATTATATTATTATAATGTGCATTGAAATGCATATGATATATATGCATTTCAAATGCTTATGATATAGTTTCCACTAAAAACCCATTGTATTATAAAATTAAAATGTGTGTTGCCACTATTTTTTTTACAGACAACAAGAATTTGTCCAATAGCCATCATAAAACCCTTTTCCCTTTCTCTCTCAAACGAATTCTAGAAATAAATGATATATACAAATAATGGATCTTTTTATCCAGAGACTGCTGCTCTCTGATCATGTCATACATATCATTCATAAAGAACCAATGACACACTTTCTTTTAGGAGTGCTACTACACAACATAATGAGTGGGGCCAATGTGAGGAAGGACAGTCATCATTATTACATGTGTTGTGTAGATTTTAGGCAGGTGTTCCAAATTAGGTAAACCTGTATCTAAGTAACAGAGTTCCAAGAATGTGCATCTTTTTTTAAAAAAAAAAAAACAATAGATGCACTTGCACATAAGAAGATTCATGATATCACACTAAAGATAGAAAAGGAATGTTTTCTGAGACCCTCATTCTGAATCCCAGTGGTTTCAAGGGCAAACCTTTAAAACATAGGATTGTCTTTGGAAATTGTAGTCCATGCGAACTATTAACTACTAGTTCTGATAGCTATACATTCCAGTACAATTAAGTTGTGGGAATGGTACACTATATTGTAGTATTGTAGTTTTGAGATATATGTCGATTTGGTGTGCCCTGATTTTAGATTGCCACTGAATCTCAAAATGCTATAATAAGATAAAAGTATAAATATACAATAGATTGTTTAGTTTTCATCTGACTTTCCACTAGACTTCTGCTAATAGTTAAACTTAAATTGTGTATTTAGTTTCCACTTCATTACAGACAACTACAGCATCATATTAGGGGGCCTGATTCATTAAGGAAAATAAATGCCGATACTTGCTTTATAATGCATAAAATCTCTCTATGCCTGACTATAAGCCAGTGAATACAACAACATCCAATCCATCTTCGAGCACAAAGGACCTGTCACTCACCGGCAGGGCCGCCGAGAGGGGGGGGGAGCGGGTACTATTTACCCGGGCCCGGGTATGCCAGGGGGCCCGGGGCTGCACTGCCGATTTTTTTAATTTTTTTTTTTATAAAAAAAAACTTTTTCCATGTTGGGGGGGGGGGGGGGTAGGGTTCGGTCCGGGTTCGGGCTCGGGGTTGCGCTACTGTAGTGCCGGCCGCGGCGCACAGACAATGCGATGACGTCACGTGAGACTGTGCTCTCGCGTGACTTTGTGGAACTTGTTTACAGCCTGTGACCGTGCCTGTAAGGAGCGCGAGTCAAAGCGCTGTTTTCTGTGCAGGGTGCAGGGAGCAGGGAGCAGGGAGCAGGCTGCAGGGAACAGGGAGCAGGCTGCAGGGAACAGGGAACAACAATGTAAGTAGAATTATTATGTGTAACACATCCAAAGCAAAGATTAATGTTCCTTATTTGTTTCCTCTATAAATTCGTGGACCACACTTTTTGGAAATGAATATTCTACCACCATATTCTTAGACATCAGTGTCTTCTGAAGGGAACTGTGCTGAAAATACTACAAGTATAGGTAGGATAGGTGTCCAAAACAGAGGATTATAGGGATGGAGCACAGAGAGTGGTTTAAGGTGTGAGAGAACTGTGGGAGGGGATGGTGCAGAAACTAGACACTTTTAAGAGACGTTTTCTAACTGAACATTTTCTAATCAGAAAATGTTCAGTAGGTGAAGTACTGTGCGTCCTTTTCCAATTCCTCCCATCGTCCTCGTGATTTGTCCCTTATTATAGGGAGCTTCAAGAAGTTTTAATTTCTCTGTCAGAGAAACAGATCATCATCATCATCATCTATTTATATAGCGCCACTGATTCCGCAGCGCTGTACAGAGAACTCCCCCACATCAGTCCCTGCCCTGTTGGAGCTTACAGTCTAAATTCATTTTATGTCACACAAAAGTGCCCCCATATACTCCCCCATATGTCATGCTCCGGCAAGCGGGCGCTACACCAATGGTGTACGCAGCAATGCAGGTTTTTTTCGGTAGGAAGGTGGACTAGTGCTTTTAACCTGGTAGACATGGGGCCGGACACAATTATGCATAGCCATGCCCCAATTGTGTAACCACTCCCACCATAGCCACGCCCCCATTTTTGCGGCAAAAAATTTCTGGCCTGCATCAGGGGGCCCCATGAGGTTTCTGTACCGGGGCCCTGAATTCCTCTTGGCAGCCCTGCTCACCGGACTGTGAGTGCTACTTCTAAGGTAGCTAGGAACCGTGTCCGTCCATTATAATGAGGTACTGCGCATGCGCAGCCCCTTCTAACCTTCAGTTCTGTTCCTTTAACTTAATTGGCTGATCAGGCAACACTCCCTATATTAAGCACCTGTGGTCAATACCACGTTGCCTGATCTTGGAGTCTCATTCCTCATGAGTCTCTGAAGGTGTTCCAGTGCCTCCTCGTGTGTTCAGCTGATGCTGATTCCTGTTTGCCGTTTGTGGTTTCCAGACCACTTCTACTCCTCGTGTTCCTAGTGACTTCAGCAGCTGATTCCTATCCGCTGCCTCCGTGTATCTACAGTTACAGACTTCTGCAAACTTTCCTGTGTTTCTTCGTGACTCCAGCAGCTGATTCCTATCCGCTGCCTCCGTGTGTCTATCAAGTTACAGATCTCTCCAACTCTCCTGTGTTTCATCGCTACTGTTCCAGCTGATTCCTGTTAGCTACTTCAGTGTGTCTACAGTATCCTGCTCGTCTCAGTGCTCCAGTCTGCATTCTACCTGCCGTCAGCTGACCCGCTGCCTACTGCTTCTACAGTGTGTCCATTTGTGTCAACTTGCCTGTTAGCATCGAGTCTACGCTCCTCGGCTTCCAGCTCTGCTACATCGCTTCAGCTCTCCCGTGGTCTCCTGCTGTTCTATTCGTTATACTACTGCTTCCTGAGTATTTGTCGTCCTTGCTGGCCTACCTACAGTGCGCTGCACCTACCTGCCGCTTCCATTCTGCAAGGACTTCTCATCTCGTCAGTTCCCTGCCGCTCAGGTATCCCTGCAGCTATCTCTAACAGCCTGCTCATCTGAACCACGGTATGCATACTTCTCATTGACTGTGCTGGTGTATTGCATATCCATCTGGACTGAGTTGTTCTCCTCCGAAGTTTCCATCCTCTGAGACTATTGCTATTATTGGCTGTGTTGCCTTTTGCTGGACTATTCTAGTGACTTTGTTTATCTGTGCAGTGCTGTTTATTCATTATTATTATTGTGTGCAGTTCAACGTGGGATCAAGTTCAGTGTACCCGTGTAGACTCTGCATTGCATTTATCTCCTCGTGTCCTTCCTCACATATATATTCAGTGGTACAACTTGCTAGAGGCAGACCACTGATTCCTGTTTCCCTGTGTCACCAGTTGCATATATCCTCTCACATAAGCAGTGGTACAACTTGCTACACGCAGACCACTGACTTCCCCGTTACCTTCACCTGGATTCCATTCCTTCACTACAGACAGCGGTACAACTTGCTATACGCAGACCGCTGACTTCCACCTCCTTATTACTCCTGGACATTCCTTCTCACTATAGCAGTGGTACAACTTGCCGTGCGCAGACCACTGACTACCCTCACGTGTCCTTGTCCATCCAGATCCTCGTGTTCAGTTACCTATTGTTTACCAGTGCTGCTAGTCATAGACTTTCTGAGCATTCTCTAACCATCTGCTGTTTCCAGTTCCATTATCACCCTGCCACCAGAGTATCATATACCAACTCTACTGCTCTGATAAGACCATCAGCGGGTGATACTGGGTAAAGACTCCTAGTGCCCGTGACAGTAAGATCAGGCCATGACAGACCCAGATTCGGAACCCACAGCTAAAGAGATGCTGCAGCATCTGGTCACCCGTGTGGAACAACAGGATGTTCGTCAACAACTATTACTACAATGTTACCAGACGTTAGTCTCCCAAAGAACGTCTGGGCAGATTATTACAGCTTCTGTTGATGCTCCTGTGCTTTCCTCCGTTTCCCCAGTGCCATCCCAGGTGTCTACGGCTTCCACGCTTCACCTGCCAACTCCGTCAAAGTATGATTGAGATCCCAAAACATGTAGAGGTTTCCTCAACCAATGCTCAGTACATTTTGAGCTCCAACCTCAAAACTTTTCTACTCATCGTTCCAGAGTGGCCTATCTCATCTCACCTCACCTCATCATTATTCTCCGGACAAGCTCTCGCATGGGCTTCCCCTCTGTGGGAAAGAAATGATCCGTTGTTACAGGATAGTGCCAAATTTATTTCCATGTTTCGTAATGTATTCGATGAACCAGGTCGTGTTATTTCCGCTGCCTCCAGCATTCTTCGTTTACGACAGGGTTCTCGTACAGTAGGACAGTACGTCATTCAATTTAGGATCTTAGCCTCTGAGCTTCAGTGGAACACGGAAGCGTTAATTGCCGCCTTCTGGCAGGGGCTCTCGGATAAAATTAAAGATGCACTGACTACTCAAGAACTCCCCACGTCTTTAGAAGATTTGATTTCTCTTTGTCATCGTGTGTATCTCAGATTTCGTGAGAGGGACTCTGAGAGAACTACTTCAGCTAAAACATCTCTTCGTCCCACTTCTCAAATTCGTCCTGCTTCACCTCCGGTAATACCGATGGAGATTGGACGTTCCAAACTAACCTCTGCAGAGAGGAATCGAAGAATTAAGAATAGACTTTGTATCTATTGTGCTGATGCCACACATATGCTCCAGTCATGCCCCAAAAAATCGGGAAATGCCAGGCCCTAACTATTTCTGGAGAGGTGAAGTTAGGGTCCCTGGAGTCCTCTCCATCTTCTACGAAATCAAAAATCTGTGCATTTGACGTTACCATTTCATTTGCTACTAAGTCTTTTGAGTCCCAAGCGCTGATTGATTCAGGAGCTGCGGGAAATTTCATTTCTGAATCCCTTGTAAATCAATGGTCCCTACCAGTGATTACCCTGAAGACTCCTATTACGGTGACTGCTATCGATGGATCACATATTATCAACGGTCTCATCACCCAAAGTACGTCTTCAGTGACCCTTCAGATTGGTGTTCTACACCGAGAAGAAATTTCGTTTTTAATCCTTCCTGTTACTACAAGTCCGATTGTTTTAGGCCTTCCATGGCTTCAATGTCATTCTCCCCAGATTGACTGGCGCACTCCTCAAGTTACGTCTTGGGGACCTGAATGTCACCAACATTGTCTTTCTCGTGTTGTTCCTCGTAAAATACAGCAAACCTCCATTTCAACTTCCTCACAGGGACTTCCTCCTCAGTATGCTTCATTTGCCGACGTCTTTGATAAAGCTCAGTCTGAACGTCTTCCCCCTCATCGTTCATGGGATTGTCCGATTGACCTGTTACCTGGCAAGACTCCACCTAGGGGTCGTGTGTATCCACTTTCATTACCTGAGACTCAGGCTACTGCTGAATACATCCAAGAGAATCTCCAGCGAGGATTTATTCGACCTTCTACTTCTCCCGCTGGAGCTGGGTTCTTCTTCGTGAAGAAGAAAGATGGATCATTACGCCCTTGCATAGATTTTCGTGGACTTAATGCTATCACTATCAAAAATCGGTATCCCATTCCTCTGATTACTGAGTTGTTTGATCGGATCAAGGGAGCCCGGATTTTTACTAAGTTGGATCTTCGTGGTGCCTACAACTTGATTAGAATCAGGTCCGGTGACGAATGGAAAACAGCTTTTAACACCAGAGATGGGCATTATGAATACTTAGTAATGCCCTTCGGGTTATGTAATGCCCCTGCTGTTTTCCAGGGCTTCATTAACGAGATCTTTCGGGACTTGTTATATGTATGTGTCGTAGTATACCTGGACGACATACTCATCTTTTCCCAAGACCTGCCTTCACATCACCAACAAGTGGCCGAAGTTCTTTCCAGACTCCGGAAAAATTCATTATTCTGTAAATTAGAAAAATGTTCATTTGAGTTGTCCCAGATTCCATTTTTGGGTTATATTGTTTCCGGAGTTGGTTTACAAATGGATCCAGAAAAGGTGAATGCTGTGTTACTTTGGCCTCAGCCAACTACTCTTCGTGCCATTCAGCGTTTTTTAGGCTTTGCCAACTACTATAGACGCTTCATTCAAGACTTCTCTTCTATTGCATCTCCCATTGTGGCTCTAACTCGCAAAGGGGCCAATACTAAGCAATGGTTATCTGAGGCTCTCCAAGCCTTTCAATTTCTTAAAGAGTCCTTCTCCTCTGCTCCCATCCTTCGACAGCCTGATGTGACGCTTCCCTTCTTCCTAGAGGTAGACGCCTCTAATGTTGGTTTAGGAGCCATTCTCTCCCAGAAATCGGAGCAACAAAAATTCCATCCTTGTGCCTTTTACTCTCGGGGTCTTCTGCCTGCGGAGAAGAATTACACCATCGGGGACAAGGAGTTGCTGGCTATTAAAGTAGCATTGGAGGAGTGGAGATATTTGTTAGAGGGAGCTCGTCATCCGGTGACAATTTTTATGGATCATAAAATTTTGTCATACCTACAGTCTGCTCAATGTTTAAATCCTCGTCAGGCAAGATGGTCTCTTTTCTTTTCCCGTTTTGATCTAATCATAACCTTCAAACCAGCTGCAAAGAATAAAAAAGCAGACACTCTATCTCGAGCCTTTGTGGCGTCCTCAGACGTTGAAGAGATACCTAACCACTTTATATTAGACCCCAAATGTGTTTCTCTGGCTGCTTCTTCCACTAAAGTGCTACCATTTGGGAAGACCCTCGTGCCTCCTGCTCTTAGGAAAAAAATCCTTTCATGGTTTCACTCTTCTCGTTTCTCTGGACACGCTGGTGAACGCAAGACCTTTGAAATCCTCTCTCAAAGTTATTGGTGGCCTTCTATGAGGAGAGATGTCAAAGAGTTTATCGCGGCATGCGATTTATGCTCCCAGTTCAAGACCCCCCGCAGAACTTCAGCGGGGTTGCTTCAGCCACTACCCATTCCATCTAAGCCTTGGACCCATATTAGTATGGACTTTGTTACTGAGCTTCCTCCTAGTAAGAATTGCAACACCATTTGGGTAGTGGTGGATAGATTTTCGAAGATGGCGCATTTCGTTCCCTTGTCTGGTTTACCTTTTTCTTCTAACCTGGCTGAACATTTCATTAGAGAAATTTTCCGTATTCATGGATGTCCGTCCGAGATCGTGTCAGATAGAGGAGTACAATTCGTTTCCAGATTCTGGCGGGCCCTTTGCAAGAACTTGGGCATACGATTAGCACTCTCATCTTCCTACCATCCTCAATCGAACGGACAAACTGAAAGAGTCAACCAAGATCTTGAGACTTTCTTAAGGATGTTCTCGTCAGCCAATCAAGACAACTGGGTAGAATTACTTCCTTGGGCTGAATTCGCTCATAACAACATGTACCATGAGTCATCGTCTAAAACTCCATTCTTTGTGGTTTACGGTCACCATCCGTCTTTCCCGGAATTTCCTGCCCTCCCGCCCACCCAAGTTCCTGCTGTTGAGACTTTGTGTCAAACCTTCAAAAATATTTGGGCTCAGGTAAAAACCTGTTTAAAGAAGACATCTGCCAGATATAAGTCTTTTGCGGACAAAAAGAGACGGGCTATTCCACCATTGAAAGTCGGAGACCGGGTGTGGCTATCTACTAAGAATATTCGTTTGAAGGTTCCATCCATTATATTTGCTCCCCGTTTTATTGGTCCATATAGGATCATTCAAGTTATAAATCCAGTTTGCTTCAAACTTTTACTTCCCAAGAATCTTCGTATTTCCAACGCCTTCCATGTTTCCTTGCTCAAACCTCTCATCATCAACCGTTTCTCGGTCCCTCCTTCAGCACCTCAGCCACTTCAAGTTCATCAGGAGGAAGACTTTGAGATTACTCAGGTTTTGGATGCTAAAATTTCGCGAGGAGTTCTTTGTTTCCTCGTGCATTGGAAGGGCTTTGGTCCTGAGGAGCGTTCATGGATCAAAGCATAAGATCTCAACGCTCCAGCCCTCTTGAAAAAGTTCTATACCAAATTTCCGGACAAACCCGGTTCCAGGTGTTCTGTGCCCACCTTTAAAAGGGGGGGTACTGTCACTCACTGGACTGTGAGTGCTACTTCTAAGGTAGCTAGGAACCGCGTTCGTCCATTATAATGAGGTACTGCGCATGCGCAGCCCCTTCTAACCTTCAGTTCTGTTCCTTTAACTTAATTGGCTGATCAGGCAACACTCCCTATATTAAGCACCTGTGGTCAATACCACGTTGCCTGATCTTGGAGTCTCATTCCTCATGAGTCTCTGAAGGTGTTCCAGTGCCTCCTCGTGTGTTCAGCTGATGCTGATTCCTGTTTGCCGTTTGTGGTTTCCAGACCACTTCTACTCCTCATGTTCCTAGTGACTTCAGCAGCTGATTCCTATCCGCTGCCTCCGTGTGTCTATCAAGTTACAGATCTCTCCAACTCTCCTGTGTTTCATCGCTACTGTTCCAGCTGATTCCTGTTAGCTACTTCAGCGTGTCTACAGTATCCTGCTCGTCTCAGCGCTCCAGTCTGCATTCTACCTGCCTTCAGCTGACCCGCTGCCTACTGCTTCTACAGTGTGTCCATTTGTGTCAACTTGCCTGTTAGCATCGAGTCTACGCTCCTCAGCTTCCAGCTCTGCTACATCGCTTCAGCTCTCCCGTGGTCTCCTGCTGTTCTATTCGTTCTACTACTGCTTCCTGAGTATTTGTCGTCCTTGCTGGCCTACCTACAGTGCGCTGCACCTACCTGCCGCTTCCATTCTGCAAGGACTTCTCATCTCGTCAGTTCCCTGCCGCTCAGGTATCCCTGCAGCTATCTCTAACAGCCTGCTCATCTGAACCACGGTATGCATACTTCTCATTGACTGTGCTGGTGTATTGCATATCCATCTGGACTGAGTTGTTCTCCTCCGAAGTTTCCATCCTCTGAGACTATTGCTATTATTGGCTGTGTTGCCTTTTGCTGGACTATTCTAGTGACTTTGTTTATCTGTGCAGTGCTGTTCATTCATTATTATTATTGTGTGCAGTTCAATGTGGGATCAAGTTCAGTGTACCCATGTAGACTCTGCATTGCATTTATCTCCTCGTGTCCTTCCTCACATATATATTCAGTGGTACAACTTGCTAGAGGCAGACCACTGATTCCTGTTTCCCTGTGTCACCAGTTGCATATATCCTCTCACATAAGCAGTGGTACAACTTGCTACACGCAGACCACTGTCTTCCCCGTTACCTTCCCCTGGATTCCATTCCTTCACTACAGACAGCGGTACAACTTGCTATACGCAGACCACTGACTTCCACCTCCTTATTACTCCTGGACATTCCTTCTCACTATAGCAGTGGTACAACTTGCCGTGCGCAGACCACTGACTACCCTCACGTGTCCTTGTCCATCCAGATCCTCGTGTTCAGTTACCTATTGTTTACCAGTGCTGCTAGTCATAGACTTTCTGAGCATTCTCTAACCATCTGCTGTTTCCAGTTCCATTATCACCCTGCCACCAGAGTATCATATACCAACTCTACTGCTCTGATAAGACCATCAGTGGGTGATACTGGGTAAAGACTCCTAGTGCCCGTGACAGGACCCTTACAACAGCCCTCTATTTTATGGGTGGAATGGGGAAGGGAATGATCATATGCATGTAGTCAATCTACAGTAAGGGCGTGCTAAGCTTGAGTGCACGCAGCAGCATCCAATTCAAGTCTTGGGCATCTTTAAGATATGTGTTTTTCTATCGTATCATTTCCACCAGCCAGGTTGAGTGTAAGTGCCAATTACATGTAATGGCGGGCTGTGTATGTATGCTAGAACATGTGTGTGCAATCAGGAGCAACTGTAAAAATGCATTAATGACAACATGATAAATGTATTGGAGTGAAAAAAAAACTTTTTTAACAATTTTGTCATTAATAACTATATTATTGCTAGGTGATAATCACTGGGGCCGGTTCAATTTGGCCACGTTAGTGTAGGAATAACACAGAGCTAATACTATTACCTTTAATATGGTCATTTTAACCCAGATTTTGCTTGTGGCCCCAAGGGCTGCGAGCAAAAATCAGCATTAAAAGTACCGTACTAACGGTAATTCTGCGCACTTTTACCAAAGTAATGGTAATTATGCACAGGCTGCGTTATTCTAGGAATAACGCGGCCAAATTAAATCAGCCTGACTGAATTCTTTTCTTTTTGTGTGTGTTCTTTTGGTACTCTATATTCCACATATGTATTGGACTTATCCTGCAGTGTATTATCTGTCAGAGCAGAGTGTACCTAGATCCGTATACAACAAGAGATGTACCTTCAGAACCGCTCCTAGTTGAATATGGACGTGCATATGTTGCATCTATGTGCATTTTAAAAATAATATGACATTCATTTGAAGTGTCTTAATGAATAAGGCCCAGGATTTCATACACAACAAAAAGCTGAACTTTCAGTCAGTGCAAGTGGTTGTCCTGTTTTTTACATATCCCCCTCTTACATAGTTGTGTTGCAAATATGGGTTTTCTGGCTGCAGGTAATGGTGGAGATGAATGGGGAGAGATCCCTCTTATTTGCTACTGGGAGGGAAGTACATAAAACTCGAGCATTGCCCAAAAGTGTGACATGACGCAAAAAAACCTGTTTCACCTTTATGATCCAGTACACTGGTTGTTACATATTAGGCAAAAATATTAGGAAAATATGACTTGAGTATTAATGAACATACTTTTGCATTCTAACCTACTTTGCTGTGTCTTCCATGTTGTTAATTAGATTCCAACTGGCTGAGATTCCTAGGAGTCGGATGTACTTCCTAGTTGACATGGTTTAACAACATCTGCAGTTGCATCTTTGGACAAACTATGCCACCTGTAGCAGCATCATAATTATTGACAGAGGGGAAGGCTGGATGCAGCCTATCTGTTCGTAAGCATACAGTATTTTTTAATGTAAATAATGTTGCATAGGCAACCTAAAGGGTTAAATGGAACAATCAATTGAGCTGACGTTTATTTTAAACTTTGCTGACTCCAGCACATTGTATTTGTACTATTATTGTTCAATGCATCTGTAAGTACATCTGGCGGCAACACAGCTTTAGAAACGGGTCATTGCTGTTATCACCATTAGAAATGCCACCATTAGAATACACTGAATTCTTATGGTTGGGATCTCACACTAAATTTCAAGCAACTGAAAAGGCTGATAGCATTTACGATAATATTAGGGCATGTTCTTTTCAAGCTTTATGGTCTCCAATGGCGATAACTCAAATAAAATATAAATTAACGTCTCCTTTCACATAACTGGCATTCATTCTGAAATGGTCCCCTAATCTTTATGTGATTGCATCCACTGTGATGGAAATATTGCCTTTTGTACGGTATTTATTGCTGGTTCTTTCAGAAGTATTGACTTTATGTAACAGTTTAACATACATCAAATACGCTGCAGGCTTAATAAACCTTTTCTTTTTTGGTCAGCTTTCAGTTGTAAACACAGCTAGATTTATGTCTGACTTAGCACCAAGACCCTTGTCCCTGAAAAAGGTCAGTGTTGCAATATCTCAGAAAACAATATAATTATATGATTGTTTTTGTTTGTCAAGATGTTTTTTTTGACAACACAGAACCTATATATAATTATGTCACTATTAAAAACATTATTAATAACTAATAAGTAAGATTGTAATATGATGACATAATAGCTCGATGCATTTTAATCTTGAATTGTTTTTTGTTTTTCTTAAGCTTTACTTTTCAGGTAGCTTTGTATATAGTTATACATGTAAAGGGATCTATTCCATGATACTGTAATGCTGGATAACGTGACAATAATTGTCACACAATTTGTTAAGTCCGTCACTGGGGTTCCCACATCAGTCTATTAAAACTGGATACATATGAAATATGTAAACTGCAATGCCTGAAAATAATATTATGCAAACCTACATTTGCATTTGAATTAATTGGTAATGGAACCATGTAACATGTATATTTCATGCATGCATTTTTAAATTTTTGACCTGTCACACCTATCCACCCTTGGGATTTCTACTAAAAGGAGGATAACACATTAGGCTTTGGCTGATATAGCTGCTTTGCAAAATGAAAGTCCCTGCATCCCTTACATCCTGAATTTTGCAGCCCTAATGTATGCTAATAAGCAATGATTTTGCAATACATTATTTCAGACTTCATTATAAATCGGTAATACCGTTACCGAATTAAGTCATTTATGTTTGTCATGAAAAATGAGAATGCGTTCCTTTTACATAAGTCAATGGATTTCCCTGGTGTATAGAATTTCTGTGTTTGTCAGTTCTTGCCAAGACAATTCTACATTCCTCTAACTGTGAGATAGTTTGGTATAGACATCATTCTATGATAAACAGAAATTAATAGTTGCATAAACATTATAAAAAGTCTTTTGGTACTGTATTTATTCTTAATTAATAGCATGCTGTCCTAATATAAATAACCAGCCATTCATTGGTTTTAATTCTTCTACTAAAGAAATAAAAATTATATCTAAGTTTCAGGCTTAAATGCTCGTTTAGTGAGCTCACAGTCAGGGATATAAGAATTTAGATGCAAGCGCATGCTTCATAGAGTCATGTTTGATACCACAATCTTCAAACATTGGTTTAGCAAAAGCCCAACCCCAATATTATGTGCTGTTATCAATATTAATGCATTGTTGCTCTAATTGTTTACATAAAGGCCTAACCCTTCCTACTCCAAACTTATCTACTCATGAATACTCAGGTTAGCATCCAACTGGCCTACCAGAGGATCTTTTAGTTGGCCCTAGCTTCAGATGGACCATTCTCTCCTCCCTCCCACTGCCACTTCAGTTATTTATAGAGACAAAGCATAGATGGATTTATTTACTTTTAAGTGGCGATAGAGCTTGTTTTCTATCAGCGCTTATCGCAGCAATAAAAAATTTCCTATTCTCACGATTTACCCAAAAAATATCACCGGAACAGTTGAGTTATATTCACCTGCCTGGCACTACTGGCCCACAGCATTGCATAGGGTCATGTGTGACCCGGCTTACTGGTATGTTAAAAGAAAAATAAATACAATGTAAAAGAAATATATATAAAAAATATTTTTAAAAATAAATATGCTTCACCTGCTTCCAATTAGAAAAAAGACCTTACTTAAATCATTTTTCTATTCATGTCCTCTACTGTCGCTAACCTGAGATGGTGATAGTGATAGGAGGATTGAGGCGGTACATCTCTACATAGTCAATATACCTGTGAGTGACATAGCAGAGGCTACCTTTCTATTGACTTTACTGTATCTTTTCTAGGAGGTGATCATAACCACTAGGTCACTCCCATCACTCTGTTTGGTGGATAGCACTAGCCTTTCACCAATTATAGTACTTGGAGCTCATCGTTTCCTAACTTACCACAGACAAGAGCAGAGAAGGGAACTAGGAGCAGTAAATGTTGCCCCCAGCCCTCTGTATTGTGTTTTTGTAACGTTAAGGTTCTCTCTATTGCATAGTGGCCCCTGAGATGCTTTCCGTATTGTATTGTACATTATATTATAACTAGAATGTTTCTCTATTGTATATTGGCCATTAGAAAATTTCTCTGTACTGCAAAGGTTTTACAAGAATGCTCTCTGCATACTACATAGATCACTAGAAATGTGTGTGTGTCGAATAAATGTCACTAGAATACATTGTATTTTACAGTGCTCTCTATGATGCTATCACTGTTGCATATTGATACTAGAATGTTCTCTATATTGTTTATTAATCACTATAGAGCTTATTGCATTGCATAAGGGGTAATGCTCCTTGCATTGTATGTCTGTCATAGCAAACCTCCTTGTATTTTTATGGGTCACTTGAATATCCTTTCCATTGAATAATGGCCATATGGGGCTGCATAGTTTTTAATTACTTCTCTTTAACTTATCAATTTTTCATTAATTTAATAGCCTATATAAAGCCATGTCCCCATTAAACAAACCATGCCCTCATGCTTTTACCCATGTGCCTTGGGCAAAATGTGTATACTGGCACCACTGGACAGAGTATCTATGTGAATACACTATGAGCCTGAGTTAGGTATCTGCCAGTCTGTGCATCCATCGATGAATGCAAGGCCACTGCCTATGTGGAAGCAAAGCACTTTTACTACAGTCTACGATTTCGGGGAGTGAATACTTATTTTACAATGAGTGTGTTCAAATGCAGCACCGTCCAAGTCAGGTTCAGGCAAATGCACAAGTAAGCAGGGTTCCAGGCGTAAAGTCTGCACATGCTAGGGGTCTAGTTTAAATCCCTGCTGTTAATCATAAAAATATACAGATGCACAAAGTGCACAATCTAATGGAATTCTGAAATTTGCTCCCTACAATTGCATATATTCCTCTCATTAAACTCCACTATATTAAGACCTATTGGGGGATGCTCATTATGGTGCAATTTTATCAAAATTGATTTGTCTGAGATTAAGAGAGCTTCATTGAATTAGCTAGAAATTTATTTTCTTCCACCACTCCATTTTTTTGTTAGTTTTCTTGAGTTAATGTTTACACATGCATTTATACCCTATTAATGTGCCACATTGTTGTTTTTATTTCAACATTATGTGCCTGTTTGACAGTAGTTCATGTTTATTTTTTATTTTTTTCTTTGTTGTTAATTTTACTCCTTACAGTTCCTCAAGTGTTCCCAATTTTTTTTTATTTTAATTTATTTTTAGTTGTTGTTGATTTTACTCTTTGCAGTTCATCCAAGTGTTTCCAATGCATTCATATATGTTCCTTTTTCTAAAAAAAAATTTTTTGACTTAGTTTTACAGTTACATAACAAATCTGCCACTTGCAGGTGTAGATAAATCTACAAAATTTCTTGTCTAAACAGCTGAAAAAGTTTATAAGCAATGAGGTAATGTAATTTTTGGACCCCTTCATCCTCCTCTCTCACATATAGCGTTTCTTTGAAATGGTTGTGATCCAGGTGGCAAAGCAGGAGTGCAAAATTTGTCAACCCCTCTAAAACTAGCAACTGATCCATCATCGCCGGCCCAGGGAGTGTGTCTTCGGGCCATGTGTCAGCCTATTTGTCTGATGTCTGAGGTGGTCCATCTCTGCCGACCTCATGTCATCATGAACAAACTGCGCGTTGTGCAGAGTGACCTAGAGCCAATGTACAACATCCAAAAGCAATACCGCCACTGACCAAACTGTTGGCGGTATTGCATTTTTGGCTCATATCTGCCGATTTTGAGTGTATCTTACGCAAAATCACTCTGTGCATGCTGCTGAACCCAACCATATGCCAGTAAACACAAACTTGTCCACCCAATCTTCATAAGAAAAAGACACTTACTACAGCCAATGCTTTTGGGGAGGTGACGGGGCAGAAAAGGGGCATTTGGCCGTAGTCAATGTACAGTAAGGTTGTGCCAAAGTCATGCACATGCAACCACTCTCGATTCAAGTTTTGGACATCTGAAAGTTACTTGTTTTTCTGCTGTATCACTTGCTCCAGCTACAGTGCTAGTCTAAGGCCTGATCAGAAGTGATGACAGTCTACAATGAATGCTATAACATGCTTGCAATCAGGAGCAACTGTAAAGATGTATTTTATGTTTAGTAGACATTAAGACCATCCTTTTAAATGTGTTTAATGAAGTGATTTACTGTTTTATCGTTAATGTCCATTTTATTAACATGTGACAATAATTGTATTTTTCATTTTTTCCTGTTTTTCTTTTTTTTGTGAATTTATCATCTGCATAAGTGTTGGACGTATCCTGCAGTGTCTTGTGTAGTAGAGCACAGCAGACCTACTCCCGAATTCATCAGCGCACGTATCTACAGATCCGTTCCTTGTTGAATTCAGGAGTGTTCAGAGCCAATTTAACTATATTTTAAAACAAACGCACGTTGCGCTCAGTATGTGTCCCTTGATGGATCAGGTCCATGATGTTTAGAATACCTCAGCCATATGTACACAGAAACAGATGCATTAATACATTAATGTAGCTATTAGAGATGGTCAGTTCAGATTCTACTGTATCCAACAGCTTCTAGCCATACTAAATTGTAATTTGGAATGACCCGGATTTGACGGCTCACCTTGGATATGTGATGTCATAATTTTACAAGATTTGGACTTTAGTGCCTCCTTGTGAAAGTCGTTACTTTATGTTGGATAAAGGATGGGAAAAGTTCCAGAGCCTTGACATCCATGGAAGACAACAGTGGTGGATCATTGCAGGATCCTTACCATGGTAAATAAAAACCTTACGCCAGTAAATACCCAGTATTAATACCAATACCCAGTCAAGTGAAGAACACTCTCCAGGAGGTAGGCATATCATTATCCAAGTCTACAATAAAAAGAAGACTTCACAATATCAAATATGGTGGGTTCACCACAAGGTGCAAATCTTTCATAAGCCTCAAGAAGAGAATGGTTAGATTAGACTTTGCCAAAACACATTTAAAAATGCCAGCCTAGTTCTGGAGCAGCATTCTCTGGACAGATGAAGCTAAGATCAACCTGTACCAGAATCATGGGGAAAAAGGTGGAGGCCTGTAATGATCCAAAGTTTACCACAGCATTTGTAAAACATTTTGGAGGCAGTGTCTTAGCATGAGCCTGCATAACTTGCAATAGCACTGGGTCATTAGTGTTGATTGATGATGTGCCAGAAGACAGAAGCATCCAGTTGAATTCTGAAAGTGTATAGGGATAAATTGTCTGCTCAGATTCAGCCAGATTAATCAAAGTTGACTGGACGATGCTTCGCAGGACAAATGGACAATGCAAAAGCAACCCAGGAGTTTTTTAAGGCAAAGATGTGGCATATTCTGCAATGGCTGAGTCAAGTACCTTATTAAAGAACATTGATTGTAAGAAAGGGAAACAAAAAGAGATGATAGCTTGAAGCTTAATATCTAATTCTACTATAATAGTGAATTTTGACAATTATTCCAATGTTTAATATTTTCCCCTTTCAAGCTTTTTTGTCTATGTCAGAAAAGTTGCAATTGTTGAGAGAGGTCAGTGCTTTGTGCTGTCTCTGGGCAGAGGTCAGATAACAGACACACTGTGCCTCTCTATCTACCGAAGATGTTTACAGAGCATGCGTAATGCTAGATTACTTACTGTGTTTGAGTATCATAGTGCTGCACGGATGTGCAGTACTTAGCTCCTTGAAAATCTTATTCCACAAACTGTTCATTATATCTATAACCTGTGTATCCAATATTGAATAAACCAACATTCTGGTTAAGAAGCAATGAGTGGATTAACCTCCTTTCTCACACCTGCTGACACTTGTTTCAATCGAATGGGCATCTGCCAATAGGTAATTAGCTTTCAACACTGCCAACAGTACATTCACATGAGTTACTCAATTGGAAAACAATGGTATATTCTCCCATTGAATCAGGCCTCTTTCAAATCAGCAGTGCAAATTCCAAAAGACAGAGTCAAGTAACACTTCTTGGTGTGGCATTCAACAAAAACATATACCTGGGAAATGCACTACAAAGAGGCACTCCTTTTGGATAATACCACAAACTGTTTTAAGTTTAAATCCTCAGCACCAACTGATTAGTTTATGCTAAAAAGTGTATTTTATGTGTGGACTGATTGTTTACCCTTATTATCCGGCCTATTACTTTTGTCTATGTCATCTTACATAATGCTGATGGCCCAATGACCGAACCCAAGAAAGCCCAATATGGGCCTGGCCCGGGGAGCAAATGCCCCCCTGTAACCCGGCCCAGCCTGCCCTTGATGACTAACCCATTTCACAGCTTCTGCAAAAATAGTTAAATCCTCCATGAGATAAGAAACAATCTCTAGCTACAGATTATGAATCAAATTTAACTCTGTATCAAATATAGAAATATAAATTTTAGGTGTCTTCCTAATTTTAGGTGTGTACAATGCAAGGGTAATATACAACCTTGCTCGTTGTTTGGCAAAAAGTATTAATGCCACTAGCACAGTTATTGTCTTTTTAAATTACAGGTTAGTGAAGAGACTTTAGAATATTGAGTTGCTTTAGATTTTCTCTTAATAAAAGCAGGTTGTGGTTGCCAGTATTTTATTTTACCTTTTATTTTTCAAACATATACAAATGACAGATTGTATGGCATGAAAGACAAACATAATGCAGAGACAATACAAAGTACATTAAAACATAAAACAGTCTAAAAACAGAGAAAACATGTTATGCACACATCAAAGAATCAAAAACATTTTTTCTTTAGAATAGAATTGGAGGTATGGGATGGAGGAGAGAGAAAGAGGGGAGTAGAGGGGGAGACTGGTCATCACCTGTGAGGGATAGTACCTTGGAAAGGTGTGTAAGGGACGTCTCAACTTAGTGAACAGAAATATTGGTAGCCAGCTCAGCATATAGTAAAGATGTATAATGCTAAAGTGAGGGGAAATGAGTTTAGGATTACAGTTACAACCAGGGTGCCCAAACAGGATGGAATTTATCCACCTTATCACTAGAGTTGATTTTGGATTCAGAGAATTCCGACAAGATCCGACTTTGGGGATTCGAGTAGAACCACCACATAACTTGATTTTTCATGACAAAATTGGAACTGAAAGTGAGGCAAATCATAATTGCTGGGAAAATGTCGGATCTCAAGAGTTTTGGATCAATAACTTTTATATGTAGCACTCTCTCCTGTTCTTATCTGCCATTTTAGAAGAAAGAATGTAGGGAAGAAATTATCTGCAAAGCTATGCTCAGAAAATCATGTTTACACTACAGACTACAGAATTAGACAGGGTGAAAGAGGGACAGAGAAAACAAAGCAATAGTTGTTTTTATTTTAATGCAAATCATTATAATTTCACTAATTTGTTTTTTTCTACAACTAAAATGCTCTTTATATATGAAGCGCACTGCAGAATTATTGCCCCTAAGAGTGTACAAACATAGCAGAGCTTACAACCATCATGAGTCAAAAGCTGGAGTGTAACAGGAGTGAAAGAGTGAGGCATGCCTATGTGTACATATGCGTGTTTAGAATCTCACACATTTTATGTTATGATAAGCAATTTCAAGGCTGTATGTGCAATTTTCCCATTAGATACAAGCATATTTTTATTTGCAGTAATCATATTAGAGATAAAATAATTGTTATTGGATAAGCAAGGAATATCTTACTGTGCCATTACTGATGATTGGTGCTTCCCCCTTTCTATGGAACAACCTCCCTTGTTCTATCAGGCTATCCCATAGCCTGCAAATCTTCAAACGGTCCCTCAAAGCCCACCTGTTCTGGATCGTCTATCCTTCCTCCTTCTAACCTCTCCCTTCCACTCCCCTTTCTTTATCCTTAGTTACTTATGATTTTACACCTCACACTCTTTCTTCCTCTCCTCCTCATTTTACCAGCCCTTGTTCTGCTTTCCCTTCTGAGTTCTAGTCCCCTCATTACTCTAGTCCCCATTTCTGCATTATATTCAGATTTCTAGTCCCCTCTTTTATGGGACAACCTCCTCCTGGTGTTACCTGTTAGTCTGCCTCTTCCCCTAGATTGTAAGCACCCACGAGCAGGGCCCTCTTTCCCTTGTGCCCTCCTCCTCCTGTTACCTTCCTGTTGCTTCCGGCACCCCAGTTTCATTCCTCAACCATCGACTCTGGGTTCCTACCTCGCTTTCTTCCTCTCCTCTCCCCTCCATTATTGGATCTGGTCTTGCTTGTTGCCACCCACACTCCTGGGCTCAGGCCCATCCTACTTTAGTTCACTCCCCACCTCTCTTTTTCCTTCCCCTTTCTGGCTCTCAAGCATTTTTTATTCATTCATACCGCTCTGCCCGGTCTACCTGTCCTCAGTAGGGCTGTAAATTTAATTACACTTTGTTTTGCTGTTTGTACTTCCCTGTTTGTGTTCTGATTTTTCCTATGCATTATGTACAGTGCTACAGACACTTTGTGGTGCCATATAATTAAAAGATAATAATAAATTATTAATACAAATACAAAAACATATTCCAAGGAAATTTTGTTTGTGAGCCCAGAGTATATGAAACAGCTGCTCCTCATTTACTGATATGGGAGTTTCCCTGCCTTTGATACTACTGGCTACCACTGTATGCTGTTTTTACATCCAAAGCTAAGTAAAACAATTTTTACAAATTGGTATTGTGTGGTTTCATTCTTTTATATAGATTTTACTGAATTATGACTGAGCAAGCTTACACAGTGAACCAAAAGGTGTACAACTATACACACTACATAAGGGAAGTAAACTGTGTGTTAACAGACAAACCACTGCAATGTACAGAACAGTAGGGAGCAGTGTGAATGTAGCTGTATAATATGCAGAAATATGTAGAAGTGTCAACATGACTATTAAGAGAACCAGAGAGCATAGGGAAAGGATTCTCCTTTAATGCAACCAGGAAGAACGAGTGACATGTCTACATGTTTCTCTTATAAGGTTATGATTATGTGATTGTGGACAAAAAAATGACTACCATAGGTTCAGCTGCTATGAGGTTCACAGATAACAGGAGCCTGTCCTCTCTGTCAAAGCCTTATGTCAATACAGTATGTGAGATTTCAACATTGGGCATTACAAAGGGGCTCTTACAAAATCTTGCTAAGGACCCCACAAATGTCTAGTTACAGCCGTAATGGTGGCTTCTGCTTAAGAGTTGTTTCTTTTCTATTCGTTGACAGCTTTATCTGCTTCTACTAAGGAAGATTATATTTTCTAAATTTTACTGGAATCATAGACAATTTGTGAATTTATTCACCAGTGCCAAATCTGATTCAAATTCAAGTTTTGACAATTTGTCATTGCCGTTGTACCTTTCATCATCAAGTGGTAAAAGTCATTCAGGACAATAGTGGATATCAACAATATTCTATAAATTATTCAATGGATATAAGCTGAATCTTTAAATGCACCTGCAGCAGGATTTTCCAACCTAAGTCTGTATGACCATATGCTGGTTTCACAGATCCCTGTGCTAAATAGATATTAATATAGTAACAGGAAGCTTCAGGCTGCACACAGCTCATCTGTCCAGAAGTAAGTCACGGATTCACATAGAAGAGCCTCTTTCAATTCAATGCAATTCCAGCCAGCAGGGATTGGAGATAATGCATGGAAAGACGGATGAGAGGTTACTGGAGCAGATAATCTGACATCCATCCATTAATACCCTTTTTTTTATTTTATCACTTCTCTGCCAATATTATGTAAGATGAATTTGAGCTATTTTTACCTTTTTAATTGCATGAATTTTATAGTGTTTGAGATGAGCCACAGTATGTATGCCCTACGTTTGGTGGTTAACAACAAAATATTTTCATCTGTCCATGTTATTGGACAACATGCCAAAGAAAATAAGCAATTATGAACTGGTTGTTTTTTTTTGCTTATTTTAAAACAATATGTTGCATAAAGATATTTTTGCTGAGTAAGATAAATTCATGTATGAGATACTGTATGTATTATGCATCTGTTACTGATTGATAATTTTGTTCCATATTTAATAATTTCTTAGTCACATTTAGGGCCTCATGTACAGTTGTAATAAGCAAGTCCTTTGTTTGCATAAAGAAGCATTTCCTTTACACATTTCAATTACTGTGTATGCACACAAAAAATGTGTAAGCGTAAGTGACTATGCAGATTTAGGCACTTCTTATAGTTATGTAAGTATGTAAGTTTGGAGAGGCAGAATGGAGGAGAGAAGTGGCGAGTAAGCGTAGAGCAAGTACAGTAAGGGCTTGTTAAGATAATTATGGTACATTCAAAGTTGGAATCACTACAGATACAAATGTCAGATTGTTTCTGTGCTTAACCCCGAGTGCAAGATACATACCAATGATAATGGTCATCAGCACAGACCTTGCTATTGTATAAAATAAATAAATAAAAACATTTTTAGCACATTTTAATACATTTTTACAATTTATCAATGAACTATGTATCGAATAAACTCATTGCGATTAGTGGTGAGACCCCACAGGGGGTATAACCACTACTAACCAATACAATCAGTCAGTCTCACGCATATCATTCAGTCAGTTACACACAGGACAGTCAGTCAGTTACACGCACATCAGTCGGTCAGTTACACACGTCAGTCTATCAGTTACACGCACATCAGTCTGTCAATTACACACACCAGTAAGTCAGTTACGTGCACATCAATCAGTCTCAGGCACATCAATCAGGCAGTTGCACACACATCAGTCAGTCAGTTACACGCATGTCAGTCAGTCAGTCTCAGGCACATCAGTCACTCAGTCTCAAGCACATCAGTCAGTCAATATGTCAGTTAAACACACCCCAGTCAATCAGTTACACACATGTCAGTCAGTTACACACATGCCAGTCAGTTACACACGTCAGTCAGTCTGTTACATACACATTGCTCTCTTTCTTCGCTCCCACTGATCCCCTTCCTATTACCCCTGTACCCTTTGCCCACTGATTTGCTAGTCCATCCTCTCCCCTTTTATCCTTCCTCTCCTTACTCTCTTACTCTTTCACCATGTCTCCTTGCTCCCATCCAATACCCATACTCAGCCCCTAATTTACATCCCTTGCATTGCAACATGGTTTTGTCCAGAAAACTTAAGTAAGAAAACTTACTCAATATTTTGCTTAACTTTCCTTAATGACTAAGGCTCCAGGTGACTGATCCTAACCCATATGCAGCTACTTTACACTATTTTACCTAATCCTAGCACAATATTGGATTTTTTTCATTTTTTTTACAGACTCAGTCCTCAATCACATTTAGCATCGAACAACACCGTTGTGTGGTAGAAACTTTACTGTCTATTTTTTCATGTAGCACACAAATATTTGATAGCTTATTCGCACACTGAAATTTAAAGTTAGTCTAGGACATTCCCTACCCCAAATATAAATCTTCCATCAAATTTTAAATTTGCCTCCCCCTCCAATGCAACATGGTTTGAAACTGGTGTGAGTAATATGCTTAAATGAATTAAACTGTGAATACGACATGCAATCAATAACTATACAATTCCCGATATTAAATTGAATAATTAGGTAAAAAGGAAAAATACAGTGGTAGTAAAGCCAACAATGTTTCAATCATGCTTTGACAATGTAAATGTTCAATAAAACATATTACAAAATTAGTCCTCAGTCTTTTTATTTTTTATTTTTGTGTTTTAATAACACAACTCTTTCAAATGAGATGTCCCCTTGATAATTATTATCTAGTGATCATGTGTGATTGCCAGATAATAACCCTCTTTACTACAGAAATAATTAAGAAGTCCAGGGATTGCCAAGGAGGGTACAGATCTAAAAAAAATGGAGGTAGCCTCATTTGAAATAAGGGAATTCCCTACTTCAAACAATTTGATCACTTTGTTGTTAATGGTTGGTAATCACATGTGATGCTGAGAATGTTAAGGATCTTAACAGGATCCTGGCTCCAAGACTCTATTGAGACCACTGATAGATGATGGCTCCCCTGGTAATTACCAGACAATAACACCCTTTACTGTAGAAAGCTTTAAGAAGTCCAGAGATAGGTGGTTACAATGCCCAGATCTACCCAATCCAAGTCAGGGGTACCCTCATTTTATGTGGTAGGTTGTCTATTTTTAAAAATGAGTTACCCATATTATTCCTACATAGGTTATGAATTTAATTGAAAACAGTGTAAACTAGGTAAAAAAAATTACAAAATGCATTATAATTATCAAGTGTATATTTTAATTTTAAACCAGTTGTTGAATCCTGCTTTTTTGCTGTTTTGGAAAGGTGGATTGCTGCAAAAGCAAGAACCACAGGAAGCCGCATCATAGGTAGTAGGTGGAGCCTAGCTGTGGGGTGCAAGAGTGGCAGCTCCGGCTACAGCTGAAACACTTGGGGAACAGAGTCTTGAAAGACTCGGATTTATAGTTTCTAGGCGGGGAACCACCATATTGAAGCCAGGACCTGGGAATGTAGGTGTGTGGTCCTGGGTCTCAAGCAGAGAGGGGTACATGACTCGTGCGAAAGGTACTCATTTTGAATAGACCCTGTAGGGGTAATAAAGGGAAAGGAGAGCCCCATTAAGTTATGCTCCTGAAATAAAATCGGGTGCACAGTGGTTGCCCTGGAAGCATATTTTTTATACCATAAGGGGGTGCTGAGACCCCCAAAAAACAGAGACACCAGAAGAGTGTTCCCCCAAAGTGTGTGGGTGGCCTCAGAATGTAAACTTGCAGTAACAAGGCCAGCGGAAAGCAAAAAGAGGGGAAGAACCTGAACTACTTACAACTAAGGGTCACAGCAAGTACCAGCAGGGGGATTCCCCACCTTCAGGGGTAGCTCAGAAAGAACATTGCCACAGCAGACACAGGTTGGCACTACAGGGAGAAAGGCAGGAAGAGTCTGAGAGTGCCTTTCACCAGGTACTTCACGGAGTAGCCTCCTTGGAAAGACCACAAACTGTGAGGGGTGGTCGCTGCATGGCGCAGAGCGAGTAATTGCGAAGGGCGGCTGGTATGTAGGATGTAGACTGCATGGCAGAGGAGTCACTGATGAGTGGGATGGAGGTCCTGAGGATCTGTAATTGTCCGGCTGCATGCCTGCGACTGGGTGAGATGCAGTGGCGTAACTAGGCAGGTGCGGGCGGTGCCGTCGCCCAGGGCGCAAGCCCAAGGGGGCGCAGCAGCCGCCCGCTACCTGTCTCTGTGCCCTGGCTCAATACTGTACACATCGCCCTACTTGAACTTTCAGCCAGCTTCCCCCACATCTGCATCAGAACCATTGGAACGCATATGCGTTCCACTGGCAGGAAGTTCGGCATGTGGAACGCAAACTTGCGTTCCAAATGCTGAACTTCCTGCCCGTGGAACGCATATGCGTTCCAATGGGACATTACCTGATTCAGCGGTCCAAAGGTGGTTCCAATTTGCTGCTGGTGTAACTTCACTGGAGAGGCGCCAGCCGGCTCTGTACTCTCCTGCATGCTCCTTCACTTACAGCTGCTTCCAGACTGTTGCGCATGCGCACCCCTCCGTCAAAGGTCCTAATGGATATTGGTGAAAAAGTTTCCAGTCTCCATGTCAGCATGAATAAATCATTCCCGGACATATTAATCAATTGAGGTACTATTTTCTGGACTGTGTTTTTTACATCATTTTTACATCTTTTCAAATGTTATTTTGTATATTTGTCTGCAGACATATATTTTATATATTTTTTTTATCATAGGGTATCTGTTTATTTCTATATTATATTGGTATTTAGTCCTTTGTAATATTTTGTTTCATCGATCTCTCATTCACTCATTAGATATAAATCTGTTTAGCCTTATCCCTCTTTACCTAGCATTCTTTCTTTTGAGTGTGGGGGAGTATATTTTGTTATAATTTCTATTCACTTAGAGAGGATTAGGTCTTTCCTCTCAATCTCCCCACAGTTTTGTCAGCCTTCATAGATACATACGGAGAGCGCTGGTATTCTCCATTTTCTTTTATATATAGTATAATAGTCAGAAAGTCATATTATTTATATATATATATATATATATATATATATAATGAGCGAGAGAGATGGCTATATGTCATACTTGCCAACTCTCCCGGAATGTCCGGGAGACTCCCGGACTCCCGAAGGAGTATGGCAAAATCCCGCATTTACAGAAATAGGGCCACAATACCGCCATTCTCCGGGAATCGCGGCATTTAGCCCCGCCCCCACTGTAAAATGAGGCACGCCCACCTCCTCCACTGAATCTCCCGGAAAGCAAAGGGGGGAAAGTCGGCAAGTATGCTATATGTATATAGATATATATATCATGCATTTGCAAAGATGTGTAACAGAATTCTCTCAGTAAAGTGATAGCCACACCTCCACATTAGGTTAGCCACACCCACTTGTCAAATGTCACTCCCACTTCAATGGGGGGCGCCGGTGCCCTGTCTCGCCCAGGGCACTAAAACGTCTAGTTACGGCACTGGTTAGATGACATGTCTTGAAGAGCCTGTGTGATGCACATGTTGTCTGAGACTGTGGAACTACTGCTCCCAGCAGCAGTGGCTGATATGTAACATGCTGTGAGTTTATAGGTACTGTGCAGGAGTGTGATGAGAGGAGAAATCTATTGTCTCTGTTCATTTTAATTGTAGTTACAGTACACAGTAGAGTTCTATACTGTAGAATTCTATACTTTAGAATGTATTACAGCATCTAAAAATGTTTTTTCTTCATTTTTTCTGCACAGTGATTTGCTAACTCTGAATAATTGAAAGAATTTTAAACTTTGCCGAATCATTTTACTTAATTCAATGGTCAGGTCAAAAGGGGTGATACTCCATCTTGGCATAGAGCATACAGAACTTGGCAGACACATACAGGGCCTGACTAATCTTAGGATGTAAGTCCATCTGCTCTACATAAAACTGTGCACAAAACGTACGGTCATATTTTGAATTGAGCATATCACAGATTTTCCACATCTTGCACTTGCCCTTTTAGTATGCATATCTTTGCATGTCCAAGTGTCCTGGTACAGTATTCCGTGTTGAAGCTGATGACAGTTGCGTCTTTCCTATGGACTTATCTACACACTAGAATTTAAGTTGCAAGTATGTTAAGATATATCTAAATGCGGCTGTAGAAGCATAACTGTACAGACTATATTTGTATGTACAGAACAGTTATATTTTTATTTTGAACTCTAAATCAGGACAATGGTATTCACTTGCTCACCAGCACAGTGTCCTAGGAAATTTGTTGAAATGTATTAGTAGTCACAAAAGAAAATAAACTATACAGGCGCTAGGTGATCAAATCGTGACAATATCAAATAAAAATATACTTATATTAACAGTAGGCAGCTCCTTTTTCAAATGACACCTATATGCGAGTGCCAGACCTAAAATCCGAAAACACAAAGAAAAATCAGCACCACACATAGTGTAATTCATTTAACAAATAGTGATATATCCCCAGGCAGAGACCTCACTAGCTGGGGACTGAGGCTGCAACTTTTTAGTCCAAGTAAAACACTGAAGGAGGAGTGTAGGATACAGGGGCATAAGCATGTGATAGTCACAATTACAAGTGCACATGATTGTTCTGACCTGGACACACTTCTTGGGCGATAAGAAGAAGGAGTATTAGAATATTCTCATCCTACTCATCCATTCGTCTACGCACCAGATAAGATGATTATTATTTACATTTCTGGTACGGGTCCAATTGGCACTGTTTATATATCTCTATTTGTTAAATGAATTACACTACGTCTGCCACTTCTTTTTCTTTGTGTTTCGTGTATTAGTATTCCGTTAAGGATTTGGTGTGGCATAATGTACACAGACGGTTAAACTTTTTTTTATTCAGGTTTCACAATATATTCAGGAGGGAACTGGGAGAGATGTGACTAATCTGATTTGATCTGGTGCTGAAGGAAATTATATATAGCTGGGCATAGGTCATTTCAAACAAGTCTGCTATGGATTTATGAGTAAGCTGAGGTATCTGTATCCTGGGACAGTTGCAGAAGAGGGTGTGTTTTCCTATCACTCTGGAATTATGCTTTTGTCTAAGTCTACAAGAAATCTGAGCAGCATATGGTATAAAAGTGAAGAAAAATACATTACAGACTACCATGGTGCTGATTTAGCATTAGGTGCAATTTTTACTAGGGAACAGATTTTTCATCCACACCATTTATGTTGAACTGAAAATGCAATCATTATCATGCCAAATACTGTATGCTCTTGCATGGTATACACACATACTGACCAGATCTAATTTTAGACTGTACTTTAGAGTTGAGCTAGGCCACGCTCATAACTCTAAATCAGATTGTGCATTTTACATTCCCCCTCTCCCCAAAGCATGATATGGATTTCTCAGGAGCCAAATTTGCAAACAGTAGCTGGATTTACTCCTCACTTTAGATCTGTTCATTTATGTTGTCCTCTCCTTATCCTATACTTTCCATTGACTAAGATGCTGTGTCCTTTGTCTCTGTTTCCTCTGTTGTTAAGGTATTAGGCCCCTGTGGAAAAGTTTGTCACTGCAATAGGAGACGGAGCACTGTGCTTCAAAAATGTTTTGGGATACCTCCAGGCTTACAAATGTTCAGAGGTAGGGTGAACCACCAACCATAAAAGTTGCTGTACAGATACATGTCATCAGCATAAGGTTACTGCATTAAAAGGAAAACTAGCTCAGAGAGGCTTCACTACTGTATGGAGAATTATCTTTTTATTCCACTATGGTGTTTTTTAACTGTGCTGAATATTTACACATCAAGCTTGTTTGTTCTGTCAAAATATATAAAAAAAAAATCTATTGGTTTAGTTTATAATGTTATTCTACTTACATTAAAATTTAACTTTTATTGACTTTAATTTCTCCTTTACATTTAAAAAAATACACAATATTTAACACATGTCATTCTGGGCAAGGAACCATTATTACCATCTATAATATAAATGTCTAGTGGCGTGTGTTAGTCTGTTTGTGTGTGTGTGTGTGTGTGTGTGTGTGTGTGTGTGTGTGTGTAAAAAATAACACCAAGCTGCAGCGCCACCTGCTGGGCAGAGTTATACACTGACCTACTAAATTCTTAGTGTGTGTGTAAAAAAAAATTCAGAAAGGGCTGAAATTTGTTATACTAAGATGTTTTTAATTTGTTAATTTAATTTGTTAATTGTTAAGAGTGTTTATAAAGATTTAAAAAAAATATATATATATTTCTTGAAGGAGAAGTGACAGTTGGGGGTGGTTGGTGGTTGCCGGGGGTGACAGTGGGGAGTGGTTGGTGGTTGCCGGGGGTGACAGAGTGAGAGGAGTGTGATACTCAGGACCGCTGAGAGAGATCCCTGTGTCTGGATAGACATCTAGATAGATGTGGCGATGAAAATGAAGGATGAGGTTATGGAGAAGAATGATGAGGTGGTGACATGTGGACAAAACCACGTTAAAAAAGGGCGCTTATGTCGGGAAGTAACGCTCTTCCCCTGAGGAGGCCTGGGCTATGGCCCAAATGCATGACAAGAACCTTTTTAACACCTTAAGTAGCTTGATTTGATTAGAATGCATGAGTCTCATGCACGGGTTAACTTGTTTATCAATATGAGCCAAGTTACAATACTGCTTAATAAACTCTCTCTCACATATGGTCCAAATCATTTATTTATTTTATTCAGATATACCGTATATACTCGAGTATAAGCCGAGTTTTCCAGCACAAAAAATGTGCTGGAAAAGCCCCCCCTCGGCTTATACTCGGGTGATGCTCCAGGACACCAATGCACGGCCGTAACGAGGATGGTGCCTGCCTCCATAGCTTCAGCCCCTAAGTTCCGCTTAAGGGCTGAAGAGAAAGAGAAAGAAAATATTAACTTACAAGTTTGGTGAGAAAAAATCAACTTTCAAGAGCTTGGTGCCTGTTCCCGTAAGTTCCGCAGTGGAACGCATGTGCGTTCCACCGACCGGAAGTTCGGCATTTGGAACTTCCTGTCGGTGGAACGCACATGCGTTCCACTGCGGAACTTACAGCAACAGGCACCAAGCTCTTGAAAGTTGATTTTTTTCTCACCAAACTTGTAAGTTAATATTTTCTTTCTCTTTCTCTTCAGCCCTTAAGTGGAACTTAAGGGCTGAAGCTATGGAGGCAGGCACCATCCTCGTTACAAAATACAATTCTGTGCCCACAGTATACTATATCTAAAGTAAAAATATGGAATATATTTAATATACAGTAATTTGTGAAAATAATATCATGTAGCACATATATCAATGTAAATATGCAATGAAATATTAAAATATTGTACAATATTCTAGCAACAGATATATACCGGTAGGTTAATTACAGGTAATGACCGTACTGTAACATGCGCATAAAAACCATAAATGCGTATGCAGACATATGGATAAAGTCCAGTTATCAATAAAGGAGGCAATGTATAGATAAAAATAGAACCAGGGTTTGAAATTCTCTATGTCTAAGCAGTACGAGAATAAGGAGATCTCCAACATGTATACTCGTTCTAATAAATAAGAAAACTGATTGATAAAACACAGCACAATCATGAATGTAGAAGTTGCTGCATGCCATCAGTAGAACAACTCGCTCATCGCTTGAGTGTTCAATAAGTACCGGTATATTATTAGTTGTAGTCCTTTTAGCTTCAGTATGGTGTCCGTGGAATTGTAATCGTGCATTGTGGTCCTGGTAGGTTGAATACAGTCACCATCAACGATTGGTGGTTGTATTATCGCAAAAAAGACACAATGAAATGTCTTGTGTTGTGTGTTAACACTTCATTCCCCCATATCCCTCTAGGATTTAACAAGGGGATGTGAAATGTCTTGTTGGTATTTTCCCCCATTAACTGTATATAATGGATTACCCGTATGTTGTTGTTATATCTGGAAGATGTACCGTAATTAGAAAAACACAACTCCATCATTTTACTATAATAACATTAGTACACGTGTCTCTTCTGCAAAAGTACGGTAATAAAAATTAACCTAGTAGTATGTTTTTGGAGTGTGGGAGGAAACCGGAGCACCTGGAGGAAACCCACGCAAACACAGGGAGAACATAGAAACTCCACTCATATAAGGCCATGGTTGGGAATTGCACTCATGACCCCATGCTGTAAGGCAGAAGTGCTAACCACTACACCACCGTGCCGCCCAGATATTCAACCCTGCATCATCACCCATCTTTCACAAACAAAGCAACCGAAAGTATGTGTGTCTTCAAGAATTTGGACTGTGCGCCAAAGCACTTAGCGGCGAGGGTGCTGATGAGAAGCCGAGATGCCCTCAATAATTGCAATGCACACATCCTGACAGGGGGGGGTCACTGTTATCTAGAGCTGCATAACTGCTGGGTGCCGCTACTTCTAATGAATGTGCTTCCACTGTAGTGGAAGCCTGGGGTCTCAGCTGAATGTATAAAAGTAAAGTAAAAAAAAAAAAAAAGAAGATGAGCATAATAAAGTGCATAAAATACTAGATGTTTTTTTTTTATCCTGTTAGAAATGGATCCCAGTACTTCTAATCCTGGACCAAAACAAAAACGCAGGTCATACGAAGCTGGCTTCAAACTTAAGGTTGTGTCAAGAGCAGAAGAGAGCAATAACAGTATTGCAAGTAGGGAATTTTGTGTTGACGAAAAACAAGTGAGGGAGTGGCGGAAAATGAAAGCTGACTTGCAAAAGATTCCAAAGGCAAAAAAGGCTCGACGTGGTTTAACGACTTCATATGAAGCTCTAGAGACTGAATTGCATAAATGGGTTATAGAGTGTCGTCAAAATGGTTACTGCGTGACACGTATGGGAATTCGCTTACGTGCCCTTCAATTGGCTAAAGATGACAAATTAAAAGCACCAGGCATTGAAAATTTTGTTGCGTCAGCAGGATGGTGTACCCGCTTTATGAATAGGTTTGCCTTATGTTTGCGGCAAAGAACAAAGATTTCACAGAAGTTGCCAAAAGACCTTGAAGAGAAAGTGATGTCATTCCATTCATTCATCATAAAACAAAGAAGGATCCATAACTTTGACCTGGGAGATATTGGGAATATGGATGAAACACCTATGACCTTTGATCTTCCTAGCAACAGAACTGTGGCAAGTTTGGGAGAAAAAACTATTTTACTCAGAACCACAGGAAATGAAAAAAACCATTTCACAGTCGTTCTGTCATGTTTGGCTAATGGAACTAAGCTGCGGCCTGTCATTATTTTTAAAAGAAAGACCTTGCCTAAAAAGGTCAAATTCCCACCACGAATTACAGTGCGTGCACATATTAAAGGCTGGATGGATGAAGACGGAACAAAAAAATGGCTGGAAGAAATTTGGAACGGACGTCCAGGAACAGCCTTAAAGAAAAAACCATCATTGCTAGTTTGGGATATGTTCAGAGCCCACACATCTGATGACATAAAAAAATTGGCAAAGTCTTCTCAAGTTACTTTGGCCGTTATCCCAGGTGGGCTTACATCTGTATTGCAGCCCCTAGATGTGTGTTTAAACAAACCTTTCAAAGACCGTGTGCGAAAGATGTGGCATGAATGGATGTCATCTGGTCAAGCCCAACTGACAAAAGTTGGAAATCTGAGGAAGCCCGACATAGAATTGGTAGCAAAGTGGGTTCGTGATGCATGGGAAGAGATTCCAGAGGACATGGTGCAACGTGCCTTCAAGAAATGTGGCATTAGTAATGCTATGGATGGCAGTGAAGACAGCGCTTTGTATGAGAACGACAGCAGTGATGGTGATGACTGCGAACTCTGTGATGACGACAATGTCTATGCTGATAGCCTCACACCAGATAGAGTTGAAGCTCTGTTTGGACATACAGATGATGAGGAGGAATCCAGTTTTGAAGGATTTTAACTCTTGTGTTTTAGCTTGGTTGCTGATTGAGCTAAGGTTTTTGTACTTTTAAAGTTATTGTTGATACCATATTGGTTTTGTTGACTCTTTTCCACTTACAGAGCTAGTTTACTGTTTTTCTTTGAAATAAATATTCAAAAACATTTAACCTACTGATGCCTCAATTAATGTAATTTTATTGGTATCTATTTTTATTTTTGAAATTTACCAGTTGCTGCTGCATTTCCCACCCTAGGCTTATACTCGAGTCAATAAGTTTTCCCAGTTTTTTGTGGTAAAATTAGGTGCCTCGGC
Organism: Mixophyes fleayi; assembly: GCF_038048845.1. Classification (NCBI taxonomy): domain Eukaryota; kingdom Metazoa; phylum Chordata; class Amphibia; order Anura; family Limnodynastidae; genus Mixophyes; species Mixophyes fleayi. Next base: position 324,101,228 of record NC_134403.1, on the reverse strand, counting down.
TTATATTCGGGTCGACTTATACTCGAGTATATACGGTATATAGTGACAAGAGCACACTTCTGGATTTTTTACTTAGTTTTTTAATGTCAGGATGGCAAAGGTGTTTGTCACCATGCAGATTCCACACACTTTCTTGTGACCCTAAACACTAGCTAGACAAAGATCAGCTCTGTAAAGACCAACCAGCTTTTCCAGCATTGGTCACACTGATTAGTGAAACAAAGAGGTTTTTATACCTGACACTCCTCCCACAGCCCTAGCTTGATGGACATTTTCACCATTTCTTTAAAAGGAAATACTCTCAGGTGCTCTGTTTGATTAGTCTTCCTGCAGACAGGCCCTGCAGCTGTGGGGGAAAAGGCACAATCTACGGATGTAAACCAAACGTTAAACTATTATTTTGTTACATATGCGACTTCTATCTGTTTACCTTTACACTAGGTGCACTACAGCAAAAATGTGTAAATCTGTTTGCTTTCTTTCTCTGTAGACAACCATCTAAATGTCTCCCATTGTTACTAAATAGATATATATATATATATATATATATATATATATCTATATCTGTAGAGACAGGATGCAAGCAGAGTAACAAATTTGTGCAACAGTGTATCTAGTTTAAAGATAAACAGGTAGAGGACATATGTGTGACAAAAAATTGGTAAAGAGTCTAATTTAAATTACATGGTTTGGAAGTAGCTTTTCCCACAGCTACAGGGCTTGTCTGTAGTCTGCAGTAAGAGTAATCAAACAGAAGCAGCTGATGAGAACTCCCTTTTCAAAGTGAAGGTGGGAGTGTCACCTGCCCATCAAGCTAGGGCTGTGGGAGAAGTGGCAAGTATAAAAATTTGTTTGTTTCACTGTTCAGTGTGAACAATGCTAAAATAAGGGGAGCTGATTTCTCCTTATTTAGTGTTTAGGATTACAAAGAGTTGTATGTAATCGTTATTTTAACAAGAACCCAGGTTCAAATTATTAAGTTAGCAATGAGTTGGATGTAACTGTCAACCTTTTACAATAATTAACAGCTTTGCAGCTCTTCCAACACACCCATGAGGTGGCTTCCTAGTGTCGTTTTTGATTTTGTATTAAATGTCATCCAAATTCATCCAATGAAAGGCCCAGAACAGGCTGACTGGGTCAAAGTTATGCCCAGCATATACCAACGGGAGGTCTGACTGTGACCTCAACCCCCTAGTATATCTTCTGACATCCAATGTTACTAGTCTGTGAAGTTTTCATCCAAATCCATCCAGTGGAAGGCTCAAAACAAGCTCCCCGGGTCAAAGTTCTGCCCAGCGTACACTAATGGGAGGTCCGACTGGGACCCTAACTCGCCAAAAACCTGTCCAGGATCCAACTGGACCACCTTGCTTTTGTTTCATCCCATTTGGTGCAGAGGTGTCCGAATGCAGGCTCAGAACAGGCTCCCTGGGTCAAAGCTCTGTCCAGGCTACACAAACGGGAGGTCCGACTGGGACCCTAATTCCCTAAAACCTGGCCAGGATCCAACTGAACCACCTCGTGTTGGTTTCATCCCAATTGGTGCAGGGGTGTCTGAATGCTTAACTGGACAGACAAACACACAAAAAGACCAATGAATTTTATATATAAGATGTATATAGAGATAGTATTTTAAAGAAAATTTTGTCCACACTACGTTCAAGCTATTTCTACATAATAAATGACTACTTGACTACTGGACTTTCAAAATATGTAAAAATACACAATTAGTTAATTTTTAAATCAGTTGATATGTGAATGTGCTAACTGTATGTTTTCATGTGTAGGAAGGAATTAAATTCCAGACGTGCCATCAGTGTCCAGCGTGAAGAAACTTATGTATGCTACCAAAACATTGTTGATTTTAACTTAAAACATTAATGATTAGAACATGGAAATAGGTCCATCTGCACCATCAGTCTCTTGAACTGAGTTGAATTTCCCCATAGAATCAAAGAAACGCATGGTAAAAACTAGCTGGATTTTGTCACCTTCATCAGAAAGGAGGTTCAAATCATCTAAAAAACTAGTGGCATGCAAAAAGTCAATAATTTTAGAAATATATATGCAAAGAATATCATCAATCCCCCCCCCCCTCCAAAAAAAAACAACAAATTCCAAATATATATATAAAGTACTAACAACTGCAGGTGTTTTCAGGATAAGATGTCAAAGCTAAAAAGCTTAAGAAACAAATACAGGCCGGGGGGCGTGGCCTGTCAGCCATACTGGAAAGACGGATATTTCTAGATCTCTGCCTCGCACGAGCAAATATCCCCTAACATCATTCCTCCAGGCCTTCTAAACAACTTTAGCCTGCACCTGAAATCGGGGTCACCTTTCCCTAACCATTTGGAGACCTGAATTGCATCGGTGGCTGCTATATATCCCCACCTAGGTGCTTCTGTGTGGATCCACGGGCGCACGCCTCGCCTGGCCATTGCTGCGGACAGTCAGCACCCCCCTGGACTTCTGCCTACCTCCCGTAGACACCTGCTCCCCCAGCCGACATTCAAACTAACCTGTTGGTAGTCTTGTGCCGCAGATCTTCGGTTAGCGGCGAACCGGAAGTCCCCGATCCGCCATCACCTACACTTCCGGTATCGGCCGGCCGGCTCGCGATACCTGGATCTTCCCCCCGGGAGACTACTGGGGACAAAAACGGAGACTCACCTGCACGGAGGATTCGTGGAGCTGCGGGATATTGTCGAATACCAGGGGTGTGCTGGCGCTCTGTCCAGACCTCCTGTCTTCTCCTGCCTGGTGCCGGAGCCCATGTGTTGCATCTGCTGACACTCTGCAGATGTCCTTCTTGGCTGGCCGCTGGTGATCCTGCATATGAGGTTCCCATCTGTTTGATGTCTGGTCCCTGGCTTCTGGCATTATTCCGGTCCCGGTGAGTGAGGTTGGAGAAGTGCAGTCTATTATATAGCCCTCGGCTGGGGTGCTCTCAGAGGCTGAGAACTGCTGAGTTTGTGACTGTCCTCTTTGCTGTTGTCTTGGGCTGTGCTCTGCCCTGACAGCTCGAGAGGTCATGTAGAGCCTGAAGATCAGGTATCCAGCAGAGGCTCTATACTGAATATATCTTCCAGTTTGCAAGTTGAAAGTGAATCACTGCTGCCACCCTGTGGCGATTTTTGCTACTACAATTTAAAAATCTTTCCTTGAGTTTAAAGTCTCTGTATACCCCCAAACACATTGACTGTTCTTGTGAGATCTAACTCTGACTGACGGTGCCCCGATTCGTCTGCATAAAATAGCACCCTCGCCTGGTATGTAATCTCTACCATGTTGCCCAACCCTGGGTAAGACCCCTCTCAACTGAGCCGAGAACGGTGTGCATCCTCCCCCCCAACCTCCTTCCTCCTCTCCCCACCTGCTCTAACTACCTTATCCAACTGCCAGACCAACTAGCTTGATCACACCATGGCGGCCAAACCAAAGAAAGTGACTGCAGGATCTTCAGCTAATTTCTTTGGATCAAAAGGGAAGCCCTCCTCTCCACAAGCTGATCGCCAGGGGACATCAGGTTCTTCTTCGGCTGAAGTTGAGCTTGACCCTCAAATTCAAGCGGTGATGTCCAGCCTCTTAGAGGGGGTGAAAACAGCTTTCTATCAAGAGCTATCAAAAGTGGTCAACGAGTTCAAAACAGAGTTGAATGCCCTGGGTAACAGGACAGACGCCCTGGAATCCAAAACCGACGACATCTGTCGATCTAACTCTGTAACTGATAAGGAACTTTCCCGCCTCCGTGAGGAGGTGGAAATTTTGAAAGAAAAGCAAGAGGACTCCGAAAACAGATCCCGCCGTAATAATATCCGAATTAGAAATGTGTCCGAAGAAATAGGTAACGCAGATCTCCATGCTTTCCTCAAGGACCTCTTTTTCCATCTTCTACCGGACATCTCTGAGACTGATTGTCTTATGGATCGGGCTCATCGTGCCCTGAGAGCTAAACCTCCAAATGGTCAACCTCCACGAGACATCATCGTTCGCCTGCATTATTTCCGGACCAGAGACCGCATTCTTACCGCTACCAGAGATCGCTCTGTGATTACATTCCGGGACATGGACACTCAACTATTCCAGGACCTAGCTCCTTCCACAATACAAAAACGGAGAGACCTTCAGCCTGTCACCAGGATTCTTCGACAGCACAACATCCGTTACCGATGGTGCTTTCCGTTCCAGCTCCAAGTTTTTGCTGACAACTCCTCCCACTTTGTCAAATCGCTGGATCAGGGCCAGAGTCTCTTGGACAAGTTGGGCATCCTTCCTGATTCGGCAGTCCTTCAGGCTACTTCTTCCCAGATCCAGCGCCCGGTGCTCCCTCAGCCTGATTGGTCCCGCTCTTCAAGACGTCGCCCGCGGGAGGCAGAGCCACCCTGATTCGGATTAATCTACACGTATGGCTCCTCTTATGTCCGTTCTTGCCTTTTCTCTGCTTTAATTTTTCCTTTTAGGTGGACTCTCAATGTCAGCTGATATTTGTTGCCCTCCTATAGTTTCAAATACTTTGTATAATACAGGGTCTTTTGTCTATCTTGTTTTTTTTTTTTTTTTTTTTTTTTTTTTTCTCTCTCTGTTTGATTAGCGATCTTATTTTGGTCGTTGGAAGAGAGAGTAAATGCCCTTTTCCTAGACCCTCCCCCTTCACCTCCCTAATATCCCCTAACGCCCTTCCCTCCCCCCCCCCTCCCTCAATATCATAAATGTTATATATACACGTTGTATTTACTTTGCACACCATTCTACGGCTAGATTTTGAACATATATTTATATTTTCTACTGTTATTTTTATCATATTTTTATTCACTATATTTGATTTGTGGGTCTCCTGGGGTCTGAGCGGCTTCTACCGCCGTGTGAATTTAAGGTTCACCCCCCCATGCACCCTTTGACATTGTTATTTTTACTGTACTCTGGTACTGGATAATGCCTTTGAATCCGTACAGGATTCCTTTCTTTCAGGGTTTTCGCCCAATTGGGCTTCTTATCTTTCTATCTCCTTCCTCTTTCCTCTGTGACTTTGATCCACTCTCTTACTGGCTCTCTAAGCTTGTGTCCATCCTACAAACTAACTGGTTTTGTTCCCCACCTAATTGTCTAGAGATATTTTTGGAGGTTGTCTCCCCGCTTCTGCCATGGCTTTGAAGATTTTCTCTGTTAACGTGAACGGCCTCAACTCTCCTCGTAAGCGTACGATACTCCTGGGTGCCTGCAGGAGAGAAAAAGCAGATATCGTATTTCTTCAGGAGACTCACCTTACGGGAGCCCACACTCAGCTTCAGGGTAAGCAATTTTCCCAGACCTTCTTTGCCTCAGCGGATTGCAAGAAACGGGGCGTTGCTGTCTTAATCCATAGTAAGGTTCCCTTTCTTCATTCCAAAACCCATGCAGACCCAGAAGGCCGCTTTCTGATGGTGATCGGCACTCTCCGTTCCGCTCCCGTTACACTGATTTCGGTCTACGCCCCGAATCAGAAGCAAAAGCCTTTCTTCACCAGACTTTTTAAGCAGGTCGAGCGGCTGGCGCAGGGCCATGTTATTATAAGCGGTGACTTCAACGTCACCCTGGATCCGGCACTCGATAGGTCTCCCTCCTCCTCCTCCCGGCGGGTCATCTCCCCCTCTCCTGAATCTTCTAGCCTATCCACACTCCTTACACACCATTGTTTACATGATTCGTGGAGATTATGTAACGCGGATGCTAAGGATTATACCCATTTCTCTGCCCCGCATCAACTTTACACGCGCATTGATATGCTACACATTTCACAATCACTCGCTCATCATGTGGTACGGGCAGACATTACCCCCCTCCCCTGGACAGATCATTCGGGCGTATCCATTGTATTAGATCTTCTCAAGCCGCCCCCCCAGCGCAGTAGATGGCGTCTAGACGACTCCCTTTTACTAAACAGGTCTATTTGTCTAGAGATTATGACCTCCATTACCAATTATTTCTTAGAGAATTCAACCCCTGACATAACCCCAGGAATTGTTTGGGAGGCGCACAAGGCTACCATACGAGGCCAATTGATTAGTCAATCATCGGCAGCTAGGAAAAAGGCAGCTGAAGAAATAGCATCTTTGGAACTTAGGTTAGCCTCACTCCTTTCGCAACATCAGTCACACCACGATCCGGCCTTACTCCCGAAGATTGCCTCACTGAAGGGTCAACTAAATACCATCCTTTCCCGTAGAGCAGCTGTTATCATGCAGAAACTTCAACAGCGTTACTACGATAAAGCGGATAAAGCTGATTCTGTACTTGCCAGAAAGCTCCGGAAAAAACTTGCCCTACAGCACATTGATAAAATACGTCAGACTCCCTCTGGAAATGTAACATATGACCCAGCAGGGATAGTCAGGGAATTCAGGGATTTCTACTCCTTCCTTTACAATCTTGATGCTCCCCCCCCTCGTCTGGATCCCCTGACCCCTTCTTTATCTGACTATCTTTTATCAACGCCCCTTCCTAGAATTACCGCCACACAGCAATCCCATCTAAACGCAGACATTACTTTGCTGGAGGTTTTAGCGGCGATCAAGTCCTTGAAGTCCTCCTCAGCTCCTGGCCCGGACGGCCTTACCCCCCAGTACTATAAAAAGTTTGCCGAGGTTCTTGGCCCACACTTGACAAAATTTTTCAACGAGGTACTGGAGGGAGCCTCCTTTGACCCTGCCACTACTAGGGCAAATATAATCGTCATTCCTAAACCGGGGAAAGATCACTCCCTCTGTGCTAGTTACAGGCCCATCTCGTTGCTGAACGTGGACCTGAAAATATTTGCAAAGATTCTAGCCTCTAGGTTGAACCCACTGCTTCCAGCCCTTGTCCACCCTGACCAGGTGGGCTTTATCCCAGGGCGTCAAGCCCCTGATAACACCAGAAGGATTATTGACTTAATTCATACAATAAACAACGATGGTCTCCCTTCCCTCATTATGGCGCTTGATGCCGAAAAAGCGTTTGACCGTATCTCCTGGTCGTTCATGGAGGGAGTGCTTCAAGCGATGGGTTTTAAAGATAGATTTTTGACAGGTATTTTAGCCCTCTATAGGTCCCCGTCTGCTACTGTGTCTGCTAATGGCCTGACCTCGACACCCTTTCAGATCACGAATGGCACCCGCCAGGGATGCCCCCTCTCCCCACTCATATTCGCTCTTGTTATTGAGCCTCTGGCAGCTAGAATCCGACATAATCGCGAAATATCAGGCATTCAGGTGGGCCCCTCTCTACATAAGATCGCTCTGTATGCGGACGATGTCCTACTGTCTATTACTAACCCCAACACGTCGGTGCCCCCTCTCCTAGATGAACTTGACCTCTATGGCTATTTTTCGGGTTATAAAATTAACCCAGATAAGACAGAGGTCTTGGACTTTAACATACCGGCTACAGACAAGCTGCTGTTGAATCGCTCCTTCCCTTTTCAATGGGGTCGCCACAAAATTAAATATTTGGGTGTTTTCATCACTAAGCACTATCGACTGCTTTTTCAGGCTAACTTTCCTCACCTACTCGACCAAGTAAAAACAGACCTTACCTCGTGGTCTCAACTCTATATTTCCTGGATTGGCCGTATTAACACCGTCAAAATGAATATCCTCCCAAGACTACTGTACTTTTTCCAGACCCTTCCCATCCGCATCCCACCTTATGTTTTTAAATTCTTACAATTTCACGTCTCTAGATTTGTCTGGTCGGGTAGACGGCCCCGAGTCCGACTTAAGGTACTACAGAGGTCCCCGCGGGGAGGAGGACTGGGGATTCCTGACTTCCGAAGATATTATCTCTCTGCCCAGCTTGCTCAATGTGTTTTGTGGTCTGGTCCGACGGAAGCCAGAATTTGGTCCAAAATCGAGGCTGAGGGTCTGGGACTGCTCTCTGTATCTTCTCTCCTATGGCTTCCTAGAGCTCGTCGCCCTAAACGACTGTTACTCCATCCAATAATCGCACATTCTCTATCCATTTGGGATTCGTCATCCCAGAAATTTGCCCTGTCTCCCCATCCCTCCCCGGTTATTCCGCTATATAACTCTCCGGAATTTCCCCCAGGTCTTCATTACAGTGCATTTCAGCCATGGTATTCGCGGGGAGTCACCTACCTTAATCATTTATCCACATCGGCAACGTTTCCTCAGTTTTCTGATATCCAATCACGTATCCTTATTCCCTCAAAACACTTCTACCAGTTCTTGCAACTCCGCCACTTTTACAATGTTGTTAAAGACCGTCTCCTTTCCCGACCCCTCTCCACATTTGAAGCCCTCTGTCTACGCCAATCCTCAACCAAAGGACTAATTTCAACCCTCTACTTCGAACTTGCTCCTTCCTCTTCAACCTCTAGGGCCTCTCACGAACTGGCTTGGGAACGGGACCTTGGTGAGGAGCTCTCGGAGGAGGAATGGTCTGACATTTACGATAATACCGCTACTAGCTCCATCTGCGTTAGAATCAAGGAGAACGCCTACAAAGTGCTATACCGATGGTACTATGTCCCTTCGCGCCTATGCAGAATCCTCCACGACTCTTCTGATCGGTGCTGGCGAGGGTGCTCTCAAGAAGGCACATTCCTCCACATATGGTGGTCGTGCCCAAAGTTATCAGGCTTCTGGGTTGAGATTAGAGACCTGGTTAGTGCAATCCTCCAGGTGGACATCCCCCTGGAACCCAAATTCTTTCTTCTTTCTTTGGGGGCTCCCTCGGCATCCCGACATCAAAACAAATTGATGAGGCACATTGTTTCGGCAGCTACCTGCCAGATAGCAGCAGACTGGCGTATGCAATCCCCTCCCTCTATGCAGTCTATAATCAATAGAGTCTGGCAGATTCAACGGATGGAGTATATGACCAGCATTATTCGGAACACTTCGAGAGCTTTCATCAAGGTTTGGGACCCATGGTTAGCCTTCTTTCAGGCATGCCCACCCTTTACATAACCCAGCCCTAACACCTCACTTCTGTCTTGGACTCATTTCTTCTTATGGATCTAGTCACCTCTCACTTTTCCTCTTTCTCTTCTCTCTCTTCTTTCTTTCGCTACACCTTCTCTTTCTCTCTCTCCTCTCTTATTAAAAACCTTGGGTCATTCACTACCATTACATTTAGAGGTTCGTTTGACTAAGTGATTTGCTTGTTTTATGCTGATCATTGATTTGTTTTTCTTGTTTTTTTCTCTATTTCTGTTATCAGTATTCTTTTTGTCATCCGTCTTTTATTGTTATACTGACCTTGCAAAATAAAACTTTAAAAAAAAAAAAAAAAAAGAAACAAATACAGGCCATGCTTATCTATTGAACAAATGCCACTTGGCAGCTGAGAGAATATGGTCTGTTCAGGGCCGGATTAACGGAATGGAGGCCCCTGGGCTAAGGGAGCCCCCATACCCCCATGAGGCCCCCCGTTAGAAGACTGGCCCCCCCTGTTAGACGACCGCCCCCCCCCCCCCCTCCCCCCCAGCGCTTACCTTCTCCTGTCACTGCAGTCCTCCTTCTGCGGGGCGCTTTAAGCTGCTTACTGAGGAGATCTCGTGACACTCTCGCGAGATCTCCTCAGTAAGGAGATTACTGAGCACCGGAGAAGGAGGACTGCAGTGACAGAGCTCAGCATTGATCGGGCCGGGGGCGCCCCCACCCCTGTCTCAATCAATAATTCTGCTGAGCTCTGTCAAGGGCCCCCTGGATGCCCGAGGCCCCTGGGCTGTAGCCCAGTTAGACCGGTTAATCCGGCCCTGGGTCTGTTAAGCTAAGAGTCTCTTATGCCCAAAATTGTCTCCTTGAGAGGAGCTGAGCAAGTTACATCTGGCGTGGACTCAAGAATCAAGAAATGTGTCCTGTTGCTCTACCTTATGGTAGTTGTAGATGTTTAAGGCTCCCAGAATCTTCAAAAGGAAACCAGGGTATGGTTTAGATTTTCCACCTTCTGCTTTCATTTGGGTGCTAACTGCAGTAGAAAAAGTAATTGAATCTCATTCCCACTAATCCCATGTAAGTAGATGCAGAATTTATAAACATAATGATCCTAAATTAGAGATTCTAGATCGCAACAACTGTATTGTTTTGAGAAATATAACACATTTGTGAATCTTATAATTCAAAGAAAAAAATATAGTTCATGTTCTCCTGAAAATTTGAATTACGTTTTCGAAAGATGGTTTGAGAATGGTCATTTGCTAATGTGTAATTTCATAAATATTCAGTAGTGGTCATGTAAAAATGGTTGATTTTTAGGATAGTGATATATATTTGTAATTTATTCAAGATTGCAGGAACTCGGCCTGTGCTTCTGGGAGTCTCCCGCACATTCCGGGAGAATGGGGAAGTATGCTCTAGAGTCACACTAAAGCAACCTTAAATTATTGCACAGTGTGTATAAGCAGGTAAAATATGAAACTACTCTTTGAAGCGTGAACCTGGATTACGCGCAATGTGGAGAAATTAGCCAAGTTGCGTATAACAAGTGTGCTAGACCATGCTATATTTTTGACCATCGATTGGAGTGCTCCTATTGCTGTTGCAATGAGAACCTCTCCTTGTCACAATTCTACGTGCTTAGACGATTCACTAAATTCTGGTCTGTTTTAAAACACTTGCAAGTAAAGATCCCTAGGATTCTATAAAAAATCTTTTGATTTCTTCTTGTCTTAAAGGTCGCTTTTAGAGCTCCTTTGGGCCCTACAGGAGTTGTTTTCATTTTTTTGTCTTCTATTTTAATAGGCTAAATCCATCACTTGTACAAATCTCTATCTGAACATAACATGACAGCCTCCCTGTCATGCACAGAGATTACAGATTGTGTAATCTCTCTGCCAGGAGGCTTTTAATACAGAGCTGAGCATTACTGCATTGTGATTAGTTATTGTCTGCTGTTGCCATATACCTTCCATCCAATAGATTATTTTCAGTCATTTCTGTTTTACTTTCATAAAAAAATGTTACATTTTGGCATTTTTTTTTGTATTGAATAAAACTCCTATTAAGGATGCCTTGAACTTTGGATTGGAAGACCCTAAATCAGTTATCCAAGAGTCCAGAGGCATTAAGTATAAAGCAAAGCGACATTGATTATACATATATGCAACAGCACACCTTACAACATCAATTACGGTAGGTACCAAATAAAATAAAAGACTAAAACAATATTAACTAGTATTGGGTGAATACCTGTTTCTCATTATGTACTTTCCAAAACATTGTCCTTGTCAATGAGGAAGTCTACGGTCACCAGCATAGTGCAATGCTCTAGTTATATAAAAGTTTACCCACATTGATATTCAGGAGAATAGTAGTGTCCACCTTCTTACAGTATGTATGATGTAGGCAATGTCTTAAACTCTTGAAATATGAGTCATTAGAGTATCTTCTAATTTGTTGTTTCTATATATTTTGTCTGTGGAACTGGATGCTAAAGGTCATGCATCCCATCTCCATATCATGGGAATAAAAACCCAACTGCTAAACTATTACACATAATATGCATCACTCCAGTAGTTTGGACCATGTAAGAGTTGAGAATTCAATATTTCCAGTTTGTTTAGCCCTTTGCATATTTGTGGATACATGTTCAACATACATAGATAATATGTCAGTTAAAAAATGTTGATAATCATTTAATAAGAGACATGAATGTAAACCTTTTCAAGCACAGATGAATCCCCTCCTCAAGTCAATTCAGGGCCCTGGTACAACAACTTAATATGGGCCCCCCTTATAGTTGAGAATGTAAAAAAATGTTGCACCACCACAAGAGTGCTAGTGGGAAGTGACTATGCATCATTGGGCATGGCTACCAGGTGAGAAGTGCTAGGCCACCCTCCTACAGAAACAAACCCTGCATTGTTGTGTACACCATTGAACAGTCACCAAAAATTGGCATTGTCCCACTAGAATCACAACATTTCACAGACTCTAATGTTCTCCTACCTGCTCTTGTCACTTTCACCTCCTGTGGCTACAGGTTTCTTTAGTTGCTGCTTGTCTGGATCCTGGATTTTTGGGGGCCCTATTTGGGAAAAAAATGAGTACATTTAAAAAATTACAACAAGCCCCGGCGTTAAATCAATATGACCCACGATTAATAATTAGACCTTCCTCCAGCCCCAACATTAAATTAATGGTATTCATATTTAATAAATAAACCTATTTCCCTCCCTCCAAACAGCCCCAGCAATAAATTAATACTATTTACATTTCAGAAATATACCTATTTCCCGCAACCATCACTGCCATTACATAATTCATAGTCACAATTAATAGAGACCTCATTCTCCCCAAACTCACCCCCACATTCAATTAATAGCCCCCAAACCACCCCATCTTAAATTAATTGTCCCCACTATTAAATTGCCCCACCATCACCCCACAAACAAAATTGCACCCATTAATAAGCCACCACCTACCTCACACTACATTGCTACAAGCCCCCTGTGCCATCACACACACAAACTACCACAAGCCCCCTGTGCCATCACACACACATTATTGTGCACCTTTCTCTCCCCCTTTTTCATCACACTGTGCCTTTCTATCCCCCCCTTTTTAATCACACGGTGCCTTTCTATCCTCCCCTTTTTAATCACACTGTGCCTTTCTCTCCCCCCCTTTTTCATCACACTGTGCCTTTCTCTCCCCCTTTTTCATTATAGTGTGCCTTTCTCCCCCACTTTTTCCTCATGCTGTGCCTTTTTCAACCACTGTTTCCTCATGCTGTGCCTTTCTCTTGTTCTTCCTTTGCCTCCATTATTTTACTTACCTTTCTATTAGTCTCTTTCATCTCTTTTCTTTTCTTCTGTCTTCTGTCTTCTTGCTTCTTGCTTCTTTCTTGGTCCTCTCTGTGCCGCTCCCCACTGAATGTCGGGCGTGACTTGATGATGTCACGCCCGACATTCGGTGTGAACAGAGCAGAGAGAAAGGAGGAGGGAAGCCGGTGCCACGATCACGTGATAAACGTTTGCAGTTTATCACTTCCCCCTCTCTGCGCCCTGCCCGCGTCTATGATCTTTTCTTGTGTGTCACTGCCCTTGATCCATGAATCTGCTTGATAGCCAGATAAGACTTTGGGCTAGATTTAATAAGCTGCGGGTTTAAAAAAGTGGGGATGTTGCCTTTAGCAACCAATCAGATTCTAGCTTTCATTTTGTAGAAGGTACTAAATAAATGAAAGCTAGAATCTGATTGGTTGCTATAGGCAACATCCCCACTTTTTCAAACCCGCAGCTTAGTAAATCTAGCCCTTTGAGTATCCTGCGCTCCAACGCTTTTCAATCTATCATAGGTGTTTTTCAAGACATACCTCTGACCTGCTCAAAAAAATAAACTGCTCGAAAAAAGTAATTTCAAAGGAAAGCATTATCTATAATATATTGACCCAAAATATGGCTTTTGTTATTAAATGATTGCTATCTTCTATTGCTGCATTGCAATCTCACATAATACCCAGGCATGTCTGTGGTGCGTGTGAGAAGGTCTGAATAATATTTGAGATAGCAACACACCTTAAAAATATAGAACTTTTAGCTTTAGTGAGAGAAATGGACCACAGGTAGGGACTTGCCAACTAGGAGATACTATAGCTTCCCTGGTCCCAGTGAGTTTAATTAATCGCAACAACTTCAGCTGGCATGTATGAATGAATGATGCTGTGTCTGAAGTGCATGGCTTGGTATCCAGTGATATGTATGAGATAAAAAAAACTATACATGGAGATAAAATACATCTGGATAAATAACTGAGCCATAAGGACTCTTGCTGAATAAGAACCATAAAAAAACAATGCATGTAAACAATTTATCTGACATTATAACCTCCCTAAAAGTGCAATTGAGAAGAAATTATAACAGAGTAGGGGGAAAATGTATCAAGCTTCGGGTTTGAAAAGTAGAGATGTTGCCTATAGTAACCAATCAGAATCCAGTTATGATTTATTTAGTATATTCTACAAAATGATAGCTAGAATCTGATTGGTTGCTATAGGGAACATATACACTTTTTCAAACCCGCAGCTTGATAAATTCACCCCTAAATGTGGTAGTTAAATACTCCCTTATTTCTATTACTTTATAATTGCCAACACAACTTTACTATCTTTTCTTTTTCACCGGCTTCAAATTTTGCTCTGGTCGTAAATAGGTATCTTTAATAATTTATTAACAAAAGCCATATTTTGGGTCAATATATTATAGATTGTGCTATCTGTTTAAATTATTTTCTTTCCTTTTTTTTTGAGCATGAGCACAAATAATCATGAGGAAAGGTACATTCCCATAGGTAATAATAAATATATGATGAATATAATTTGAACATTACTTTCATAATAGGGAAGATATATCTATATGATTGTGAGGATATACAAATCTGTGAATTATACTGGTGCAGTATTTTTCCCTTTTTTTCCTTTCTTTTATTAATTTTCTTATTTTTCGTCCTTTCCCCTTGCACATACATTTGAGGGGACTGTCCCACCGTTCTGGTGTCGGCCCATTTGTCTCAATTCACAGGAAGTCAGGATGTATGTCACACATTCACCATGGTGTCTCTGGTGCATGCTGCAATTGAAGGGTGATTTTAGGGGTCTAGCACTTGAGAAGTATTAGACACCATTTTGAAGGTGTCTGGCTTGCAGGAAGAGAGGAGACATAGCTAGCAGCCAGCGTTCCTGCCTCTTTATTACTATATTACTCACCACAATCTTTACTGAGAAAAAATATACTCATTTTATATGCAGTAGACGTTTTTTGTAAATTCAGTCCAATTAAATACTATGCTCTTGGCACCACTAAATTTCCCCTATATTGGAGACAGGGATGGAATACATAAAAATATATTTTGATATCTCACTGTGACAGGTACCTGGTTATGTAGTGGATTGTTAGCTTCCTTTTTTTAATTTTATGCTATACAAGCTGATCAGTGGATTAGAGCATGAGTGTGGATTTGGGCAATGGAAAACCTCCCCTATGCATGCGCCTAGATAGGGACTACTTAAAGTCAAATTCCACTGACAAAACAGGCAAACTTCCACATTGAATAAAGAACAAGGTGCATATTCGGCAAAACAATGATTTTTTTGCTCATGATATTGTGGTTTTAAGTTTTTGGTCTTCTGGTTACACTCAGTAGACACCTGTAGAGAGCATAGTTTATAGTGAGTTTGATAACAATGACATATATATTAAAATATTATTTGAAATTGCATTTTCTGTTAGGGCAATTCTTCACCACTTTTTATTTGTATAATTCCCAGTTCCCATTATATTGAGCAGCCTTCTGAAAAGACACTGCTGGGATTTTTAGTCTCTTTTGAAAATTGAGCTACACAAAGTATCTTAAGAGGTTTATTAGCTGCATGGGCTTGCTATGGCCCACATTATGCTGTAAAATATCTATAAAATTATATTGAGGTGCCAAATGAAGTATTTTACAGGGCAGCAGAGGACTGTAAACATGGTCATTTGTGTCATATTCATATTTTATCTTCCAGTCCAAATGGATGGAATGGAATGTTCCATAAGTACGGAATGTATTATTTTTGTGAAATAATTGGCAATTTAAAAATGTGAAATATATAGATAGATAGGTAGATAGATTTTCACACTAAAATAAATTAACGTTCCCCATTTGCATTGTCATTCCACAGAATGCTCATATAATACTGTATTTGTCATTTTAATAAACATTCTTTATGTCTAGTGTGAAGGAGCCATCACTCCTGAACGTGTCACCAGCGATGATGTCAACGCGGTACAGTGTGAATTAGCCTGTATTTAAATGCAGACTGCACATGCACTGATTGGCACATGCACAGTAGTTAATTACATGATGCCCGTTGTGTTTTCACATACAAACTGTACCTGCCAGGAGCGCACCCAGGTGGGGGGGCAGAGTTCCTAGTGTATTGAAACCCCTCTCCTAGTCTAGGGCGCTGCATGCTTGAAGTGGCTGACACTGCCTCCGGGACCAGCCATTTAACAGCTTCTGTCTGCACCTTATATGCAGATTTTTCTATTTGCACAGTTCTCTCTTCTCTGCTGTGTGTCTCTGCCCCTTCCTCTCCCACTGACGTGTGTGTGTCTCCTGTGTGCAGCAGCAGGAGGCAAAATACAGCGCTGCATGAAGAAGGTGAGTGAGTGTGTGTGTTCTGATGTAAGTGTGGTGAACCTGTGCTAAAAGTGTTCTCATGTAGGTGTAGTGAACCTGTGCTAAAAGTGTTTTCATGTAAGTGTAGTGAACCTGTGCTAAAAGTGTTCTCATGTTAGTGTAGTGAACCTGTGCTAAAAGTGTTCTCATGTAAGTGTAGTGAACCTGTGCTAAAAGTGTTCTCATGTAAGTGTAGTGATCCGTGAGTCTGGTAAACCTGTGCTAAAAATGTAGCCTGGCTTGGAGGGGCTTTTAATATAAGTGTGGGAGAAGGGGGAAAAGGGATTTTAATGTAAGTGTAGAAGGGTGTATTTTATGTGATGTGGATTGGATTGTGAAATATTTATTTTATAGTAGGTGAGACTAGGAGCTTTTAATTTATCAGTAGGGTGATGGTGGGGGATATTTAATTTAATTGTGGGGTTATGGCCGACCTATGAAAGATGGGACTATTCATTTAATGTAAGGGTGGTTTGGGTAGTATTAATTGAATGTGTGGCTGAATTTTGGGAGAAGGATTGTTATTTCTTAAAAGTGAATGCTAATTATTTAATGTTTGGGAGGAAATAGTTTTATTTATTAAATGTTAATTTAATGGTGGGGTTGTTTGGGGGAAAATTGTTATTTTTTATTAAAGGTGAATGCCATAAATTTACTGTCCGGGCTGGTTGCTGGGAGGCCTAATTATTAAACGTGGGTGCATTTCATTCAATATCGGCCTGCTTTTGTTGAGGGAGGACTACTGTGTTCACTCATTATTTGGATTTCTATATCATGTCCATGTCCTTTTTCCAAACAGGAAGTCAACTTTCCAAGAGCCAGACTAGCAGCATCTGAACCAAGTTGTGAAAGCAGCAAGAAGAGGTAGGAGAGAGCAGGACAGTCTGCCAACTGTCCTGCTACACTCAGTCAGGACTTTGTTCCGACTGTAGGGACAGTTGAAAGGTATGTCCCGCTTCACATGGCTCTGCTCATGAAGGGTAGCTGCATGCAACTAACAGTACTGTGCGCAGCATTGCCTGTGTATATGATGAAGATAGGAAGAGTTGGAGAGCAACCAACCACTGTTTAAAATTATGAAAATCCTAAGTTTGCCATTGCATGCGCAGTATTAAAGGTAAGGCAATAGCAAACGTCTGGGTACAATGTATCACAGATCTCCAGGAGAACAGCATCCCTTCTTCAGGAACCTAGTTTTCTGTTGTAGAAATTGAAACTGCTTAGGTCAAGCCTCGGGTAATTAATAGGGATGTGCACCGGCGACTTTTGAGGTCTCGTGTTTTGTGTTTTGGATCCGGATTTTCTCGATGTTTTGGGTTCGGATTTGTTTCGCCACTGGCCACCACAATATAATATATAGAAAACCTTCAAAAGGTCTGAATTACACCCAAAAATAGTATCTGGACTGCGTAGAGGACTGGCCACTGGCCACCACAATATAATATATAGAAAACCTTCAACAGGTCTGAATTACACCCAAAAATAGTATCTGGACTGCGTAGAGTAGTGGGCACTGGGCACCACAATAAAAAATATATAGAAAACCTTCAACAGGTCTGAATTACACCCAAAAATAGTATCTGGACTGTGTAGAGGACTGGCCACTGGCCACCACAATATAATATATAGAAAACCTTCAACAGGTCTGAATTACACCCAAAAATAGTATCTGGACTGCGTAGAGTAGTGGGCACTGGGCACCACAATAAAAAATATATAGAAAACCTTCAACAGGTCTGAATTACACCCAAAAATAGTATCTGGACTGCGTAGAGTAGTGGGCACTGGGCACCACAATAAAAAATATATAGAAAACCTTCAACAGGTCTGAATTACACCCAAAAATAGTATCTGGACTGCGTAGAGTAGTGGGCACTGGGCACCACAATAAAAAATATATAGAAAACCTTCAACAGGTCTGAATTACACCCAAAAATAGTATCTGGACTGCGTAGAGTAGTGGGCACTGGGCACCACAATAAAATATATATAGAAAACCTTCAACAGGTCTGAATTACACCCAAAAGTAGTATCTGGACTGCGTAGAGTAGTGGGCACTGGGCACCACAATAAAATATATAAAAAACCTTCAACAGGTCTGCATTACACTGCACATACGGCTGCTCCTCCATCCTCTCCATCATATACATGTTGGAGTTTCAGCGTGTGAAAATCTCTTGTTTTTGATAATGTCAGTGCATTTTGAATATTTTTCAATTTGCCCCACAACACTGAATGTACTTTATCTATGATACGCATCTATCTTTCTTGACTGCGTAGTGTGGTGGCCCCGGTACACAATTTGGTACTGAGGCCACAATATAATTAAAAAACCCTCCACGGGTCAGAATTCCACCAAAAAAGGGTATGGACTGCGTAGTGTGGTGTGCCCGGAACACAATTTTTTACAGCGCCAACAATATAATTAAAAAATTGGGCATCAACTGTCACCGTTGTTTAATATCTGATACACCTAATTCTGGACTGCACGGTGGAGTGGCCCCGGTAGTAAATTTGGTGCCGGGGCCACAATACCTCCTCCAACTTCCAAGTGTAGTGTTTATAAAGTCAGACAGCGTCTAAGTTTTATTAGTTGACTTTCTTAACCCTAAAATTGTCCCTGTTGCAAATATTCGTGCAATGGAGAGTTACTTTTTCATTGAAAGACTCAAGCTTTCAAGTGTAGTGTTTATAAAATATAAACAACAATACAGTAGTTTTAGAGCACGTCAATACCTCTTGTTTTAAATTATGACAGGGCATTTTACTTTTGGTTTAATTTCTTGAATTTGTTTAAATTTGGTTTTACTTTTTGAACATGGCAAACGACTGTTGATTGGTCATATAATGCAAAAAAAAAAGTTCCAAGATGGAATTGTCCTTGGGCTCTCACACCCACCCTTATGTTGTTGAAATAGGACATGCACACTTTAACAAACCAATCATTTCAGCGACAGGGCCTACCAAACAACTTTGGCTGAAATGATTAGTTTGTTTGGGCCCCCACACCAAAAAAGCTATTCATCTCTCCCTGTACAGACTAAACAGGCTCTACTGAGGCAAGATGTCGTCCTCATCCTTAACCTCTGATTCCTCTCCCCCTACAGTGTGCACTTCCTCCTCATCATACATTATCAATTCGTCCCCACTGGACTCCACAACCACAGGTCCCTCTGTACTATCTGGAGGGCAGTGCTGTACTTCATTGAGGAATTGATTATTCATTTTTATAAACATCATTTTTTCAACGTTATGAGGAAGCAACCTACTTCGCCGCTCACTGACCAGGTTCCCCGCTGCACTAAAAACTCTTTCCGAGTACACACTGGAGGGGGGACAACTCAGGTAAAATAGAGCCAGTTTGTACAGGGGCTTCCAAACTGCCTTTTTAACCTGTCAGTAACAATATGGACTGTCTAACATGTCTACTTGGATGGTGTCAGCAAAGTAATCATCCACAATTTTTTCTATTGTGACAGCATCCAATGCAGCGAGAGTAGACATGTCTGCAATGGTTGGCAGGTCCTTCAGTCCGGACCAGATGTTATCAGCATCCCCGCCAGCGGCTCTTTTAGGAAAACTGAGCTTTTTCCTCGCAGCCATAGATGTGGAAGAAAATGAGGGTGGAGCTGTTGGCATGTCACGGTCCTCTTCAGAGGACAATCTCCTGACCAGCAGGTCTTTGCACCACTGTAGACTTGTGTCCGCCGGAAACAGAGACACAACATACGCTTTAAACCGAGGATCGAGCACGGTGGCCAGAATGTA
This sequence comes from Mixophyes fleayi, assembly GCF_038048845.1. Classification (NCBI taxonomy): domain Eukaryota; kingdom Metazoa; phylum Chordata; class Amphibia; order Anura; family Limnodynastidae; genus Mixophyes; species Mixophyes fleayi. The sequence continues at coordinate 324,081,315 of NC_134403.1, read as the reverse complement.
TTCCTCTGACTTTAAAAGAGTGACCACCCTCGGATCCTGGTAAAGCGTACGAAGGGCTACATCCACAAGAGCTACATGCTTGGTGTAATCGCAATGGCTTACCAGCTCCTCCCTCACTTTCTGCAGCTGCTTCTGCAACAGCCTGATCAGGGGAATGACCTGACTCAAGCTGGCAGTGTCGGAACTGACTTCTCGTGTGGCAAGTTCAAATGGCTGCAGAATCTTGCACAACACGGAAATCAGTCTCCACTGCACTTGACTAAGGCGCATCCCCACTCCTTTGCCTATGTCGTAGGTGGCTGTGTAGGCCTGAATGGCCTTTTGCTGCTCCTCCATCCTCTGCAGCATATAGAGGGTGGAGTTCCAGCGCGTCACAACCTCTTGTTTGAGGTGATGGCAGGGCAGGTGCATGGTTTTTTGATGTGCCTCTAGTCTGCGGTAGGCACTGGCTGAATGCCGAAAGTGTCCAGCAATTTTGCGCGCCACCGCAAGCATCTCCTGCACACCCCTGTCACTCTTGAGGTAATGCTGCACCACCAAATTAATGGTGTGGGCAAAACATGGGACGTGCTGGAAATTGCTCATATTTAATGCCCTCACAATGTTACTGGCATTGTCTGACACCACAAATCCCCATGAGAGTCTAAGTGGGGTAAGCCACTGGGAGATAATTTCCCTCAGTTTCTCTAATATGTTGTCAGCGTTTTGCCTCTTATTAAAGCCTGTAATACACAATGTTGCCTGCCTTTGCACGAGCAGCCATTTTGTAGATGCTGCTACTGATGCAGCTGTTGCTGTTGCTGCGGAAAGGGATGCATCTACCCAGTGGGCTGTCACAGTCATATAGTCCTTCGTTTGCCCAGAACCACTTGTCCACATGCCCGTGGTTAAGTGGACAGTGGGTACAACCGCATTTTTCAGAGCACTGAGGACACTTGATCGTACTTCTCTGTACATTTTTGGTATCGCCTGCCTAGTGAAGTGGAATCTCGACGGGATTTGATACCGGGGACACAATACCTCCATCAACCCTCTAAATCCCACTCCACTGATGGCGGACACCAGGCGCACGTCTAACACCAACATTGCAGTTACAGCCGCAGTTATACGCTTTGCAATAGGGTGACTACTATCGTATTTTGTGGTCATGGCAAACGACTGTTGGACGGTCAATTGTTTTGTGAAAGACTTAGCGGTCTTACGACTTCCCCTCTGGGAAGATGACCGACTAACAGCAGCAACAGCAGCAGTGGCAGTAGTAGGCGTACTGCTGCAGGATTCTTAGGATGAATCCCGTATTGAGGAGGACTCAGTCTGGCTGCTGACTTGGGCTGCAGGACTGAATCTGATGGAGATTGTGGAGGAAGTTGACGAGGAGGGTGTTGCTGGTGTGTATCCAACTGGACCACGGGATTTAGGTGTCCCTGTACTGATGAGGGTCCTAGCCCCAGTTCCTGAACTAACCACTGAACTATGAAGGTTATTCAGGTGACGTATAAGGGAGGATGTTCCTAGGTGGGCAAGATCCTTACCCCTGCTTATTTGAGCTTTACATAAGCTACATATGGCCATACATTGGTTGTCTAGATTTGGATAAAAATAACTCCAGACCGAAGAGTTTTTGGTCTTCTGACCAGGCATGATGATGGGCTTTTTCATCCCATGGACATCAGCTGTTTCCCCCCCTGGTGCCTCATTTACAATAACCACATCACCATCCTCATCATCAAGTTCCTCCACAGCGCCAGCTACATCATCAATAGGCTCCTCCCGAGCCACCTCTTCCCGTACAGTGATGGGAAGGTCAGGCTTGACAACCACCAACACCCTTGGACTCGCCTTGGGGATTTGTGATAATTTCTCTTTAGAAGGCAGAGTTGTTTGCTGTTTTGTTGCTGACAGCATAACTCTCTTCAATTTTTTGTAGGGGGGGGGAGGAGGAGGAGGGCTAAGATCCGTGGGTGAAGCTGAACCACTAGTCATGAACACGGGCCAGGGCCTAAGCCGTTCCTTGCCACTCCGTGTCGTAAATGGCATATTGGCAACTTTACGTTTCTCCTCAGATGATTTTAAGTTTCTCTTTTTGCTACTTTTTCTTAACTTGGGCTTTTTGGATTTTACATGCCCGGTACTACGAGATTGGGCATCAGGCTTGGAAGACGACGTTGATGGCATTTCATCGTCTATGTCATGACTAGTGGCAGCAGCTTCAGCATTAGGAGGAAGTGGGTCTTGATCTTTCCCTACTTTATCCTCCAAATTTTTGGTCTCCATTATATGTAGCACAAGATACTGCAGAATGTGTGAACTTGGTAATATTGCAGTACCAATGGACTTATACTGCTGGATTGGTTTTGCAAATTTGGTTATAATTATTATTATTATTTTTTTATTATTTTTTTTGTTTTTTAAAAACTTGGGAATAATGGGGAAATAACTATGCCCTTAGAAGCACAGAGCACAGGACACAGCACCACTGGACTGAACAGGACACAGCACAGGACCCAGCAGCACTACTGAACTCAGCAGGACAGAGCACAGGACACAGCACCACTGGACTGATACTGCAGAATGTGTGAACTTTGTAATATTGCAGTACCACTGGACTTTTACTGCTGAATGTGTGAACTTGGTAATATTGCAGTACCAATGGGCTTATACTGCAGGATTGGTTGTGCAAATTTTGTGGTAAATAAAAAAAAATTAAATTAGTTTTTGGTATTTTTTTAAAAAAAATGTTTTTTTTTTTTTAAACACAGGGGAATATTGGGGAAATACCTATGCCCTTAGAAGGACAGAGCACAGGACACAGCACCACTGGACTGAACAGGACACAGCACAGGACCCAGCAGCACCACTGACCTCAGAAGGACAGAGCACAGGACACAGCACCACTGGACTGAGCAGAGCACAGCACGAGATATAGCAGGACAGAGGACCACCTAACACACCCTCCCTCTACCCTGATCAATGCCCGAGTGAAGATGGCGGCGACTAGCGGGGAATTTATAGGATCCGAGTATCGCGAGATCCGACAACGGGATTATGAGTCAGAGCCTCAGTTTCAGATTTGAATTTGGCGCCAATACCCGGATCTGTCTCGGATCCGACTCGGATCGGCAACGTTCGGGTGGGCTCGGATTTCATAAATCCGAGTGCGTTCATCTCTAGTAATTAACATGTCTAAAAGTATCTGTGTATTAAGACTCCGCCCACCTGTGGCAGTGAACTCTTCACTAGCAGACGCAGACAGTCTGGTAGCTTTAGCTGCTCACATGAAGTCACTCCATCCTTCCTGTTATATCACATGAAGTCAGGCTCATGGTGTTTCACAATAAGGCTAAGTAGATAAAACTGTAAATATTGTAGCATATCATTTCTAGTTGATTTGTTTGTGATATTGTTAGTGTACTTAGAAAGTGATTCGATTGTTCTTGTAATGGAAGTTAGTAAGAATGTTTAGTGTAACTATGTCTGTATTGTAAGTTAATATGATCACCATGATAAATTATTTGTGATATGTTATGTGGAAAATAGGAATATTTATGCTAAATGCTTACAGCGCAAGGGTATCTCCCCCACTCACCCTCACATTAGTGAACAATGTGTAATGGCTGTTATGCATAGACTGTTGGTTTAAAGAATATTACAGAGATTTTAGGCTAGATTTACTAAGCTGCGGGTTTGAAAAAGTGGGGATGTTGCCTATAGCAGCCAATCCGATTCTAGTTGTCATTTTGTAGTATGTACTAAATAAATGAAAGCTAGAATCTGATTGGTTGCTATAGGCAACATCCCCACTTTTTCAAACCCACAGCTTAGTAAATCTAGCCCTTTGTCTTATATGGGATTGAAAAGTGACTAAAATGATTGATACATAGCAAGAGATAAGATTGTATGGAAAGTGAAGAAAATGCTTACTTAGATGGGTCTAGATTTGAAAGTAATATTGGAAATTGGTACAGAAAGTAAAATAGCATGTAATTAGTACTGGATAGTCACTGGCCAGATGTTAGAATATGGCTGAGGTTTACATTGTTACATGGGATAAGTTAAATTTTGTTAGTTAATATGGCAGCAAGGTGATATTTACAAAGATTGTGTTGTTATGGTGGTGCTTAGTATTACTGTGGCTAAATACTGGATGTAGAGTTTAATATGGACTGTATTGAGTAATATTCTGGTTATACTTTAATGGCCAACAGAGCCAGAGCCATGCGGTCTGGTCTCCATTTTGTAATGTCTTTGTCTGTCTACCGTGTGGTCTATCCACCATCTTGCACATCCCCACTTGCAATTAACTTATACATACACACACAGAAATCTGATATACATACATCACACTTACCTACTTTTAGTGTCAGCTGTCCGGGAGGGGGTCCATCGAGGGGGCGTGGCCACGCACGGTGCGCCGTTAGGCCCCGCTCCCTATTAATCTTAGGTCATTTTAGCCAATCACAAAAGGGGGCGGGGACACGATGCCGCATTTAGCCCCGCCCCGCCATCTCCAACAGTGGCGACAACTGGTTCCGGGATTTTTGCCTGCTCTCTCGGCAGTTCGGGAGAACTCCCAAAAATTCGGGAGTCTCCTGGACATTCCGGGAGAGTAGGCAACTATGACATACATATACAAATATTGTACTACCATGTTAATTAGGAACATAGTTATGAAAGACACATTTATATATAGATAAAACAGCTGAAGTAGGCAATGCATTGCTTTTTATGTAAAATATATTATGATTCCTACACTGTGTTATTATATGTGTAAAGACTGTAGCTGAAAATACCTATTGATAATAAGAATGCATATTATATTAAATGAGACTTTGTCTAAATCCTTTTTTGATATGATATGCAATATTCCCTGTATTATACTGTGTTAAGCAGAGTAAATAATGCAGACAGTTAAATAAGAACTGGGTTTAAACTAGAACCTACGCTTTGTGAGTGATAATGAAGGTAGTTATTAAATGTTCATTATGACATTAACATTAATAGTATATTTGCCTTACCATTGGACCCCCCTGATATCAGTGAACAATGGCACCCACTTTAGGGTCAAAATAACTACTCTTTTACATCTATAATATAAATTCTGTGAAAAAATATTGAGGTCTACCAAAGTAGATAATTTTATCACAATTACAAATGAGTGAAGTTATTGTAAAATTTCACAGGAAGCAAGTTATGCGATTGAACCGACCAAATCATAGAGGTAGCTTAGGGGCTGATCCTGAGTGGGGCACAAAACGGGAGTAATTATATGCAGAGTTGTACACATCTCAAGATGCATTTACCTCTGCATTAGCAGCATATATGCACCTAGTTTGCGATAAGCCATCATCATCAATGCATACTTGCACCTCCTAACAGGCGTATTCTGCAGGTCTGCCTGAGCCAGATTACCGCGTACACGCCTTTAGTATACTTAGTCCATCCCGCCTAAGACACGCAAGGTTGCAGGGGCGATTATGCGTGTGCCAATTTTCTGGGCATGCTCAGAGCGATTTCACGCAAGATATGCTGCACAAATTGCCGTACGTTTCAATCTGAATCAGCCCTTTTGAGTTCCACTTTTGCTTGCCAACAGATATGGTTTTCTTAATGCTGGAATATGCAAACCAGTTATTTTTAACTTGTTTTCAATGTGTATAGCTGATGTAATTTATACTTGCTCTGAGATTATAATGTCATTTTTTGTATTGTATTTTTGCTTACCTTTTTGTATTTTTTTTCATTTTCATTGTTTTCTGTGTTAAATATTTAGAATACAGTATTGTATACTGCGTGCGTTGCTCACTGAAGCAACCTTCTCGCAACTGAATTACATTTTTAGGTAGCAAAATATGAAAAAGCAAAATGGTCTAAAGTTCTTTTCAAGGTATTTAAAATATGCTTACTAAACTATATCATTGTTGTAGTATTTTTATTTTGGAGAATAAAAGAAAATCCTATATATTTTGTTATTTCTATTTTTAATGTACATAATAACAAGAATACCTATATTTACAAAATTCATTTAGTCTGGTGCAGATTGCAAATTGCAATCACTTCTTCCTTTCTTGGGCTACTGAATATGAAGGACCCTTGCTCTTTAAGATTGTCCTATCCTTAGTAACCTTATTTCAAAGAAAATTACATCAGACATCTCCAATTGTTTCAATGGCCAATCTGATTAATCCACAGTGCTGCGAGGGCAACCTGCCGAGGAAAGTAGCAGTGGGTAATGGGTGAATGGGATATCGGATGACATTGCAATATATTATCAGGAGCTGCATAGAAACCTTTTTGCTATTATGAGGACATTTACAAGAAAATTCCCAAAGGCTGATATAAACCTTTCAGCATAGACCTATAGAAATATGCTTTTAAAAGCATGCTGCTGAAATGGTGCCCATGCATCAATTTATGTGGAATAACCTTTTGTATATGCTCTTCTTGTGGAATAGTAAACATCATGTTGTGAAATTGATTCAATCTCTCACTGATTTACTAGTTACGCTGACATTTTATGCTACTATGAAAATGTGAGATGAAATCGGATAAGCACTTAGAGGAAGAGCACATATGCTGAAAGATCTGTTTGCTGACATTACTTTTGTTCTTTGTCACTTTATACATCCATAATTTTACTTTTGTTTGTTTGCAAGTAGCCAATGAAGAATAGTTGTTTGGGGGTATTTTGTATCTTATTTATTTTATTATTTCTCGATTTATTTTTATCACTCTCTTAACTTGTTTCTTGTTTTTGCTACATTAATTTTTAAATATCAGACAAGTTTAGATATTGTTTTACTTTATTAATGTTAATGCTTTGGTTCTATTTTACATTGATGAGTGCTTACTGTCATGCTTATGCTTATGTCTGGACATTGTGTATAACTGCTTTATTTTGCTTTATACCATATATGAAATCTTGGTTTTGTTAAGGGGAGGTAGCATGAGATCCTTAACAGTGAGAACTGCTTCACGAGCTGTCCACCTTTAGCAGCCCCCTTTCCAGGGAACTAATTATGTTCCACAGTACTGGGTTACCCCAAGGACTCGGGTAGTAGCAGTTGTTGATTTAGCACTTGCCTAGTCGAGTGAACAGAGCACCATAGGAGGTAGTGAGCAGCCAGAATATTATTGTCAGAACTCAGAGCCTGACAGTCGGGTTTAATGCATAAAAACAGACATACCTAGGTCAGGAGCAGGAGAAGACAGCAGTTCCTTTAAACAAGCCAAAGATCAGGGCAGGGATATGAGAGCAAATCAGTTTTGCAAACCAAGGGTCAGAAGTAGAAAAGACAACAGAATCCTTTAAACAAGCCTGGGGTCATTGCAGGTAGAGATATATATGCATATCCATTTAACAAGCCAAGAGTCAGAAGTGGGGAAGACAGCAGAATCCTTTAAACAATCCGAGTCAAACACTGATAACAGAACAGTCAAGCAGGAACTAGCACAAGCATTGGAAGGCAATATGGAGAAGTTTATAAAGCCAGCAAAACCAATCAGAGTTTGCTGGAAGATTGGCTGCATAAGAGCTTCAGTGATTGTACAGCTTATGCGGGAAACTGAGACCTAAAGTGATGCTGGTTGCTATTTACATTGCAGCCAGCTGAATTAATGAGATTCTGGGCTGAGCATATGAAGAATGCCAGCAAGAGATCAGATTTTCAGCTGTGCTACCACATAGTTACACACATGAGAGCCCCAAGCAGAGTTAAATGACAGGGAAGGAATGCAGATAACGAATCAGGTGTGCAGATTAGATCCCATTTCATAACAGGTTCTTCACTCTGCTTTTAAATCCAAGTTTTTAAGGAAGTAGAGAGTTGCTGGTCAGTTTCATGTTGGCTTATAGTAACCTCTTGTAATCTATAATACAGTGGTTGCAGATTTGGGGATAGTAAAAAATTAAACAATTTTTTAATTTGTGTAATAATTTAAATGATGAGCATTTCAAGGATTTCAAAGCAATTTACACATTTGGGCTAAATATCACATTATGAGAAAGGAACCCCCTGGCCACAACACAGTATTTATTTTATTGGGCCAGGGAAATCATCACTAGTTGCACATACATGGTGAAGAGAGCACAGAGGTGGATTAAGACTTTGGGTGGCAAGGACACTTAAGACAGGGATCCTATGGTCTAAAATTAAGAGAAAAGAGAACAGGATACAGAAAAGAGAACTGAGCATTTGGTTGTCATAAAAGCAGAGATGCAGTAACGAAAAGGTATTGCAGTGATACAAGTGCCTCCGATAAACATGTTAAATTCGCATGGCGAAGCCTTTGTTTGCGAAAGCCAGCATATATTTCAGGCAGACAGGATTTTTGCTTCTGTTAACCTTTTCATGTATTGAGCAATAAAAGGCTTCTAATCCTTTGATAAATGGGACTCTTAGGGGTAAATTTATCAAGCTGCGGGTTTGAAAAAGTGGAGATGTTGCCAATAGCAACAAATCACATTCTAGCTATCATTGATTTATTACATTCTACAAAATGACCGCTGGAATCTGATTGGTCGCTATAGGCAACATCTCCACTTTTTCAAACCCATAGCTTGATAAATTTACCCCTTAGTGTATGAAAAATCTTCAACGAGGAATCCCTGATCAGAAGTGTCTAAAAACACAATTTGAGAGTGGTTTTGAGCTTGATGACTAGTGCATATTCATACCCTCCTTAGATTCAGCTAAAAGTGTGTTGCAGAAGAAGTTGGGGCGATAGATTTTATAAGAGAGGTAAAAGGAGACAGACACACAGAAGGGGAGAAGGATATATACCTACAATGCAGAAACAGAGACCCACAGAGAGGAAAGAACAATTTGTGACAGATGGGGAGACAGAGGTGCACATTAAAGTTAGTGACAGTGTGTGTGTGTTAGGGAATTTAGACTGTAAGCTCCAATGGGGCAGGGACTGATGTGAATGAGTTCTCTGTACAGCGCTGCAGAATCAATGGCGCTATATAAATAAATGGTGATGATGAGGAAAAGGAGAGATGGGGCTAGGTGATATGCATGTGCACTGTGCGCATCGAAGTAAACGTGTGGGTGTATACTGCCTCTATGTCACAAAAGGCAGCGTGCAACCAGTTGTGCAGAGGAATGAGGACGGTCCTGTTGGTGCCCAAATACTGTTGCACAGTCTGACCATGACTTTAGTTGGTGCTGCGTATTACAGAACTGGCAGAGCCCCAGAAAACATTGAACATATAGCAGCCCCAAGGTGATAGTGCAGCTGTAAAACCAACTGCCAATTTGTCAGATACATAAACCTATTGTACTGTAAGTAAATAAAAATCATGATGTTCACTTCACTATCCATTAGTGACGGCACTGAACACCTCCAATACTCAACAAAAGTCCATCTCTATTGAGTTAATGTTATTGTTAGCTATAAAGCTATACTTTAATTCTCCATGGCTAGAGTTTTAACATGAGGTCACATTGTAAGCTTAAATTTGATGAAACACCATAGATTTCCTATTCCTGACTTTTTGGGGGATGGGGGAATTGATAATCTAAATTAACAATAGTGCATCCTTGTTAATCTTCATAAAGGTGCACTCTCGAGGATCGTAATTAATAATAGCATCCCCTTGAGGATGGTAATTAATGAAAGTGTTCCCTTGATGATCTTGATAATAGTGCTCCCTTCAGTATTTAAATTAATAGAAGTGCCCCCTTGATTTTAATTAATAATAGGGCCCCTTTGATGATTATACTGAATAATAGTGCATCTTGATGACTTACTTTTCTTAGCACTTTTCTCTTCTGTACAGCATCTGCTCTCGCACTGTATGCTGAAAGGCTCCCAGCTTCCTTAAGTGTTGCGGATGTGACATCATAGTGCTATGATGTTTAAAGGAGTCAGGCGTCTCTGTATACAGTCGTGTCCAGGATTAAGTGTCGCTGGCGCTCATATGGCAGCAGTTGTTGTTGGCTTAAAAGCTCAGGCGGATCCTATTCCAGAACAAGTGCCCCTGCATGGTATGTTCCAGGTCTGTGGGACCCTATGAGAGAGAGAGGCCCAGAGCACCCGTGCCCTGCTTTTAGTCTGCCTCTGAGTGGACATTCCAGGGCTGGATATAATCATATGGCTCATATCTGAACATGGGACACCCTCTTTGACCATCTACTGAATTCCTTAGCCAATGATGATAAATATTATATTAATAACTATATATAATGGCCAAGGTTTCCATCCTGTTTAAATAGATGCTGCCAAGTGAGGCGCATACTGGCTCCTTTATAGTTACTATTTCAAACCAAGACAGTAAAAGTCTAGAGATCAGTCTGATGGACTGTGTATTATTGTTTATTATGTCAGTCTAAAGCTAGGTACACAATACAGGTTTTTCACCCAAATATTATGACGATTACGTGAAAAACGACTATTAGTTCTGATATTGCATTAGTGTATACGCTCTAACTATCATGTTTAATTGCCACAAAGTGCATTGTTTCGTTTGATTAGATTTTATAACTGTACTAAAATTCTCTATAAATGATGGAATGATGTTGTGATAATTAAGCAGTGTGTACATACTAACTACCATCTGTAAAACAATTCTGACAATAGTTCCTCCAACAGCAACTTATTTCCAGGCGTGCATATATAAATTCATGATGTTGTCGCTTGGATATCCCACATGTTGTGTTGTCTAAACTTGAAGTACATGGAAATAGTGTCCTTGTCATAGTGAATCAATATTAAACCTTTTTTACATGCCATATATGTCATCTATGTGTTCCTGTATGCAAGCGTACACAACATGAATTGTTAACACATGTGAAAATACACATTCTAAATAAAGTGGCATTTATTTACTAATGTGGCATATGTCCATTTCTTCAATTCTGTATTATCAACCTGTATATATATATATATATATATATATATATATATATATATAGGAAGAAGTTTGTTTGTTGGCAAATATCTTCCACAGCTCTCAAGGTAAAGTTGCCAAATCTTACATAGTTATTTAGTATTGAAAAAGTAATCTATTAGACCACATAGCGACAATGCAACAGAGCGACGTATATTGAAAACATAATTTGTTGGTTGGAAACGATTGTTTGACTGCTGGATAGAAACCTTGTGACAACGCGAAGCAGCGACAATGTGACAAAGCAACAAATCTTATTTTCTAAATATCATTTTTGGTCTATTTACCAAATAATTTGCTAAGATATAAAAACTGCTACACATTATAAATCGAACCTGCCCAACGCTGGGAGACCCTGCATTCGGACACCTCTGCACCGATTGGGATGAAACCAATGCAAGGTGCTCCAGTTGGATCCTGGGGTTAAGGTTCTGGTTGGACCTCCTGTTGGTTTACGCTGGGCAGAATTTTGGTGGAAAACTTTACAGACTGAAAACAGTGGATCCCAGAAGACATACTAGGGGGTTGATGTCCCGGTTGGCCCTCTCGGTGATGTACGCTGGGCATAGCTTTGACCTGGGAAGCCTGCTCTGGGCCTTCCAATGGATGGATTTGGATGACATTTAATATTAAAACTAAAACGACACTGGGCAGCCACCTCATGGGTGTGTTGGAATGGCAGCTAATTATTTTGAAAAGGTTGTCAGTTACATCTAACTCATTGATAACTTAGTAACTAGTAAATTTAAACCCAGGCAAAGCCATGTACTTTAGCTAGTGTGTGTGTGTGTGTGTGTGTGTGTGTATATATATATATATATATATATATATATAAAAATATATCTATATATTTATACACATACATATTCATCTAATTCTTTTTGGCATATTAGACTTTAAAATAAATGAATAAATTATACAAAATTATGTTAGTTGCTATTTGGCCTTTGTACATACTAAAGTCTAAATTGGATTCAGCAGTTAGGACAAGGTATCCTTATGTCTAAAATTCACATTGATTCATATTGATTCAGCCTTTCTATTGCTACCAGTGGACAGCTTTCTCTTGTTGCGTTTCTCAAAGGAGGAGCAGGTTATCATGGGCTCTGTTTCTTTGCTAAAATGGGTGATGCAATGTAAATTGGGGGTCGCCTCGTCTATTGTCTACTTAATTGTTTTTTGTTTGCTTACTGTTGCTGAGGGCTATGAAGCGTGTTTCAGCTAGGTTTAGCCATTAAACTGAAATCTGAACCTATGGACTGCTTTTATCTATAAATAAAATTTCTGACCTCCTGTCATTGGTGGAGATGATCCAGCAGGCTCATAAAGTAATATCTGTTCAGATGCAGTCCTTCTTAGGCAAATTATATTTTGCTTGTAGGATACAGTCAGCAGGGTTTCTTGCAGGCATATGGGGCAAGTGACAGTGAGCATAAATGCTCCTCAACATTTCATGGCTCCTGTGATATTAAATTTAGTTTTGCATCTGTACATGGATGGTCCAATTAAGATTGCATCTGTACATGGATGGTCCAATTAATGCTGGTGTCAATCTTGGGTTGATCACAGCCTTACAAGTAGTGAGCAAATTAAGAAAACTCCACACAAAACTTTAAATTCACTTTTGAGTGAGTCCATTAAGATAAAATAAAATACAGACTTGAACTTACCTGTGGCACTTGAAATGGTCCTCACAAAGGTCAGTATTTGAAAAGACCTAACATTTGTTCTGAAAACAGAACAACACTTGATTGAACCTGTTAGATTACAGGCGTGCCACACCACAGGTAAGCAAATTTACCTTTTATTATACTGTAATTTATGATGGCCACATTCACCCTAATCCCGAACAATGCCCAAATTAATCTTATTATTATTAGACATTTTGGTAAATAGTCAGAAAATTACTGCTATCAGCCTGTTTGTGTCATTTTATGACCTCACTAACATGCTCCAGTGAAGCTATAAGAGATCCAGCTGATCAACTAATGCCCCAAATGTCTAAATTGTGTTGGTGTTCAATTTGGCCATCAACACGTGGGGCTTAGCACTTTGGCATGGCGGAAGAATAGGCCGATGCATATCCAGCTTAACTAAAGTTTAATTATGTTCAGTTGCATTTTAGTTTACTAAATGAAAACTTTCTGGTCACTAAATTAAAAAAGAAATAAAAGCAAATCACTTCTATCAATCATTTTCAAAGATTTTGTACTACCTAAAACTTAGTCCATGTATTAGCTTTCTCTGTCCTGTTAAAACTTTGGCCACTTCAGATTTGACATCTTTATGCTTGTGATTGCAATTTCCAATCTGAGCTGGCTGAGTGTGTCACTGCTGGCATGGGATTCCTGTATTAAGCATATACCTGTCACTATTTAGAATGCATTTCCTGGCATAAGCCTTCTTTATTCAATATGTTCCCACTCTTAATTAATGGTATTCAAGGAAACCTGTAAATGCATATTTAGGCAGAGAAAACATAGAGATGTGTTCATTCCTATGCTTTATGAGTGAATAAATTCAGCTAATGCAGTTCCTATGTTATCACTTTTCCTATCGAGCAATATATTATTTCAGGAAGTTTATAAACAATCCATAAATACAAAACCATAGGTCTAAACATGAGCAACCTGCTGAAATAAAGTGTATTAGTCCCAATTTATCAAGTTGCACTTCAGCAGTCTGAATTGATTAAACTTCAAAATGAAATCTTAAAATTGCATTCAGAGTTGGCGATAGTCATAAAAAAATCTGGTTTGGTTCAATTAAAATTTTCTATTTCGACCTCCGGACATTACTTTTAAAATATTTGATTTACTAACCTATTTTCACTGATAAAGCAAAGTGTATTTGTTTTACCAAGAGAACATTAGTTATCAAAGCCAAAGAGGCTGCAGGGATATTGGATTGGAAAATTGAGAGTTTCACCTTCTTCGTCTGCATCTGTGATCTTGTTATTGCTGACTTAAAAGCTTGAGTTATTCATTTCAGTAAAATGACTCAGAGAATTTAAGAAGTGCACTTTTGCACTAATTTTCATTTATTTGTGTTGACATTTGTATTGAGTGTTGGCTTGAAAGGTTATATACAGGCCTGGCGCTCCCATTAGGCAACCTTAGGCAGTTGCCTAGGGCGCCGGGACCTGCAGGGCGCCACTGACTAGATTTTCTAATCGGGAGAGAAGTGCAGCGGCGGTGGGGTGTTTTTCAATGTCCACGGCGCATCTCACACATGAACACTGACTGACGTCAGTGATCATGTGATAGCCTGTCCGGCGGCGCCTCTGAGGTATCACACTGTCTGTCACTGATAGACAGTGTGAATAAAGTTCTTCCCGACGCCCCCCTCCCCTCCCCTCTCAGTATGCATCGCAAGGAGAAGCTTGAGGAAGAAAAGGTAAGTAAAATGTAATTATTTTTTTATTTAGTGTGTTCGGGGGGCGGGGGGCGCGGGTGGCGGCGAAATTTTGCTTAGGGCGCCGAGAACCCTAGCATCGGCCCTGGTTATATGTATGTATTCTTAAAACAAGTGACACTGATCTGGTCATTCTTGGTATCTGTCATGAACCACTAGCAGAAACTTCAGGACTAGGGAGATACCCACTGGATCTTCTGCCTTATGCAACCACTTGGTACTCTTCAATTAGGCTTCCAGGATGTTGTAAGGTGAGAATTGACAATAGAGTAGGAGTCCAAGATAAAGGTCAAATAGGCCAGGTTAATAACAAATGAATGCAAAATCATGAGGGACTAGCATAAGCAAAGTGCAATCAAGAGATTAGAACTGTTTGCAGACAGCGAGTGCAGGATACAGGCAGAAACTTAATAATAAGGAAACAATAATGTTAATAGCTCTGATACAAACTGCACACCTGGTAGCAAAATACTATAATTGGGCAAGGGCATGTGAAAGTAACCAGGTTATATACAATACTGTGCAAAAGTTTTAGGCAGGTGTGAAAAAATGCTGCAAAGTAAGAATGCTTTCAAAAATAGAAGTGTTAATAATTTAATTTTATCAATTAACAAAATGCAAAGTGAATGAACAAAAGAGAAATCTAAATCAAATCAATATTTGGTGTGACCACCCTTTGCCTTCAAACCAGCATCAGTTCTTCTATGCACAGTTGCACACAGTTTTTGAAGAAACTCGGCAGGGAAGTTCTTCCAAATATCTTGGAGAACTAACCACAGATCTTCTGTGGGTGAAGGCTTGCTCAAATCCTTCTGTATCTTAATGTAATCCCAGACAGACTTAATGATGTTGAGCGCAGGACTCTGTGGGGTCAGCAGCAACATCAGTAATAACCAGGTCTTTTACCTTTAACAGACCCCTTTTGAAAATTTGCATATGGATGCAGATGTATGCTTTATTTGTGGGCATACACAATAAAAATTAGAGTATATTACACTAAGCAAACGGCATGAGCCCCGATGTGTTCATATCATTGCAGTAAGGTCCAAGCAAGCAGTGAAGAACAATGATCAGGAGCAAAGCAAAGGTCAACATCCTTTGGAATGACCTGGAATGGAAATTGCAAGCCAGGCCTTCTTGTCCAACATCAGTGCCTGGCCTCATAAATGTTTTATATAATGAATGACCACAAATTCCCACAGAAACACTCCAACATCTTGTGGAAAGCCAAGAAAAAGTGGATGCTGTTATCGCTGCCAAAGGGGGACCAACTCCACAGTATATGTATATGAATACAATGTCATTATAGTCCCTGTGGGTGTAATAGTCAAGCGTCCAAATACTTTTGTCCATATAGTGGACAAATAATATATACTATATATATATATATATATATATATATATATATTGTGACAAAGGGAGGCATTTATCTGACAATATGCAAAGAAAACATACAAGCAGAGTAAGACATTGGCGCAGTTATGCACCTAGATTCAGGTTAAACCAAGTAAAGACCTATGTGTAGTTTAAAGTTGGTTAACTTACATGATTTAATAGCTGCTTCCTCTCAGCAAACAGACAGGGTGTGTCTGTTAGTTGAAACAGAGCCAGTGATGGGCGTTTTCTCTTAAAGAGAAGGTGGGTGTGTCACCTGTCCATCAAGCTAAGGCTGGGGGAGGAGTAACATGTATAAAATCTTGTTTGTGCCATTTGTTCACTGAGACCAACGCTGGGGTAGCTGGCTGGTCTTGAGAGAGAGCTGGTCTATATATAGCATGCGTTTATGGTCTCCATAATTGCTGTGAAAGTATACGGTGTCAAAACATTTATCATCCTGACAATAAAGCCACATAAAAAGGAAGAAGATGTTCGCGTGTGCTTCTGCATAGCTATGGACCTTGTGGGGCCCCTGGAAAAATCCGCACGTGGGCACCAATATATACTAGTGGTGCTTGACTATGCAACCAGGTATCCAGAGGCAATTCCCCTACGAAACATAAAGTCCAGCACCATAGCTAAGGAACTTGTATTGATGTTTACACGCTTGGGAATACCCAAAGAAATTCTCACAGATCAGGGTACTCCATTCATATCTAAACTGATGAAGGACATGTGCCAGTTGCTAGGGGTTACGGTGCTTCACACCTCTGTATACCATCCACAAACAGATGTCTTAGTGGAACGCTTTAACCGCACATTAAAGCACATGCTCAGGAAAGCAGTGGCTCAAGAGAAAAAAGAATGGGACACTCTTATTCCCTATTTGATGTTTGCCATCCGTGAGGTACCTCAAGCTTTAACAGGGTTTAGTCCCTTTGAGTTATTGTTTGGGAGACAGCCCAGGGGTATCTTGGATATGTTAAAAGAAGGGTGGGAGCAGCAAGGTCCCAGGGAGCCAAATATGGTACAATATGTGTCACAAATGTATGAGAGGCTAGGAAAGATAGGGCCCATTGTGCAGCAACATGTAAATGAGGCTCAGGAACGACAGAGAAAAAGTTATGATAAAAGTGCTGTTGTTCGATCTTTCAAGCCAGGAGTCATTGTCAAGCAGAAGCCTTATCGTATTCCAGAAGCCAGACGGGTGGACGTGAGAAAGGAGGTCGAGAAGATGCTCCAGTTAGATGTGATTGAAGAGTCCACTAGTGAATGGAATAGTCCCATTGTGCTTGTCCCGAAACCCAATGGAACAATTAGGTTGTGCAACGACTTTAGGCGCCTAAACAGTATGTCGCAGTTTGATGCCTATCCGATGCCAAGTGTGGATGAACTAGTGGAAAATCTTGCTGGTAGCAATTATTTAACAACCCTTGATCTAACAAAGGGTTATTGGCAAGTTCCCCTGACTTCCACGGCCAAGCCAAAGACTGCATTTTCCACCCCTGATGGTCTCTATCAATATAAAGTCCTACCCTTTGGGTTGCATGGGTCACCTGCCACCTTCCAAAGGGCCATGAATAAATTGCTATGACCTCACACAGCTTATGCAGCCGCTTATTTGGACGATATAGTGATTTATACCCCAGACTGGGGATCACATTTATCCAAAGTTGAGGCGGTCTTAGCTTCATTAAGGTCAGCAGGGTTAACAGATAACCCAGAGAAATGTGCCATAGCCATGAGAGAAGCCATATACTTGGGGTACGTTGTTGGTCGAGGGCGTGTAAAACCCCAGCTAGAC
This sequence comes from Mixophyes fleayi, assembly GCF_038048845.1. Lineage (NCBI taxonomy): Eukaryota > Metazoa > Chordata > Amphibia > Anura > Limnodynastidae > Mixophyes > Mixophyes fleayi. The sequence goes on along the minus strand of NC_134403.1, from coordinate 324,063,829 downwards.
AAAGTGGAGGCAGTCAAAAATTGGGCAAGACCAGAAAAAAAGTCGCAGTTAAGAACCTTTTTAGGCTTAGTAGGTTACTACAGGTGGTTTGTAAGCCACTTCGCCACTAGAGCTGCTCCAATTACGGACATGTTAAAAAAAAAAAGTTGTCCAGATAGATTAACTTGGTCTGATTCTGCAGAAACCGCCTGGTTTGATCTTCGGTTAGCTCTTTGTTCCTCCCCAGTTCTACAAGCACCGGATTTTACCTGGAGGTTCTTCCTCCAAACTGATGCTTCTGGTGTTGGCTTGGGTGCAGTCTTGTCACAGGAGAAGAATGGAGTAGAAAATCCTGTCCTGTACCTAAGTCGTAAGTTGCTTCCAAGGGAACAAAAATATGCCACTGTGGAGAAAGAATGTCTCGCCATAAAATGGGCTACAGAAGCTCTGCACTATATCTCCTAGGCAGAGAGTTCACCTTAATAACAGACCATGCACCATTGAGATGGATGCAGAGGAACCAGGAGGTAAATGCCAAGGTAACCCACTGGTTCTTGGCACTACAACCTTTCAAGTTCTCAGTAGAACATAGACCTGGGATTCTGCACAAGAATGCAGATGCATTGTCACGAAAATATGCGCTTCTCGCGAAGTCCGCATCCCCCTACTTGGAGACGCTAGGGGGAGGGATATGTGACAAAGGGAGGTATTTATCTGACAATATGCAAAGAAAACATACAAGCAGAGTAAGACATTGGCGCAGTTATGCACCTAGATTCAGGTTAAACCAAGTAAAGACTTATGTGTAGTTTAAAGTTGGTTAACTTACATGATTTAATAGCTGCTTCCTCTCAGCAAACAGACAGGGTGTGTCTGTTAGTTGAAACAGAGCCAGTGATGGGCGTTTTCTCTTAAAGAGAAGGTGGGTGTGTCACCTGTCCATCAAGCTAAGGCTGGGGGAGGAGTAACGTATAAAAGCTTGTTTGTGCCATTTGTTCACTGAGACCAACGCTGCGGTATGTATGTATAGCAAGTGTTTAGGGTCTCCATAATTGCTGTGAAAGAATACGGTGTCAAAACATTTATCATCCTGACAATAAAGCCACATAAAAAGGAAGAAGTTGTTCGCGTGTGCTTCTGTAGTAGCGGGCTCTTGCCACAATATATATATATATATATATATATATATACTCTGGAGAATAATAAAAATAAATCTGTCTCCTGTATTTGTTTCTTTATGAAGCCATCTTATTTATTTACCGTTGTCTCTCCTGTTTTGTCTGATCTCTCCAGCACTATCTCTCTCTTTTTTTTTTATCAATGATCTCTTTATTCTTCCCACTCTTTAGTGCACTGTCACTTTGCTTTGCCTCATTTTGTGTATCTTTTGATAAGAGCTTTCTCTCTCACCTCTGTCTCCTGATCAAAAGACTCTTGGTCAGACTGTTTAACTGACATTCCACAGCTCCACCACCTTCTGGGGGATGTAGTTGCAGAGCCCAAGATGACTCCCAGCCCTCTGCTCCATTTAGAAGTGTTACCTCGTGTAGTGGGGCATCACAGAATCAGAATAAATTTGTATGTCAATTTTATTAAAATGATCTATAGGGCATAATAGTATACAGTTCTAGTGCAATGAGAAATAGGCTGAAGGTTTTTGGTTTCAGGTGGAAAAATATTGTATACTATGTTAGAAAAAATAAAATAATAGAATAAATTCTACTGTTTAACTGCCAGTGTGACAACAAGTCTGGGCCTTCTTACCTCTCTGTCTGTCTGTATTACCCAGTATTGTTTTATAACTGTGTTTGTTCCGCTTTGGAATTAGCTGGTGCCATATAGAGAAATGATGATGATGTTGATGAGGATGCTGTGGAATACGTATTAGGATCATTAACACAAATATTTATCCTCTGTGTTATTCACTGCATTTTCCATTATCACATCCACACAGAGGGGCAAAAGTATGTACACCTAATGTAGAAATACTGTTGTATTTTGAGATGAAATATCTTGATACACGTGTGACTCAACATACACACGTGTAGGTATTTTTTTTTTTTTCATCAATAATTGTTACAGGAGTTTTTCAAAGGAATATAAGGGGGTACAGACAGCACAAAGGAGGTAAAACACAGGAAATTCCAACGCATTGGTGGGGAGTCAGTCACATGAAACAACACTGTTGTTTTAAATGGGAAAAGAGACATATACAATGAAACACAACAAATACCAATGGGGGGTTTGGCATGTAGCAGGTGAATCAGGTAGAGGCAGTTCAACTAAGGCCGCGGGTGATGAGGTTGGAGATGACGTATGGGCACCTCGAGCCACACTCGCGCCATCTGTAGTATATTCATGCCACATGAAACATTTCATAATGGGAGCTGATGCAGTTGTTGGATAGGGCATATCTGTTGTCTCCATGTCAAAGCTATATTGGATCTTAGCGATTATTTGGGATAAGGTGGGGCAAAATGGGTGACTTCCAATTCTGGGCTATTGTGGCTCTGGCTGCTATTAAAATGTGACCCAAGAGGTATCTGTTGTGCTTGGTGACAGAGGACAGGTAGACAGTAGACATGGAAAAGAGTTAAAGCTGACTTGGCATTGACAGTGGCACAGAGCATGCCACAGATTAATGCAAAAACTTCTCTCCAAAGTGGTTGGATGGATGGGCACATCTGAAAAATATGGAAGATATCAGCCACCTTGGTGTACTAATGCCAACTGTATTTGGACTGGGATGGCCAGATACTGTGTAGGCTATTGGGTGTGAGGTACAACCTGTTCATCAGTTTGACCTGCATTTCAGTGTGATTAATGCATGTGGACATATGATGGTAAGTGGAATAGAAAATTTCCCATTGTTGCAAAGTAAACTACAAGTGGAGGTCTGACTCCCAACAGAGCTGGGCAGGGGCCTTGCGGGAGGGGACCAAGGAATGAAGGTATTGATATGAAATGTTAGAGCCTTTTGTCAACCTAACCACCATCTGGACCAGTGGTAGGAACAGGCAGTGGGGTGTCCTAGAAGTTGTGGTGACCCAATGTCGGATTCACAAATATTTATACCCGTCCATGAGGGGAAAATTATAATGGTCTTGTAGGAGTGTGAATGGAACAATCAGATCCTGGACAAATAGGTCCTTAAGAAATGCCAGCCCCTTTAGTCCACCAGGCAGAAAGATTCAAATCTGGTATAAGGCAGGAAAGAGCATGAAGAGATAAATTGCGGGTGGGGAGCATTAAGTCAGAATGTAACCCTATCATCCTATCCCAGATATATACAGGGCATAAAAATTGGAGATGGGTCTATGGGCTGAGAGGGGGCGAGAATTCTTAGCTGTCCAGAGGAGATCAGTCAGTAGGTTATCCAAGCACAAGACACTTTCCAGGTCTACAGGCCTCCTGGTACTGCAGCAAATTAGGGAACATTAAACCCCCACTTTGCTTGGGGAGCGCCATACATTTGTGTGTGAAGAGAAGGCACTTCTGTTACCACACATAAGACATCATGAGGGTATGAGACTGCTCCATAAAGCATTTGGGAACAACATAGGGAATAGTGCGAAAAATGTACATCAATTTGAGCAACGACATTATCTTAAAGGCTGCTATATGACCGAGCCAGGAGACCTTGTAGTTGATCCAATGCTTGGGCAGAGTAGACAAATGGGGTAATATCGGGGAGAAATTGACTTTACATATATTGGCACGGTTGGATGGTATATGGATGCCAAAATAATCTTACACCCTAAAAGGGAAAATTCTTTTGCAGACGGGTCACAGATAATGGAGGGATATTAATAGGGAGGGCTTCAGATTTGATAACATTCAATTTCTAGAAGGAGGCTGCACTATATTGTTCCAAAATCATTCTTAAGGCTGAAAACAACATCTTCAGGCTTGTAACAAATAGAAACACATTGGCAAATAAACAAATCTTATGTGGCTGCAAATGGAGAGTGACACCAGAGAAGCCCAGTGCAGCACTAATCGTATGAGCTAGGGCCTCGATGGCTAAAAGAAACATAATGAGAGAAAGGGAACCGTTGGTGATAGGATATAAAGCTTACCTGGTCAGCATGGATTAACTGCGGCAGGAGGGGGTTCAGGCGATTGGTAATCAGTTTGGCAAAGATCTTTATATCAGTATTAAGTAATGCTATGGGTCTGTAGTTTGAGTGATCTTTGCATGTTTTCCAGCATTTCGAAATAGAAGCTGCCACCGCTCATGACTGTGTTACACAGAATAGTAAGGAGCGGGGCTAGTTCTGCTCAATACGTGATGTAAAAGGCATTAATATATCCGTCCGGACCAGTGGCTTTGTCTTTCCGGAGGTGTTTGATTAGTTCCTTCACCTCCTGTTGTATCCAGGGGAGATTGAGTGACTCCAAGCTTGTTGCATCTAAGGAGTGTAGATTCAAATATCGAAGGAATGCAGATATTGAATCTGCTGTTGGCTGTGGGGTCTCAACGGTGTCTCGCAGGTTGGAAATGCCTGTGTAGTATGTGGGAAAAAAGGTTAGCAATGTCTTTAGGTTTGTAGGTCTTTTTATCTTTGGCATCATGGAGATATTTAATCCTGTTCCTAGCCTGTTTGCCCCTGTTTGTGGGCCAAAAGCTGTATGGCTCTATTACCCGTGGAGAAAAAAATTTGACGGAGTTTGGTCAGGGCCAATTTCATGCAGGATATAAAGAGGATGTTAAGTTGTTTGCGTATCTCGTTTAACTCTTTTTGAAAGGCCTTAGAGGGGCGACTAGTTTTGAAACTCCATTTGTACTAATTGGGACTCAAGGTTCTGTTGGTGGAAGAGAGATTGTTTCTTCAGTCGGGAGTCTATGTGAATAGCTTTCCCCCGAAGAACCATTTTCAGGGCGCACCAGTGTGTTGAAACTGAGGTTTCCTCTGGGCTATTAGTTTGGTTGTAGAATGACAGGGCTTCTGAGTGGGAAACCCTGGGTTCCAGGGAGAAGAGGATGTAATCTGGCATTCGCCAGGGTCGCGGGGTTCCCTGGTGATGTGTAGGTTCCAGGACTATTCTAATGGAGTATGATCATATGAGGTGATAGGGAGAATTTTAATGGAGCTGGTATGCTGTAGGGTCCACTTGTCAGACAAGATCATATCGTTCCTGAAGTACGTATTATGAACCATAAAATGGTGTGTGCATTCTTCCACGCACAGAGAGCGGACTCTCCAAATGTCATTAAGGTCATGCTCCACTATCAGTTTGCTGAACTCCAGAGAAGGTCCTAAGGTGTGATCAGCGGTCCACATCCGGGGGACACGCGACTTATCCAGCCTAGGATTTAACACTAGGTTAAAGTCTCCAAACATGACCAAGTGGCCCTTTTGTACTGTATAGATTTCTTCGTACAGAAGTTTAATAAAGGGGACTTGGCAAGAATTAGGGCCGTTTACCAGTTTATCTTCTATTAGTCCAACTAATATAAGGAATCGGCCAGATTCGTCCTCCACCTTCACCTGGAGATGAAAGTGGATGCGGGCACTGAACAAATTCATAAGCCCTTTTCTCTTAAAGCGGCCATTAGCTGAGTGCCCCAGAGGGAAAAGCACATCCCGGAAGATAGGTGGGTGTGGGATGAGAAGTAGGCTTCCTGCAGAGCTGTAACATCCACTTTATGTTTATGGAAGGTATTAGTGGGCAGCCCATGTTTCTTGGGGGAAATAAGACCCTTAATGTTCAAGGAGTAAAACCTAACCATGAGCTATGGTATGGGGGGTGGCAGATCAGTATCCCTGTTGATGCACATCTGAGTCTTTGTATGTGAGTATCTAAATGATGGGGAGTGGGGAAGGGAGGTCAGGGGGGAAAGTCAGAAGAACTAGAAATAGGAAAAGAGAACTGACCCGAAAATCAGGGTCAGAGCATTTGCCACAGAGGAAAGAGTGGCAAAATAGGTAACATTTGGGGGGTGGCTAGAAGACAGGCCACCACCCACACTACATCCATAGCAGGTAAACAGTAAAACAGGTGCAACCAGTACTAGCATAAACAATATAACCAACTTAATAACAGTAGAACATTAAAATGGCATACAAAATATGGTAATGTTCAGGATAACTAGGAGCCGCAGTGCATCAATTGTTTGCTGATCTCCAAAGTAGATATGCCCATGGGTGGCCAAGACATGCCCCAGCCAGTCCAAGGAAAATTGTCACTGAGGTTAATAGTGGCTAGGATAACAAGCCCTCCAGGACTAGTATATCAAGTCAAAGACAGCAGATGGAACATTAAACTCATCCACACTGAGTTGATTAAAGGAGGTGTTCTCTCAGAGTGTGGCGGTTCTTGGTGAAGACCAGGGAATCCGTTAGACTCTGCACCCTTGGTCGGCCAGCACCAATCTAGGTTTACATAAGGAATCCTACCTCTGAAATTGTTATAGGCAGCCAACAATTTCATAGCTGTCCGAAGAACATCCTCCTTAATATGAAAAAGTGTTCCTGCAGGAGGGTATCTCTGGGGCTGTTCCTTGGCACAGAGTGTGGTCATGGCAGATGGTGGATGCAATCAATGAGGGAGTCTTTACTGTCCATGGAGGATAACAATTTCAGGAATAAAGACATGACATAATCCTGAAGGTCAGTGACAGCAACCGATTCCAGTATGCCCACGATTTTGATATTGTTCCTGAAGGACCGATCCTCCATGTCTGCCATTTTATCCTTCAGGAAGGTAACTTCACCCTAGAGTTGGGAAAAAAAGAGATCGTTGTGAGAAGTGACCAGTTCCTTTATCTCGGTGGTCTGTACGGTCTCCAAGCTCAGCCATGTCAGTTTTAATGCCACCAAGTGCCGCTCTCTATTCATTAGATGTCAGGAAGAGGGATGGTTGAGAAGGAAGTGGGTGGTTTCAAGGTCCGAGCAGGCTGGAGGCGATCTTTGAAACAGGAAGGAAGCCCCCCTAAGATTTGGCCTGTGGCTGGAACCAAATTTAGGGGGCCAAGGTACTGGGTTCTTTGTTTCTTTGTGGGCATGGCAGTCCAAAGGGAGAGCTGGCTAGTAGAAATGAGGTTGCAGAGCTTAACGTGCTGGGTATTGTCTGACAGGTATGGAGTTAGTAGGGGAGGAAGTCCTGCGGCCTAAGCTCATGGGAGGCTTATGAACAGGTGGTCAGTAGACTTGATCATGTTTTATTTATGGTTTCTTGGTGCAAGGTGTTGGCTCCAGGTAAAAGAAATCAGGCGCTAAATGAAAAACAGTAATATACTGACACCAAAACTTACTGCAGCTGATAAAAAGGGAAAGTGCCAATCCCACACAAAATAAAACCAGTATAGAAAAAGATTATCAGCACAAAACAGTTTGGGTACACTGTAGCACAAATAAATAAAACAAAGACAGAACAAATAGTGGTAGCATCTATCTAAAAACAATGTTTTATTCGACCATAAAAAACTAATAATATGTAAATAAAATATTCATAAGATTATGAGTTGGTAAACATATTATAGGTGCATAAATTAGTCCACAGATAAATGCATCAATATATCAAATACATAAGCTCATAAACCCTTACATCTGGCACCAGATTTCAGTAAATCATGCACCTAATAAGCGGTGCTAAACAGAAACAATATAAGGACTGATTGACTAGAGATGGTACATTCCCGAGGGAATATACTGGACACGTATGGGTTTAGGAAAGTGTGTATTTTAATTAGTTCTATAATACATGTATTTATTTTATAGAGATGGGTTTTAATTAGAGATGGGTGGGCTTGGTTCCCCCCGAAGGCTCGGTACTCTCCCGCCCGCTCGGATTCCAAATCGAGGACGAACGTCATCGTGACGTCGTCGGATCTCGGGGCTCGGTTCTCGCGATACTTGAAAACTATAAATACCCGCCTCCACAGCAATCTATCACCATTTGACAGAGGGAGAGAGCAGGGTGTAGTCAAAGGCTGATTAGAGCAGGGACAGAGAATACAATTCTGATTACAATTCTGATTACAATTCTGATAACAATTGATAGAGAAGAGAGGAGGATAGAGGAGTCTTTTTTTTCAATATTTGGCACTACAAGTGCTTTGGGGTGTCCCCTATTCTTTTGCATTAATATTTCTGGCTGTCAAAAGTACTATTTTTCAGCAGACTAAAGATATAATATTTAGCACTCCAAGTGCTTTTGGGGTGTCCCCTATTCTTTTGCATTAATATTACTGGCTGTCAAAAGTCCTGTTTGTCAGCAGTCTAAAAAAATAATATTTAGCACTCCAAGTGCTTTTGGGGTGTCCCCATTCTTTTGCATTAATATTTCTGGCTGTCAAAAGTCATATTTGTCAGCAGTATCTAAAACAATTTGTAGCACCTCTATCTCCCCTGTCCCCCAACTTCGCTGCCTTGGTGTCATCCTCGACTCCTCTCTCTCCTTTGGCCCCCACATCCTCTCTCTTGCTAAATCCTGCCGCTTCCAGCTGCGCAACATCGCTCGCATCCGGCCCTTCCTCTCCCAAGATGCCACCAAATGCCTTATCCACTCTCTGATCATCTCCCGCCTGGACTACTGCAACCTCCTCCTCACTGGCCTCCCCCACTCTCATCTCGATCCCCTTCGATCCATCCTTAATGCTGCAGCTAGGCTTATTTTCCTCTCTCGCCGCTCCTCTTTTGTCTCCCCCCTCTACCTAGCCCTTCACTGGCTCCCATTCCCCTTCAGAATCCTCTTTAAGCTCCTCACACTCACCTACAAGGCCCTCGCCAACTCCACTGCACCCTACATCTCCACCCTCCTCTCTATTCATGCTCCATCCCGCCCTCTCCGTTCTGCCTCTGACCGTCGCCTCTCTTCCCCCTTATAACCTACTCCCACGCGTGTATCCAAGACTTCGCCCGCGCTGCCCCCCTCCACTGGAACAAGCTCCCTCCCTCCATCAGAACTTCCCCTAATCTGTCCAGCTTTAAACGGGTCCTAAAAACCCACCTTTTTCTTAAAGCCTTTCTGTCTCCCACTTAACTTCCTACCTTATCTTCTGCCTCTGTCCCCCTACTCTCCCTCTCTCCCCTGCGTCTCTCTGTCTGTCCACCCCTCCCCTTAGATTGTATGCTCCTCTGAGCAGGGCCATCTCTCCTCCTGTTTCCACCACTTCTAACTCTGCTCTCCAGCTACTTAGCCCTCCTCCTCGAGGGTCCTCCACCCCACTTCCACTCTCGCTCCCTCCTCCCCCCTGGGGGTCTCCCTGTCTTCCACGCCCACCTTCTTGGGCCCCGTCATTTGCGGATCCTCTCTCCCCCTTCCCCGCCCTCTCTAGCTGTGCATTGAGCGTACTGAGTTGCTGTGTTTACTGTACTGTGCTGTCTCCCATTGTATTGTGATTTTGTTTGTCTCTGTACGGCGCTGCGGATGCCTTGTGGCGCCTTATAAATAAATATTAATAATAATAATAATAATAGCACTCCAAGTGCTTTGGGCTCAGAATGGATTCAAAACAGTCCACATATGAGCAGAATGAGCAACCAGGTTCTATCATCAGTCCTGATGGTAGTGTTCCCAGTACGTCATCTGGGCAAGGCGATGTCAAACTGCACAGTCTTTTGAAATCAGTCAAAAAAAAAACACCCCCCAAAAAAATATACTGTGTTGAAGCGAAAAAGAAGTGTAACTGAGGAAAATTTTAAGTGCTGATAAAAAAAAAATTGCCAAAATGCCATTCTACACACGCAGTGGCAAAGAGAGAATGAGGCCTTCACCTTTCTCTATTAGTGGCAGATCCAAAAATGTTACCGAGCCTACAAGTGGTGCATAACTACTGTTACGAGTCAAAGCCGAGCTGCCAGATAACAGTATGGCATTAGAGGATAATGTTTGTTCTGAATCAGAAATGACACCAATCCCTGTGGAGAGTCCATCCAACAGTGGGATGTCTAATCATGAGCATTCTGTTAGTGTACCCATAACGAGGGACCCTTTCAGCAGTTCTGCTGATGTGTGCCTGAACAGCCAGAGTGTAGCCGGTGATACACAAATTGAGGATGCCACTATGGAAATAGAAGAGGATTAGGGGGAGATTTGTGTAGGCGACGAAGGCGCTAATGAGGATGTTGATGAGGATGAGGTTGTTTGTGTAAGTCCTGCACCAGTGGCAGCAGTTCTGGCACATGACAAGAAAAAGGGCTTTGTCATGCCAGGCCATAAAACTAAAAAATCCACTTCTTATGTGTGGAATTATTTCTACCCCAATCCAGACAACAACTGTATAGCCATTTGTAGTGTATGTCAAGCCACAGTCAGTCGAGGGAGGGACCTTAACCATCTTGGAACCACGTCTATGTTACTCCATTTGACGAGTGTTCATGGCAAAGTGTTGGGAAAAGCTGAAAGTTCTTCCAATAAAATTACAAGCACTCCATCATCAGCTAGGACCCTCCGCTCACCGACATCCCGACGGCTACAAAATACACCCACCACACCATCCTCATCAATATCCTCAGTAGCGCTCAGAGTTAGCCCTGCATCCCACTTATTAAGGCTGGATGACTCCTGCACCATTATTGATTCCTCTGAAGAAAGCGTTAGTCCCACCGCTGCTGCTGCTGCTGTTGCTGCTGCTGGGGGTGAATCGTCAGCCCAGAGGAAGGCCCAGAAAAAGAGCAGTCCTACATTTCAACAATTAACTGTGAAACAATCATTTGCTAGGAGAAGCAAATATGACAGCAGTCACCCAGTCGCCATGCAAATCACAGACGCCATGGCTGCCATGTTAGTGTTAGATCTGCGTCCAATATCCACAATAAACACAGCTGGTTTTTCACAGTTAATTGAGGTTTTGTGTCCGCGTTACAGAATTCCATCACAACACCATTTTTCCCGTAAAGCTATTCCACAACTATACCAAAAAGTGTGTACAAATGTAGAGATTGCGCTGAAAAATGCCATTCTGCCCACTGTCCACTTAACCACAGATATGTGGACAAGTGGAAATGGTCAAACCAAAGACTATATGACTGTGACAGCCCACTGGGTTGGTCATTCACCTTCACCAGCAGGAACAGCAGCAGCATGTACACCACTACATAACATTTGTCACAGGCAGGCCACTCTTTGTATCACCGGCTTCACTAACAGGCATACAGCTGACAATTTGTTACGCAAACTAAGAGATGTGATTGATACATGGCTTATACCACTTGGACTCTCCCCAGGATATGTCATTTCTGATAGCGCCAACAATATAGTGCGAGCATTACAGCTGGATGATTTCCAGCACATTCCCTGTTTTGCTCACACCATCAACTTGGTGGTTCAGAGCTTCCTACGAAATAACCGTGAGGTGCAGGAGATGCTTTCGGTGGCCGTAAGATTTCAGGCCATTTCAGGCATTCTGCCACAGCATGTAGGAGATTGCAGCAGCTTCAAGAGCAGTTTAACTTGCCCTGCCACCAACTTAAGCAGGAGGTGGTAACTAGGTGGAATTCCACCCTGTACATGCTGCAGAGGATGGAGGAACAGCGCAAAGCCATCCAAGCGTATTGCACAAGCCATGACATTGGGAAAGGAGGGGGATGTTTTTCACTCTTGCACAGTGGGGAATCCTTTCAGTCCTAAAGGGAAGTTTCCCTTTACAAGGCAGCGCCGCTTTAAATTTAAGCGCTGAAGACGCCGAACTCGCGGGTGTTGAAGAACCCGGAGCTTCATACATTTACCCCCTGGGCTGGTTTGAAGGATTTTTCAAAACAATGTGTCACCTTGACCATAACTCCATCCAATACGAGTATAAACATGTAAAGGATGGTGGAGGATTATTTTCAAGAGGTAATTGATATGGAAATGTCAGACAGTCCCAAACCCATGTACAAACTTTCTTTGCAATGCCTAAGCTGCCCACCCTCCAGTGTGTACTCTGAACGAGTGTTCAGCACAGCCGGGAACTTAGTCATTGATCGCCATAGAAGGTTACTTCCCAAAAATGTGGATAAAATAATGTTTATAAAAATGAACTACATCTTCCACGAGGAAGGCCTTCACCATCAAATACATCCAAGCACTGACTGTTCTCTAATGGCGGATTCAAGCGTCGATGAATTGATAGTCTGTGATGATGACATACACACTGATGAGGGTGAGGATGAAGCTCCAGATGATGATGATAACATCTTTTTAAAACTTTCTGTTTAAGTCTATGGTGCAATCTACCCCCAAAGAGGAAAGGGACTTGGGGCATTTCCATATCACGTACCGTCTTGAAAGGCTGCTGTTTTGGCAATTTTTCATTATGGGTAAGGTGTCATACACAGACTGACCCCAAACTGCCTTTGTCCATTTCAATTAATATTGTACAGTATATAACGGCTGAATTTTTTTGTATTTTCTACAAGTGGAGGGGGGCCTAGAGAGACAGAAACCAAACTGCCCTTGTCCATTTCTTTACATATTTAACTATAAGTGTAGGGTGTAATATACACCCAAAGATGATGGCTGCATTGCCAATATGCATAGATGGAGAGGAAGACAATCTGGTTTGTGTGTAGAATTAATGAAGGCCTACCTACCAGGAATTAAACAGTTTTTTTGCTAATTTATTAGCTTTACAATTACGTTACTTATCCAAGAAACAGGTGGAACACTAAATTTGGTTATTTAATGCACAGAAACATTGATTTTCCAACAAAATAGCAAAACAAAACCAAACAAAACCAAAACCAAAACATGCAATGGCGGTTTTACAAAACCAAAACACGACGGTAATCCAGATCCAAAACCAAAAACAAAAACAAAACACGGGGGTCAGTGAGCATCTCTAGTTTTAATGAAATTCTCAGATTCAGTTAGTTACATTTCTCACTATGCACATGTTTGCTTATCTTTTTCATTCTAATAAAGTTGGATAGTCTTTATTGCAGTGAATGGCACACTATAGCTACGCATTCAGAAGAGCATGTGGAAATCCATGTACAATTCTGTGATTGGCTTAGCTGTTAGCCTGTCACACTTCAGATAATTTAAATTTCTGTGCCATGGTGCATTATAAATGAAATTGACGTCTGCTCCATACAATTACATACTGTATCTGTAGTGAGAAAATATTCCATTCACATAAAGCAAGTTTATATTAAACAAACCAAGTTCTGAGCATTGTATGTTAGGTGGCTCACAATTTCATTGAATATATTTCCAGAAAAAAAATGAATTCTATGTAGACAGAAAAAGTTTAATTTTCATCCTACATAAGATTAAATGAAAAGTCTGAAGAATCATCTGATATGATTTTTCTTTTGAGGTGGTTCTCATAAAGGCATGATGTCCTATAGAAAATTAAGAGAACAAAGCAAGGAGAGAGGAAAAAAAAATAAGATTTATTGAGTCTCAAAGCCTCTCGTTAAAATGAAATGTGTTGAGAAAAGTGCCTTCCCATATTTAATTGTCTTATTCGCAGTAACTATCTGCCAGTCTACTCTAAAAGCCTATTAATTCTATAATTTAGTGCGAGGGAAAAGTCTCAGGCCCCACTGATTTTTTCCCTTCATTGACTAGCTGTCACAGGATATCAGTGTTAAGGGTGCCTTCTCCTTGAGCATTCAAAATACTTAAAAATGTAAAAATAAAAACATTTTAAAATCTACTAAATAAAGAATATGTTTAAGTGTTTTTAAAGGAACATGCTAGATGCATTTTTATCTACAGTAGAAATAGCAGATCTGTTGCTGGCTATAGCAGTGTGCTGGGGGAATTTGTCTCTGTTTTTTCCTTTTAGGATACCCCCACCCTTTCATGCACCTGTTATAGCCTATAAATTGATTTGAGCAACTACCAGTTTTGTATTTGTCTGAGAGGCATGTTGGTGTCAGTAGCTGAGGGGGAGTACTGACATTGGATTGCTATTTGGAGGTCTCTGGGGTACCTCTTTGGTAAGTTAGCTCTTAATTTAAAAACACATATGTATGGCCCAAATATATGGGACTCTCATTGTTTAGAGTAGGACCACCCTATTAGCAAAAGCACCTTGGCGTGGTGGGTGGCTTCAACATACATTTGCAAATGTGTGCAACTGAGACTTTTGCATTTTTATCTACAGTAGAAATAGCAGATCTGTTGCTGGCTATAGCAGTGTGCTGGGGGAATTTGTCTCTGTTTTTTGCTTTTTCACCACTGTCATTTTGCAAATTAACTAACGTGGTGTTATGAACCCCACAATCAGCGACTAATAACCCCTATACAGAACCTATGGCATGGGATGTTTTTCACCATTATCAGTCGTCCTTCCTGAATCCATACTGTTCACTGGTATTTGGAAGCCCCCTGGACTTGATCCCAGTAGTGTGTTTGTTAACAGTCATTTGTGAGGTAGAGTCATGGAAACTCACAGCTATTGAGCAACACGTAGACAAAACAAGACAGATGGGACACAAAAGAGGACTAGAAAATCAGGCCAAAGAGCAGGGGAGGGACTTGAGGTCAAAAAACAGGCGGAGAGATCCAACAGCAAGGTCCATTTAACATAGTCAAGGTAAAACACACTAAATACAGAAGCAGAAGGTATACCAATCTATATAGGACAAAGATACAGGAACTAGCCTAGGCAAGCCTAACACCAGCAAGGCAAATTTCAAAATGAGTGTATTTATGTTAGTCCTGGCCAATCAGTTGCTGAGTAGAAATCATGTAATCAGAAAGTGTTGACTAAGCAGCTGCTGGGTAGTGAGCAGTGATGAGCGTTGCATAATCAATAAATCAGCTGCAATGTGGATTCCCTGTTTGCAGGGAAGCAGGGTGAGTATGGTTGCTTAGCAACCTCCAGCACACAGAAAAAACAACTCTGACATTCAGTAATATCTGTAATGTTACCCATGGTAAGAAAATCTACAATGAGAAAACTCATAGAACCTACAGGCATTGCTTTGCTTTTTGGTCATTAAAAAAGCTCACTATTGTAGTTGTTTCCCAACCTGAGGATAGTGAGCGTACAGAGTATATATTTTTGATAGCCAACTGAGCCACCATGGGGAATCAGTCTTACCCGAGGTACACGCCATACTGTTCAGGGTAATTTGTTTATTGGAAAGGAGAGCACTACATGAAAAATACCAGGGGACATAGATCAAGTCCATCTTCTAACAACTAAGTATACAATATAAGCTAGACTTACATACACCAAACAGAATTAAACATGTAATAATATCTCTTGTTCCACCAATAAATATCAGAGAATGGACCAGGTTAACTGCATCCTTGTGCTCCTGTTATGTTTTTGGGACTACCCCCTTCAGCACAGAACACTGGGATGTAGTTAACCTAATACACTCTCTCATAGGTGTTGGTGGAATTAGCAATTTTAAAAGACGCTTAATACAACTTGACATATGAAAGTAACTTATATTATAAATGCATTTATTAATAGATTCATTTGTTCTATGTGTCAATTTTTTTTCCTAGTGATGCCTTCTCCAATAATCTAAAAAATCTCATAACTATGTATGTCAGCACCTAAAAGAAAATACAAAAACTGATTTATTTTTATTTCGTTTTTGCTATTGTTGGCTGTTACTTAACAAATAAACCATTAAGGGTCTGATTCGTTAAGGAGCTTAGGCAAGAATTTGAGTAAATTTTCTTACTTAAGTTTTCTGGACAAAACCATGTTGCAATGCAAGGGGTGTAAATTAGTTTATTATTTTGCACAAAAGTTAAATACTTGCTGTTTTTTCATGTAGCACAAAAATACTTGAGAGCTTATTTATACACTGAAATTTAAAGTTGATATTTGTGTGCTACATGAAAAAAAACAGCCAGTATTTAACTTATGTCCAAAATAATAAACTAATTTACACCCCTAGCATTGCAACACAATTATTTCCAGAAATCTTAAGTAGCAAAACTTACTCAAATTCTTTCCTATGTTTCTTAATAAATGAGGCCCTAAAACTTTATTTGAAATACAGGAAACCTAGGATAAATCGACACCTGCTGGCTAGGGCTTCAGTGTCCAGCGGATTCAGACTGCCCCTGTTCCGCAGATACTATTAAGCCACCCAACTGAGCCATATGTTGACCTAGCATTTTGCCCCACATATCAATTCTAGCTCAAAATTCTATCAATATCTCCAAATTCGCAATTTTGTATGGACCTCCCTTAAACCCACACTCCCTTGGCGCCTTTCCCACATCAAGCGCATTTGCATATATAATGCTGATTTCAAGGGAACCATTTCCCTTCTCTACCATACTGTCCTGCCCCGCAGTATTCTCCACCTGCTACTCATTTAGCAGACTGGGGGAGTCTCCAAGTGCTCCATCAGTGTCGCCATCAAGGAGAACTCCTACAAGGTCCTCACCAGGTGGTACCTGATCTCCACCTGCCTACGCACAAGTTACCCAAACACCTCTGACAAGTATTGGAGAGAATGCAGATTGTGAGGAGACTTCAAACGCATTTGGTGGTTGTGTCCGACATTCTCTTCCTTCAGCGGGCGTCACTGAGTTAATGCTGACAATCACTAACCTCTGCTTATGCGTTCCAATCCGCATCTTGACAAATCTATCAACAAACAATCTTACACATTTCCTGTGCAGCAAAATTTCATATAGCCCAAAACTGGAAAAACCGTTGCCCCCCTTTTCACCAAGAGGTCATAAATTGTATTTGGTTCATATCTAAGATTGAATATATCAGTAGCCTCCAGAATAATAAAGTGGCCTCCATTCACAAAATTTGGGATCCATGGTACACATACCACTAAGCCTCACTGCCCAGCTCATCCTGAACATACCTTATTTCTATTGACCCCCTCTCCCCCTCCCCCCCAACACAGAGTCTTTTACCCCTCCAACCACACATCCCATAGTAGTAATTTACTGACACTACCACCAAATACATGTTTTTACCTGTTTTTAATGACACTTGGACATTTTCTTCTTTTATTTTTGCTGTTTACATGTATTCCTGTTCTATGTCACGTGTCTATACAATCATATTTTGTATGTATGGTATATTGTACTGCTCTTTTGTCATAAATGTGAAAATTATATAAATAAAGTGACTTAAAAATCAAAACAAAAATAAATATTATATATAAGAAAGAAAAATACCTCCTATTAATCATATATGAAGGACTGAATTCTCTAGAGAATATTTGAGGACATATGGTATGTATAAAGATGTTTAAAACTGTTAAAAATATTCTCAATGTTATTCGATATAAAGAAATTGAGATGAGCCAAACTCTCATACTTTTGTTTGTATAAATTTTGTTTCTCAATTGAAATATTTCAGAAAGTGCTAATGACTCTGTAGAAGAACAGAATACACACTTAATATTTGGGAAACAAGACAGTGCACAGGGTCAGGTAATTGTCTATTTAACGATATATTTGCTATATCTTGGACTGCATCATGCATTAAACAATGTCACAAAGCACACACAGTTCAATAGGTATTCTGTACGGTATGTACACACTGTATCTCCACCGACAACAAGACAAAAGAGAAAATATGTTTTTAATATATTTGTGACTGTTGCTTGCATAGTAATGATCGTTAAAGTGGTTTTTCTATTATTCTGATCTGCTCATGTAACAAATAGGACTGAACAAAATCCACCCACTCCTCCTCAATAAACTGATAACTACTTTTCAGTTCTGATAAGGACAGATTGAACTCCTTTGCTGCAAGCTCACAGCAAGATTCAGCTCCCAGTGGCTCTCATCCTCAAAGGTGGTGGATGAACAAAAGTAGACAACCCCTTTAGCAACTAACACAAGTCACAGAGAAAGAGTGGCTGTTTACTTACCTATATCTCCAGTGACAAGCAGACCAAAATGAAGGTGTCTAATGATGATGATGATGGCAACAGTTCTAATGGCAATTCTACAATGTCACTACTATGTCACTGTCTGTAGATAGTGTCAGCAAGTAACCAGTATAAAATGTGTCTGTTTATTCAGTTAGTACTAATTATAGCAGCATATCTTTCCTGTCACTATTGTAAACTAGAGTGACAGTGTTGTCAATGTAAAAGATAGTTCCCTGGGTTCTGACTGTCTAATTTAACACACCACTTTTGTTGTAGGATCTCCTTATTTACAACTTACCTTCAATTTGTGAAACTCCTAATTATTTCCATAAAAATTATATATATATTATTATTATTTTCTTTAAAAGTGATGAGGTTTTTTTTTACTAATACTGTTACTAATACTTTTTAAAATATTTTATTTAATCTGTATGTGTTTAGATTCACTAACTCTACAAGAACCTGGTGCAAAATAGGTATTGCTCATAGTGACCAATCATATTTAGGATCTATTTTTTCTAGTGTTTAGAACCGTTATGGGCAACCCTATAAACTTCAAGGGCCGTACGTCTGGCCCTCCAACCTCCAAAAGGGCCACACATTACCTTTAATTTTAAAACAACTTTCGCACCCCACATCACTCAAAATGTACTCCACATGCCACTCAAAATGTGTACCCCACATGCCACTCAGATCTGCCACTTGCTGCAAAATATCACCACATGCTTTCAGACCCCCACTTGTCAAAAAATGCCCTAACATGTATTCTGAAACTTCCCCACATGCCACTCAGACCTCCCTACATGCCCCATGCCATGCAGATCTCCCACAGATCTCTGTACATCTCCACAGGCTTCTGCACATCTTCCCTCGTACCTCATATCTACCCACAGCCCCTTTTAAATCACTTTTCACACTTCTGCACATATCCCCATATACCTCTGAATATCTCCCCACAGACCTTTGCACTTCTCCCCACTGACCTCTGCACTTCTCCCCACTGACCTCTGCACTTCTCCCCGCACACTTCTACACTTCTCACCAGCCGCTTCTGCACCTTTCTCTTCACAACTCTGCACGCTGAGAAGACAAGGGAGCCCTTACACATACAGGTTACATTACATAATAGCCAGAAGAGAATGGAACTGTACCAATGTCTCATCCTTTCTTCCAAGATGCTGCATGTGCTGTAAAAGCGGCAACATCCTCTTTGCCTCTGACAATAGATCTGCTAGAAAGGGCTTAAATCAATTCATTGTGAGTCTCCCCTGGCAGCAAATTAATAGCTACCCAACACTCTATAAAACTGAGAGAACAACAATAACTTCAATTCAGAGATTCCGCCTTCAACATAATATTGTCTCACACCTCTGCATATCTCCCCTCTTATCTCTTTCCACCTCAACTCACACCTCCCTACATTTATCTGGACAGTCGTGCCTGCAGTAGATCGAGGGAGAACTGTAGTCCAGAATGCATTGTACTAACTCCTTCCACTCCTCTGATTGGCTGTGCTACATGACCTTCCTGTAGTGTGCAGGAGAGGTCACAGAACAAGAAAACCAGCTGCTCCAATTCACTCTAATTCTCTGCTTTCAGAGAATAAGTGATATCAAGAGCAGTAGGCTGGGGGCTGAAAGGTGAAGGTGCCGTGGCCCACGGGCTTTCTGTTGTCCATCATCATCATCAACATTTATTTATACAGTGCCAGCAAATTCAATACCGCTTTACAATTGGGGACAAACACAGTAATAAACAAACTGGGTAAAACAGACAAAGAGGTGAGAAGGCCCTGCTCGCAAGCTTACAATCTATGTGGCAATGGGAGTTGGATACACAAGGTTAAGTCTACAGATTGCATTTCGGTCTAGCCAGAATGCCAAGGATTAAAAAAAAAAAGGGATTAGTATGCTATATGATCCAATCACGTAGCAATGTTTGTCTGTTTGAGGGTTGTTGTCTTGTGTACATTGTGTACATTGTGTAATTGTGCCCACCACTGATTTAGACAATAAAAGGACTATGGCTGCTATGAGAAACATAATTGTTTTCCTTTGCACTAATTTTCACACATGCCCCTCTGTTTCTTCTTTAAATGTGTGATTAATCATATCATTTATACACAGTTTTGGACAATGTTGAGGATAAAAAAAAGTGGAATTAAAGGACCATGTTAAAGTCCTACAATAATATTATCTTCACCTTTCCAAGTGTGGTCTTCTATTCTAGTTTTATTAATGAAATAATATCAGCAGACAAACAATGTTATGCAAAAGACTATTTCTCCCTTTTCCTTTTTGTGATCAATAAGGACTGACCTTTTGAATTTTTTACATTTTTTATTAATAAAATAGCAGGATTACAATTTTGTTTGATCACATACCTGAATTAAATTGGAAACCAGCTCATGAATTCTATTTAAAACATAAATACATAAAAAAATCTTGGAAACAATTATGGTATAGTTAAAAAAAGGTAATTAAGCTTAACTAAGATTTTGGAAGTGCTGTAAGTGTATAAATTTTAATCAATTTACCCTTTGTACAATAATTTAGCACCAGTGATTTTAAGAGGAACATTTCATGATAATTATTTTTATATACTTTTAGGATCCAAAATCTATGTAAAGCAAATGGGCAACAAAAATAACATAATAAATATATTAAATTACATTTTCATTAACTTTTTGATACAATATGTCTTTAAAATTGGTCTGCATATTGCAATCACTTAATACTGCTATCTAGCAGCTTACAGAAGACATTGAATAAGATGTAGGCAACTTAATCTCATGACATTAGTAATCTAGTGCTGTTTTTTAATGAGAATAGAGGCAACACTTGACTATCAATTTGGTTCAATTTGAAAAATAATGTATTCTGCATGCTTATTATTTTTGTAGGTCTAAATTACATTGTATTTTAGAAAATTATTTTTTTTAGGTTTTCAGTAAATATTTCAAAAACAGTGTTTTCAAATTGCGAACACAATCTAGAAACTGAACATTATTAATTTAAAGATATTAAAGTCATTTTTGATAATGTATGTGTTTACTAAAATGATTCACATATATTTTATCTTTTTATTTACTGTATATTCCTCCTTGGGGTCAGTTTTATACATAACTCATCATGTGTATAATTGAGTAATTAAAATAAGTAGTTTAAGACATTGACAACATTGTAAAATATCAATAAAATAAACACTGATTACCTGGCGCTAAAAATATATAGAAAAAAGAACTCAATACGTTGTCTCCAAAACGCAGCTAGTCTGGGGATAGTGTCTCTCCCCTACAATAGAGCTATATAGTACAAATATGACAGCACGAATGGGAGACAACTAAGGGGTCAATAGAAACAAGGGATATCCAATAGGATTCCTAAATTGGATATAATATCCCCAGCGATTGCAAAAAGATCTGTACACAGAAGTATATATAAAAAAACAATGTTTAATAATCCAAATAAAACCTAATACATATATTCACCGCTATAAAAAATGGTATAGATTCGTTTGTAATGAGTATTGACTCAATATCAATTGTATTATTAAAACCTTAGTGACCACTTGCGTACTTAACACGTATATAGCGTTATACCCAGATATAAGTCTCTTGGACCGTAAGAAGAATCAAATGTCCGATACGTGAATAATAATATCCATTTGCTGAGATGAATGCCCGATAATTTTCTTTAGGAACATATAGACTCCAGTTGTATAATTTGACCAACAAAGAGTGGATTTTAGCAATATACTTGCAGTTCAGATTGTTCACACAGAATGGATTCCTGCCTCAGTCTCAGCGTCTCTGCAGCCGAAAGTCTTCGTTGTAACGAGGTGCGCACCTCTCAGCTGTCCGGCTAGTTACAATGTAGCTGAAGTAGTGTTCCGCTTTTGTATTCGGAGAATATTCTTGTTAGTAAAATATCCAATAGTAAACGGTCTGAGTTACCGATGATATGAGACAAATTCTGGTCTGGGTAACTGGGTGGTCCTGTGGTATATAAGCAACGCGTTTTGTCCTCACAGTGAGGACTTTTTCATAGCCAGGCATAGTCCAGTTCTGTGTGGACAATCTACTATATAACATTGTAAAATATGAAATGCTTGGTATTATATATAATATTGGTAGTAGTTTGAAGTGTTGCCCCGTAGGCAATATTGCAATTACAGTCAGTACTCTCTGCCCTGGCTAGCTGGTGAATATGGGCAACCAATCCAAGAGGACCCCCCCCCCTGAATACAGGTGTTTAACACAGTCACATGTGGGCAGACTCTAGTGCATTGTTGTGGCACAGTACAAATGAAATATTGGGCACCAGATCATCTCAGTTCAAAAACAGAATAAAGCTTTATTCACCTCTTCCAGCACAAAAGAGGATAACGGTTGGTAAGAAATTACATAACTTTAATAATTTGTGGGCTCACAAAGGCGCTAAACTGCTCAAAGATTTGCAAAACCTACGGATTTCAGTTTACCTACTAAGGGTGGGACATCATATACGGGTGAGAACGCAAATATTTCTATGCTTTTATATCATCTAGTGTTGCTAAACCGAATATCCGCTTTGTGTTATCTATGGGGTGCTAGTGAAAACTTAGGGATAAGAAAGAAAAACTGTTACTTTTTCATGTCATTTTTGCGATTTAAACATGGTTTGTTGCTTAGCATTTGCATATGCATTTCCTGTATTGTTGCAACGTGTTTAATCAGCTGTGTTGAAAGATAGTCCTATTGTATTTTATGTGAAATTAATTGTTAAAGCCTCTGAAAAGTTATTACAACCATTTGGGAAAGTATTTTTCTGCGCAGACAACAAAGGTGTATATGTATGCGAATTGTGTGATTGTGAAGATAAAGTCGAGGATCTTGGTTACTGTTGAAATAGACAGGATATAAAGATAACCTGAGGGACAAAGGTTCTGTTGAAAAATACAGGCTATAAAGAGACTTTTGTGGCGTTCTGTTTGAAAGAAAACAGGATATAAAGAGACACCGGAGTATAGGTAGTATACAGTGAATTAACTTAGTATACGGTGAATAAAGGTAGTACACGGTGAATATAGTTAGTTTACGGTGAAAATAGGTAGTATATGGTGAGTAAGTAGTATACAATGTATACGGTAAAAACAGGTACTCCCAATTGCAATCGTATCGCCTGCAGATAGCTTAGTATCTGTAGGTTGTGCGGTCAGACCGAACGATTGTGCCAATTGTGGACGGTGAGAGGAAATTCCCTGGAAAGGCTGATATTCTTAAATACTCAGTTCTCCCAGTTCTAGAGAACTAAACAGGTGTGCTGGAAAGACAGGATATTGCAGTGTTGATATTTCCGTCAGTCCAGCAGAAAGTGCCTGCGTTAGGGACCTCGCTGCGTACGCTGGTTGTCCTGTGTATTGCGTAGTGGTACGCAGTGGAGAAGAAGTGAGTGGATGCAGCTTGTGTAATTCGTCCACAGCCACCACAAATCTCACACAGGAGTTTTGCACTGCGAAACGTTGGAAAATTCTGTTTCCATATGGGTGCTGAACAAATGTGTGAGATGGCAGAAATGACCGACGTACAGGTCAAAGTAGGGCCGATAGGGTCTGTGTTTGTGAGTATAGATTGTAAGGTAAGTATACAGTAAAGATAAGTATACAGTAAGGTTAAGTATACAGTACAGGTAAGTATACAATGGTATACTGTGATCAGTGGGTCAAGATGACCAATGAATGTGTGATACCCTTTCCCATGGTTTGTAATATTTATCCAGAGGTACTGAGTAAAGTTAGAAATAAAATATTTGTGAAAACTGAGAATTAAGCTGTCTGTTTACATCTGCAGCATTAGTAAAGGGAGCTTGTAGCAGGATAGCGTGCATAGCGGAAAACAGCGTTGCCGAGCGAAGAGAAGCGAGCGCAAAGCAGGAAAATATAAAACCAAATTAAATAAAAAACCTTATACAATTAGCAAATGTAACTGATAATCTGTATTAAGTGTGTAACTGTTCAGGTTTAAAGATGAGTAACCTAAATGTATGTTGTCTTTTGTTGTTTGTTTGCTTCCGGTTGTCTGGTGTTTATTTTCCTGTCGCTGGTCGATGATAAGGATTGAAAGTAAAGAAATTAAAATGTTTGTTTTTCTTTGTTATTTGATACTATCTTTGTGTTGTTCTTCTCTTCTGTAGATAAGAACAGACAAAGAAAAATATATATTTAGTAATTATGGGGATTACAGGAGAAGTACAAAGCTTTCATTTGAAAGACAAGTTAACAATGGGTCATTGTAACACTCTTTCTTCTAATTGCAGTGGCTCATGATAACTTATTTGACTGAGAATTATTATTTAAAATTAAGTGTGTATATACTCTGCTTCTAATGTTATTTTTACGTATTCCAGAAAGACACACATGGGAGATGTGCATCACAAAGTGTTAATTTTGTTCTTCTCCATTATAGTCACGAGTCCATCGCCAAGTTTTATAGTTATTGTCATCATAAATACCAAGTTCCATACGAGCTAATAATGGACGACACTGGATTGGATGGGTGATGTAACTTCCTGTTAAACTTAATAAGAATGGGGGAGGGGTCATAGATTAGTTAATAGCTAAGGGGATTAGTGAAATAGTAGAGCCCATTTCCCCATAGTGCCCTATCCAGCTGTCATTTTGCTATAAATTTAGTTCTCTGCTTTTCTATTGTTCTGCAAGTCACTTCAGTATTATTTTTCTTTGTTGTCTTATTTCCCGTTCGTTACATTTCTAACTGTCAGTATCTCATTCTCTTCTTATAAAGAGATACAAAAATATAGACACTGTCCCAAAGGTCTAATACTTGAGTAATTGTCTCAACCACGAGACTAAGACATTTTTGACAATGGACAGAATTAGGGGTACACACACTACACTGACATAGTCATGAAGGTAGCTAAAGGTTTTTTTTTTTTTAATGTTTATAGAAGCTGCTGATTTTAAGCAGGAGTTTTGGTGTGGAAATATGATTTGTTTTATAGGTTGCATGTGGTATCTGCCCTCTTAAATTCTGCCTAAACTACATATGTCTCCTGAACAAAGTGTACAAAATGTGCCTTTAGATGCACAAAGGGTGGAAGGATACAAGAGACTCGCTGAAGGTGAATTAGGTAGACATACAGATATGCATCTCTGTGTGGAACATTTGAGTAAGATTTTTGCCACAAGACTTGACATAAGTGAAACCCTTTAGAAAATGTAAAATGTAAATTTGTAATGTTTTTATATTTTTCATAGAGAGAGATGTACTGGATATTGCTATAATTGATGAACGTGCTAGAAAAATTTACCACTTTGCCCTCCTCACTTAGCCAAGTAGCTGAACTTGTGGGATTGAGAATGGTATGTGAGTTTGCAGAGGGTAAATCAATTGATATAAATTGGTTTTCAGTATTTTCCTAGGATAGGGGGCGATGTTGAGGCGACTGAAGAACTTTTATGACAATAACAGTACATGAGTAGAACATTCACATTACATGAAGGACTTGTAACAGTGACACAGTTAGCAACTGAAGTAACTGTTATTTAAGTTAAAGCTTACACACATGACTGTACATGACTTTAATAACAGGGCGGACATAGCTGTCAAGTTGGCAGCACGTTTTAACATGACAACCGACAAATCAATGTTTTGTTCTGTTTTTAAATTGTAAACACACATGAATTAGTTAATATATGAGATTTGTGTTACCTGAGGAAAATGCAGTCTGGAAGGTGAAGGGATGTGGTCAGAAGTCCTCTGGACTCTGAAGAGATGAACAAGGTAGGCCTGTGGCTCCCAGAGTGTATCTTCCAGGCCTAGCTGAAGCAACACATGGTATGACTCAGCTGGGTAAAGAAGGTACGTGCAAGCTGGTAAGAGCATACTGGTATGCATCAGACATTTCTTCTCAAGCTGGTAGGAAGGCAATGTCCTGCCTTACTTGATTGAGAGAAGATGTCAGGAAGTCAATACCAATAGAGTCATCCCGTACCCCTCATACAGATGGACTTTCTCCAGGTAAAACAAATCAACTTCATCCAATTGCCACCTTGCAGGATTCTCCAGTATGTACTGGTGTACTAATGAAATATATCTGGGTAAAGGTTTATTGAAATGTTTCTAATATTGCTGTGTCAGATAAGCATGTTAGGCATGAAGAACGTTAGTAGAATACTCTATATTGTCGTTACATATTTTATCGTATCCTGTATCCTTCCAGATAATGTGTTACACATGTGGGTGAAGGGCATACAAAAGGTTAGCTCTGAGCTCCAAAGGTATATGTTCCATAGAAAAAGAAAATTGTTTCTAGGATTATGACTCTCTTTTATGGTAACCTGACTGATATCCACAGACAGTGTGGTCATACGTAAAGGGGGACATACATTACAGAACAATGAAACGTACTACTGAGATTCTGCAATAAAATCTTAAAATCTTTAAGGTGATAGTTTTGTGCACTATCAAAGGGTGGAGCTGTCAAAGTCAATTAACTGGATGAAGTAAATCAAATTGATTAATATTGTTTTACCGTGCAATTGTGATCAGTACGCCACATGTTATGACGCAATCGCACGATAAATAACGCACACACATATACACTTCCACATTCACTTGTAAATAGTTCACCTTAAAATAGTTCCAACAAATTGTCTTTTATAATAAAATATAATAGAGTTTATAGTTATAGTAATGTTTGAAGCAGTTTATTGAGATCTAAGGTTCAGGTTAAAGGAACACATGTTGTTTGGTATCATTGTAATCCCCTATTTATCCGCAAACGTCCGGTTCTATAGGCTAAGATATCGCGCCTTGCATATGCAAGTTATGAATTATAGGGAATAAATGATCAGAATGGTATTGTGCGTGCAATGTAAATAGACCAGTTTGAACTAGTTTTTCGTCGGAAAGATTAGTATGCATCTGTTGGAAAGCTGACCCCCACCCTTGGAGAGCTGACCCCCACACTTGGAGGGCATCGTTTGAACTGACCTATGAACTAAATTATACTTGACTGTCCTGAAGCCTGAACCTATGGAAACATACCAAATCATCTGTATTGTACTCAATGTAACTTCAACTGTATATAAGCAGGGGCTCGGGAACCAACAGTCAGTCATCTTGACCACAGACTTGAATGACTGTATGCTGAATTCAGAGCGCCTGCGTATGTATCGGCTGTACTTATTTTATTGAATAGTTACTCTGCTATATTCTGCTATTAAATCTGGGGTTACTTTCCATGGGGGCTCCCACTGCTACTGTATGGAGCAATTCCCTCTATCCAGGGACCTCCTTTCATCCCTCTGCTGAAATTGCATTTAAATATTTGCGGGAACACTTTCAGAATATTTTACAGATGTTACACATCTCCCATCGTCAGGGATTTCAGCTCCACATGCTTGTAGTCACGCACAGAATCACAGTACTCCACTGACTGCAATGTCCAAACTGCTTCACATGGCACTCTCCCTTCTGCTTAGGGACACACAACTCTCACAGAGCATCTGGCCATGAACTCTCTCCCAAGGTGCTGACACTACTCGGGACTATATCCAGGGGCTCTAATTACTCCCTGTTATCACACAAATGTTTTTCGGTGTCAGCTGCCACACACTCATTCCTATCTAGGGTCTTTGGTTGCAATCCATGCATGCCTTTCTCTCTCAGGCACACTTTTCCAGCTGTAATTACTCCCTGTTATCACACAAATGTTTTTCTGTCGCAGCTGCCACACACTCACTCCTATCTAGGGTCTCTGGCTGCAATCCATGCATGCCTTTCTCTCTCATTCACACTTTTCCAGCAGCGCCTCCTCCAAAGGCTCTACCTTTCTGCTGGACTGCCAGGAACTGCCTCCCTTCCTCTGCAGCTTCACCTCAGAATGCTGCTTTTTCTCTGCATCTCCTGCCTCTGGGATTTATTGGACTTTATTATTGTGTTCATTGAATGTTTCTCCGGCAGTACCTCTTATCTACCAGAGGTGTTGTTATTGTGCTTGTTTTTTCCTACTACTTGGAGTTACCTTGCTGCACTAATTAATCACCAGCACCTGATTGTGTCTCTCTAATTACACCTGCCTCTCCCAGTTTACCTGACTGGTCATTTTTGTTTTGTTGCTTTCCTTATGGTTTGTTCTCCCTGTTACTCCTGTGCTTTCGGACTTCACATCCGGCTGCTACACCATTTCTCCGGATATCTCTCTCTCTACCTACCATTCTACCTGCGTCTACAGTATTCCCTGTGCAGTTTCAGCTATATTGGGTTTGTGCCATTTATCTGTATTTTCTGAGCAATAAACACTTTTTTGCTTCATCACATCCCAGGCTCCATAGCTGTGATTTACCTTGAGGCATGACAGTATAACCAGCCATAAAAGCTTTGGAGTTGTGTGAAAGATCCTGCTTCAGATTTTCTCCTGGGACTCTCATTGCAATGTTACCATTTGTTTTCTCCTGTAAACATGTCAGCCTTACAAATGACTGAACTGCCTCTACTACAGTCTCTACAAACTGACATAATATTGTTACACTCTCAGATGGCTCAATTTTCTGCTTTACTCATGGGCTCACTCTCGAGACTGTTAGATTTTGTCTCTTCAATTCGATGCTGTTGATTTATCTCAACCTACTTCCTCTGCTGCTGCTGAATCTGTGCAAACAGCATCTTTTAATAGTGCTACCACAAACTTACAATTAATCAAAAACTACCATGTAACAAACTCCAGGCTAGCAGGTGGTCCATGTCCCCTTCTGACTGAAGAGGAGTGGCAGCGCAGAAGGACTAACAAATTATGTCTTTATGCCTGTGCCAGTAATGGACACTTCTTACAAGACTGTCCTCTCCGCTGGCCACAACAACCTACAGAACCGTCTTTTGTTTTTTCCCCACTTCATTCTGGATTTGTTTGCACTACACTTCCCATTTCCACAGTTCAGCCTGTTCTGCTCCCTGGGATGAGGACCAATCCACCAATGCCAGTTTCTGTCGCTAGACCAGAGGTGCCAGCCTCTGCCTCCAGCTCCGAGATGCCAGCCTTTGCCTCCAACTCCAAGGTGCAAGCACTGTTTCTGTTCCTGTTCCTGAGCTTCAGACTGCTTTAAAAAGGGTGCAGTCCCTACAGCCTGCTTCACTATGGGCTCTGCCACTCCATGTGGTTCAGCCCGAGTTGCCACTCCATGTAGTTCAGCCCGAATTGTCATGCCATGCGGTTCAGCCCGAATTGTCATTCCATGCGGTTCAGCCCGAATTGCCATTCCATACTGTTCAGCCCGAGTTGCCATCTCATACAGTTCAGCCCCAGTCGCCACTTGTTATGGTTCAGCCAAAGTTACCTCTTGGTGCTGTCCGGTCTGAGGCTTCTACCAGTGCTGTCCGGTCCTAAGCTTCTCCCAGTTCTGTCCGGTCCAAGTGTGCCCAGTCCGGGCAGTCCTCCAAGTGTGCCCAGTCCGGGCCGTCCTCCAAGTGTGCTCAGTCCGGGCCGTCCTCCAAGTGTGCCCAGTCCAGGGTGTCCTCCAAGTGTGCCCAGTCCGGGCCGTCCTCCAAGTGTGCTCAGTCCCAGCAGTACTCCAAGTGTGCCCAGTCCCAGCAGTCCTCCAGGTGTGCCCAGTCCGAGCCGCCCTCCAAGTGTGCCCAGTCCGAGCGGTCCCTTGCTGACGGTTTCCAGTCTGAGCTGTCTCCTGCCAAGGGTCTCCAATCTGAGCTGTCACCTATCTTTAATGGGCATCTTTTTTAACTTAGTGCCCTTCTGAAGTTTTGTGCTTCACAATTTCCCTCTGTACCTAGCCTTGTTAATGACCCAATATTAGAGGGGAAGCCTTGGAATGGGTAAACTCATTTATTGAGACTAATCATCCCATCCTATCGGACTTACAACTCTTTACTGAGGCAGTAATCAGTAACATCTCCCACTATGGGAGGGGATTGCCCTCTGCAACCCTATGCTTCACTATAGGGCTCTCTTGCATAAATGGAAAGACTTTACCCTCTTGCTTACCACCATGTGGGGCTGTTGCTGCCCTTGCTGGGCTCTATTCCCCTCACAGGGCTAGCAAGTTTGGGGGCACTTTCTAATCCCCTCCTTACAGAGGTTCCTGACTCCTATGCCTCTCAGCATCTGCTGCACCCCCCTTCCTTTTTATGCTTGCCGCGGACTCAGGACCATATCCTCCCTCCCGTGTCCCAGCTAGAAGATGGCTCCCCTTAGGACGGGAAGCTAGAGATTTTATAGACTCTGGCTCCAACCTGACGCGGCCGCACGCATCAACTGGGCACGGGACCCAGTGGCTGCCACTCTTCCAGTAGATCTCACTTAAAGGAATCATCCACTATGGAGCAACACCTTTTTACAGGAGCTAATACTGTTCCCTCTCTTACCTGTATTGGAGAGTCAGCTACTACTTTTGTGATTGAACTCTCTGCAGCTTTTGCAATCATCCCTGCAAGCCATCCTAGGGCTTCACTACAGCTTTATTGAAAAGCTTCCTTAGAGCTCTATTAAAGCATTATGGACAAACTGAGTAAAAACTGGAGGACAGGAATATTTAAGAATGTGCAGCTCAAAGTTGATATGTTCTTTAAACTAGCAATGATGAAATATGATTCCTTTAGGTAATTTGCAACATTGAGTACCTGTCACATAGCACATGGATACATCTGTTCACCTCTACACGACCTCACTTTAATAGTATTTCTATTGAATGGATAGAGCTACTACAGCACAATTTAGCACTTTGTCTGTTGCTCAAAGGGAGCAAGGTTGTGCCATTTACACTGAAGGAACATGCTCTAAGTTTTCAGATTCTCCAAATACCCACTTTGAGAAAATCCAAATTATACTTTATTGTCTCAGATGATAACTCCTTTTCTTAATGCCATTTTCCTTTATTGTGTACACTGCTAACACTGAAGCATTGTGTTCTTGTATTTAACGTGTAGCACTGCCATTGACCACAGGCAACTTACAGATGAGGCACATCGAATGAGACAAGCAGACAATTAAGAGACTGTCTCACAGCGCGTCAATTGAGCCATCCATTTTTAACCGAGCTGCACTACAATAATGAATTTGGCAGAGTTAGTGCTGTTCTCTTTGGTGGTAACTGGATTACATCAAATGGCTCAATTAAATACCCTCCACCTGTAGGTTTAAAAATGTATTAGGTTGAACAGACTGTAAGGTGGAAGAACAAGAGGCAAAAGGAAAGGAGAATAGTTGAAATTGAAGTCTTTGTGCTTGCACGCACCCATACAG
Organism: Mixophyes fleayi; assembly: GCF_038048845.1. NCBI lineage: Eukaryota > Metazoa > Chordata > Amphibia > Anura > Limnodynastidae > Mixophyes > Mixophyes fleayi. The sequence goes on along the minus strand of NC_134403.1, from coordinate 324,032,835 downwards.
ACATATACTGACAGAGCCTTTGTGACTTGGGAGCACTAGCAGTTGCCTGTCAGCAGTGTATTCATTGAAAAAGTACAGCAGAGTTTACTGACCGCAAATTATCTCCTCGCTTGTCTTTCAACAACAAATACATATTTTACTCTGACATTCTAGTAATTACTTATACTCAGTAAAAACTATTTTACACTTCTGTCTAAAGATAATTACTATGATTTTAAATCTTCCATCCTTTGCAGATTACTAGAATATTTATTTTCAGGATAATGTAAATGCATGAAAAAACAGTTCTGTGCAAGTTACCTTTTCTGCTTGTCAGGGAACCATTACTTTTTTTTTTTTGCAGGAACCTGTGTTGACATATTAAGCATCATTTAGTTGGATGTAATTTACGCTTCAAACATAAGTGTAAATTGTGTCCTTTTAATATATGTTTAAGGGGAAAAAAACATTTATTAGAAATAAAGGCTCCCCACACCACTTTCTTTATTTCCGCACCAAGGTCCAGACCAGTACCGCTGGCATTGTGCTATAAAAATCCTAGTCTTTGGAAAGTAAAACAAGGGTGGTGTGGGGGACTGTTTTTTTTCTAAAAAAAATATTTTCTTCTGTGTATCTTGTTTACATTTTTCTGTGGGGCCTTAGAAGTTCCAGTGAGCCCTGGATATCAGTTCCCCAAATACCAGCCTGCCCTGAAAGCCATGCTGGACTCTGTAGTTCCCTGACACTTAAAGATGCCTGGACATGCTAGAACCTGTAGTGCACCACAGACAATATGGTAATAAGATTGTTATTATTATTATATTTTATACTATTACCCCACACCCTCAGCACCAGGGGTATGTGATGAGCCTTCGTGCTATTTAACATGGAACTGGTTACTCCTGATGGGGAGGGCACTCATTTTTTTGAAAGGTATTTATTTAAGCGGTCACAGGTATTTATTTTTATTTATTTAAGCAGATCAGCAGGCCTCTGGCCTGTCCCAAAAATTTTCCTGCAAAATGTACACTGTACTGCTCTACACTGTCCGCAAATCAGTCCGCATATGGCCAGATAACTCACATATTCTGAGAAGGCCCCCTAACCAGACCTGAGCAGTTCAGCCTACACACACAGCCTGGTCCTGGTCCTGATCTGAAATCTATAGACTGAGGTCTACCCATGCCCACATCAACAGCTCTCCATGTCTTCTGCACTAAAGGTGCAGAGCTGGATGCCGTGGTCAAATTAAATTAGCAGAGGTCTGGTACAGACGAGTAGCACTATACAACGTAGAATCCGGAGTCATAGTCTGAAAGAGTTAACAGAGGTCTGGTACACAGGAGTAGCGTGGTATAAATAAGAATTCAGGAAGTCAGAAGCCATATACAGGGAGACAAGTAAATGCACTGAGGCAAGACATGACAGGAGCCAGACATAGGGGCAGAAAACCTATTGCTCTGACACAAGCTAAGTGTAAGAGCTATTCTTATGTAGGAAAAAGGAATGCAAATTCCCCGCCTATGGTCAAATGACCACAGCGTACCCACCCATATGTTGACTGTTGTTTGTGTGGAAATTTTTTATGAAAACGTTTTAAGAGATCCCGAGCATGAACATCTCTGGCAGGAATCCAAGAGCGTTGCTCATGTCCATAGCCTTTCCAATGGACCAAGAATTGAAGAGAGTCACTTGAAATATGTGAGTTGAGCTCATACTCTTTATCCTCTTTATCCTGTACAGAGAGAGCCAGAGGAGCATTCTTAGAATAAGAAAATTTGTTAATAACAAGTGGCTTTGAGAGGGAGATGTGAAAGACATTGGGTATCTTCATGGTGGGAGGTAATTTTAATTGTAGTCTACCGGGTTGATGATCTTCAGGATCTTGAATGCCCCAATGAAACATGGAGCAAATTTTCTAGAAGGGACCTGAAGGTGAAGGATCTGAGTGGACAACCATATTTTGTCTTCTGGACAAAGTAAGGGAGCAGGGCGTCTCTTTTTGTCAAAGGACCTGTGGTTAGAGTAGAGGCCTGGGACAGTCTCTGCTTGACTTAGGCCCACTGTGAAGATAAACTTTTCAGAAGGGAATCCAAAGCAGGTACTCCGGTTGTTGATAAATCAAAGAATGGAGGGAGCTTGGAAGGAATCCTTGAAGAACAAAGAAAGGAGAAATCAAAGTAGACCAGTGATTATTATGGGCGAATTCTACAAACGATAATTTACCCAGTTATCTTATTTCACAGAGATATAAAACCTGAGGAACTTCCCAAGCTTTTGGTTGGTTCTTTTTTTCCGACCATTGGTCTGGGGATGATAGGCAGGGCCCTCTTAAGAACATCTTGGGCTCCCGGGCACAGCAGTGCACCGGGGCCCCTATATATGCAAAAAAAAAAGATTATATATATATGGGCCCTGCAGCCAAGGGGGGCCCATCGGAGGAAGCCAAAAAAAAAAAAACCTGGAAGAAGAAAATACTTACCGTGCTGTCAGCTGGCGATCCGGCTCCCTCCATGGTCTCCTCCTCCGTCGCACTCTGCAATGGATGTTGGGCGGGCGTGATGACGTCACGCCCAACATGCACTGCGAGCGCGACGGAGGAGGAGACCAGGGAGGGAGCCGGATCGCCAGCTGACAGCACGGTAAGTATTTTCTTCTTTTCTTTTTCCAGGTTTTTTTTTTTTTGGCTTCCTCCGACGGGCCCCCCTGGGCTGCAGGGCCCCCGGGCACCTGCCCATTGTGCCCTATGGGAAAGACGGCCCTGATGATAGGCAGAGGAGAAATTTAGTTTTATCCTATACACAAGGCAAAAGGCCCTCCAACATTTTCTACAAACTGGGTACCGCGATCAGAGATGATCTCGTCTGGGCAACCATGAAGACGAAAATCTCTTTTATAAAGAGTTGAAATCCATCAAGAGCTGGCTCCAGGGACGATCAGGAACAGGGAGTGGATGCAAGAGCCCATAGGGTGTCTGTCTGGAACTTTGATTTGAGCAGAAATAGAGCACAAAAAGACATTCTTTTACATCAGATTGCAAGGAAGGCAACTAGTAACTGGAATTTTAATACCTTAGTCTTCTTAATACCATAGTGTCCAGCGAAGCGAGAGGCATGAGCCCACCTGAGAAGTTTTGTATGCAGATGGAGTGGAATAAAAGTTTTCCTGTGAGGAATTCTCAGGTCAGTGAGTGTGGTAGCCACAATAGAGTCAGGATCAATAATAGGTCTTCCTATGTCCAGATCCTCGGAATCAGCAGAATCAAAAGATCGAGTAAAAGTATCTGCTTTTTTGTTCTTGGAACCTGGCCTGAAGGTAATGATGAATGGTAGATAAATAAGGACCACCTGGCCTCTCGTGGATTTAGAGAGTTCGCGGATTGTAAATATAAAAATGATTTTTAATATCTGTATTTTAGGTTTACGGGAAATTGGGCTCCCTCTAGATGATGTCTCCACTCTTCCAGAGCTAGTTTAGTAGCGAGAAGTCCCCTATCCCCTACAATCCTACTAACATCAATGGCTTTAATGGTGATGGGTTGGACCAAGGGAAACATGGGAATTGATAACCTCGCAACCGTGGCAGCACGAATGAAGTTCTCGCAGGCACCAAACTAAGGGCCTGATTCATTAAGGATCTTAACTTGAGAAACTTCTTATTTCAGTCTCCTGGACAAAACCATGTTACAATGCAATAAGCTATCAAGTATTTGTGTACTACATGAAAAAACAGTCAGTACTGTTCTGTCATGTAGCACACATATACTTGATAGCTTATTTGTACACTGAAATTTAAAGTTGATATTTGTGTGCTACATGAAAAAACAGTCAGTATTTAACTTAAGTACAAAACAGAATACTAATTTGCACCCCTTGCATTGTAACATGGTTTTGTCCAGGAGACTGAAATAAGAAGTTTCTTAAGTTAAGATCCTTAATGAATCAGGCCCTAAATGAGGGCTTGTAAATAAACCTGTTTGTCAGAATATTGATGAATGGCTCTAATAGAGAAATTAGAGTCGGATGGAGAAGAAGCAAATACATCTAACCCAGTCTCTCCAGAGTAGATTAGGCATTGCCGTTTCCCGGCCGCTTAGGGCAATTATCCAGAATGTGGCCAGATTCTCCACAATACAAACATAAATGATTTTTGAATCATCTCTCCCTTCCGGAGAGAGACAAGCTCTACCCAATTGCATATTTTCCTCCGCAGGAACAACTGGATTCAAATTGGGGGGCTCAATGGAAACCGAGCCGGCGAGAATGCTCCGTTTTCTGACTTCATTCCCTGAAACGTATATATATATGATTGCATAGGGAAATAAGAGTGTCCAAGAATGCAGGAAGTTCACAACCACAAGTGCTTCATTGTTACACTGGAGTTCAAAGGATAGTGTATGAAACTGGATAGCATACTTGCCCAAATATAGCGTACCCTGGTGAAGGCACAGAATAACAGAAGCTGCACTGGAAACTCATCCGGGCTCATCAAAAATCTTTTTGAAGATTTCCAAAAAGGTGGCACTATTATAATCAATAAATGTGTGAAGCTGGGAGAGCTCCTTATTTGGATGGCTGTCTTGGAAGTACAAAAAAGCGTTCACCTATCCATCACTTCAAAGTATATACACAAATAAAACACATATACAACCATAGGTGCTACCCAACGGTAACAGTCACTTTTTTAGTCCTGGAGTTTGTTTAATTCCAATAGTTCAAACCTCCTTCTGATGTATTTCCTTTTTCCTTATTAATCAATGGTATCACAGGTCATTTCAATTAAGACATATGTAAAAGAAAGAAATGATGGCAAAATATAGTGTATTACGTTTCCACCTATATTCATTCAGAGTATCCAACCACCAAAATCTTAATAGTGACTTTTAAATGATAGCAATATTTTACACCAAATGTGTGCTCACAAAAGCTGGGGTGTTACCCCATTTCTATATATGCATACTCAGAACTCGAGTCTACATTGCATGTCACAATCTCAAGATGTCACCTGTGAAATGCATTTCCTCTTCCAAATATCCATATAGTATCAGGATTCAATAACATGTTTCAATCAGATTTTCAATCTCTCATAGCTCTCAGCGTGTTCTTTTCAGCGCAAGTGGAGTCTTTACACATCACACAGAGTTCACACACATAATAGGGGGGCAGAGAGAATAGTTGAGAGTCTGAAAATGTCATCACTTGTGTGGAAATCTCTCTTATTTGCTTGTGCAAACAATGACTTATGTTACCTACACCTGCCCAGAGAGATGTTTACATGGCTGCAACACAGTGATATGACTATACAATATAATATACAGACTGTGCACTATATTGTACAAAAAACACACCCATCAAATGTACATTGTAAGTACAGTACATAGTGTTTTTCCTTGAACCACTGGTTTAGACCATGTACCATTTAAGTTGATCTTGTTTGCACAATGTAGAACATACATAGCTATAATTTCTATACATTAACATAAAGCAAATTGTGGATTCATTTTTCCATGTGGATGATGAGCAGACAACCACTCTAATATGACATATTTCACTATTAACATGGACATATCCTACAGGAGTATTATAAGAATGAAAATGCAACTTGAATGGAGCTTTGGGCTCCCAAATACTGTAAATATTCAAAAAAAAAGTGATACAAGTCAGACCTTGCAAATTATACCTACATAGAAATATCCACACATATTAAGAAAAAAATGTTTTCAATGTTTTAGTCACTAGCACTTCTTTTGCTGCCATTTTGCCTCCATCCATATGCATATTTAGACATTATAAATTCTACTCTACTCACTAGACCAAACAAAGGCCTTTAATTTAATACTGGTGAAGCTACTCTCCACAATTCCACAAATTTCTATAAATTTTGCTTATTTTTTATTTGTTGAGCTGATGCATAGGCTACCCAGTCCTTGCAGTAGTGTCACGGTAACAATAAGAAAAAAAATTCAGTTGCTTGTCTCCAGTGTTTGGACTTCAATGACTGGTAACAGGCACATCTGGAGAGTAGACAGATGATTGAGCAGGAGGGACCAGTATTTGCCCTAAACTTGGTAGGAGGATAGGAATATAGGTCCAGAGTGGTGTTGAGATGAAGAGGTCCAGAAGCATAATTACTGCAGAAGCTGGACAGGAAGATGGGTCCAGAGTGGTGCTGAGATGAAGAGGTCCAGAAGTGTAGTTCCTAATGAAACCGGATAATACAGATGGAGAAATAATAATGAAAATTAAGCTTCATAGCTTATAAAGATACAGTTTAGATATCCGTTTGGGTAGGTAGACTGTGTATCATTATGGAGCAAGCGATGTCCAAGGGGTTAAACAGTAGCTAGTCCAATTATCCAGAGCCAAGTCGATGCACAGTGTAGCAAAGGTCAGTAAGCAGGGTTCCAAAGGATTAAACAATAGCAAGTCCAATAGTACAGAGCCAAGTCTGTATATAATAGCAGAAGTCAGTAAGCAGGGGTCCAAGCAGTTAAATGATAGAGAGTCCAATAGTCCAGAGCAAAGTTGTACATAGCATAGCAAAAGTCAGTAAGCAGAGTTAAATTGTAGCTAGAAAGTCTAAAAGCCAAGTCAATGCACGGAAGAATATCACAAATCGAGAGGCTGGATAAATTTAACACAATTACCTAGCAATGTTTGCAAGAAGGTGAGTCCCTTGTATAGCAGAAAACTTCAGAAATTAATTAGAAGTTCAGTAAATGAGTAGAAACCAGTGGAAAATGTTGCTAAGCAACGCGACAAGCCGGACGCAACTTCCGAAGAAGAGCCTGAGCAAGACAGGCGGAGGCAGAAGAGTGGTAGCGGAGGGCAAGATTTGAGAAGAGGATTGCCCTGACAGGTAAGATGCAGCATGTCTGGAGCAGGTAAGGACATGCTGCTACTGCAGTGCCCACTGGCCTAATTTAGGAATGTTGCTTCAATAGATCATGGAAATGCATTAAAAGCAGTATCTCGCTACCCCTTTTTTTCAAATTTCACTATCTTTTTTAAAGACGCCATCAATATGCTATTTGTTTTTTATTAAAATTATAAGCTTAAAGCGCTTTTATATATGTCATTTTTCAAATAAGGAATTGTTTAAATTGAGCATTATCAGTTTTGCTGCAAATTTTTTTCTCAAGGAGTAATTTGAACTGCCCAATAATTAGAGCAGAAAAATGGAAAACCTAAATAAGTGTTTTTTCTTTAAACTGTCCTTTGGCATACACCAGCTGTTGAAATTTAAAAATCCCCCCAGGAGGCTGCGGATGGTGCTACTTCACTTATGAACAAAGCACAAGAGTTTGTACATGAGCGCATTTGTTCATCAGGACCCGTATATAAGGTATTCCTGCTTACATAAAAATCAAAGAGAATTAAACATGGTCACACATTGCTTTGTCACGTGTCTTCAAAGTACATTGGCAACAGCACTGAGATAACATCATCTGAGAACTGTGAACATGCCACTGTTTTATGCAAGAGGTTAATTAAATCATTCATCAAAGCCTTCTAAACAGAAGACGTCTAGAGATTCATCTTTTTTAATTATTATTTTCACACATATTCTTAAAACACATGAGGCTGCATATAATGTTGCTGGTACCCGACTATGTCTGGATTTTATTGCAGATGATTTGACTATTGAAGATTTCATACTATAAAATTACTTTTAGTTTTTAGTCTATAGTTAAAACTTTGTTGTTTGTTTTTACAAACATAATTGCTTTTTTTTAAATCTGATTATTGCTTTGGTATAATAATGATACAGGAGGTTATAGCTACAACCATGGCAGTTCATACATGTACTTCTGCGGCCTATCAGTATAAGAGGCCCTGGATCCAGACAACACATGTGTTTCTCAAGACACCCTCAATCTGGTTACAATCTCTTAATAGTTACTGAGGACAAACTGAATGGATATACTGTACACTGATCAGTCACAACATTAAAACCACTAACAAGTGAAGTGAATAACCTTGATTATCTCGTTACAATGGTGCCTGTCAAGGAGTGGAATATATTAGGCAGCAAATGAAGTCAGTTCTTGAAGTTGATATGCTGGAAGCAAGAAAAATGGGCATGCGTAAGGATCTGAGCGACTTTAACAAGGGCCAACTAGTGATGGCTAGACGACTGTGTCAGATTATCACCAAAAAGGCAGGTTTTGTGGGGTGTTCCCAGTATGCGGTGGTTTTTACCTAATAAAAGTGGTCTAAGAAAGGACATCCAGTGAATTGGAGACATGGTCATGGGCGCCCAAGGCTCATTGATGCGCATGGGGAGAGTAGGCTAGTCTGTCTGGTAAAATCACACAAACTAACTACTGTAGCACAAATTGCTGAAAAAGATAATGTTGGTTATGGTAGAAAGGTGTCAGAACACACAATGTATTGCAACTTGCTGCATATGGGGCTGCGCAGCTGCAGACCGGTTAGAGTGCCCATGCGGACAACTGTCCACTACTAAAAGCGCCTATAATGGGCATGTGAGTCACAGAACTGTACCATGAAGCAATGAAAGAAGGTGACCTGTTTTGATTAATAATTTTTTCTTTTACATCATGTGCACGGCCAGGTGCATGTGTGTCGTTTACCTGGGGAAGAGATGGCACCAGCATGTACTAAAGGAAGAATGAAAGTCGGTGAAGGCAGTGTGATGCTCTGGGCAATGTTCTGCTGGGAAACCTTGGGTCCTGGCATTCATGTGAATGTTACTTTGTTGTATACCATCTACCTAAGGGTGTAGTACCAATTATCTGTACTGACTACCCCGACACAGAACAAAACGACAGGATTCCGAATGAAGACTACAGCGACCTGTGAAAAAACCTGCTTACCGGACTGCAGAACACTTCACATCACGACTCCCTGACTTGCCGGTTTGAGAAATTGACGTCATCAGGAAACGAGACTTGGCTTAAAGCAGCGATGGACGGACCCGCTTGTCATTTATGTAAAGTAGGAACTGTTTTAGGGGTTAGGGATATTAGGGTTAGGAGTTAGGGTTAACCTAAATTAAGGTTAAAGTTATGATATGAAATGATATGGTTAGAGTCATGATATGAAGTCTTTTGCATTCCGGTAAGTAGGTTTTTTTCACAGGTCGCTGTAGTTTTGTAGCTCTGTTCTGTGTCGGGGTAGTCAGTATCGTGAAACCCCCGCTAGCTAAATACTGTTGCAGACCAAGTACACCCCTTCATATCAATGGTATTCCCTGATGGCAGTGGCATCTTTCAGCAGTATAATGCACCCTGCCACACTGCAAAAATTGTTCAGGAATGGTTTGAGGAACATGACAAAGAGTTCAAGGTGTTGACTTGGCCTCCAAGTTCCCCAGATCTCAAGCCATTCTAGCATCTGTAGGATGTACTGGAAAAACAAGTCAGAGTCATTAGGGCCAAATCTTGTAACTTGCAATGCAAAGTATCATCATCATCATCACCATTTATTTATATAGCGCCACTGATTCCGCAGCGCTGTATAGAGAACTCACTCACATCAGTCCCTGCCCCATTGGAGCTTACAGTCTATATTCCCTAACATACAGACACACACACACACAGACAGAGAGAGAGAGACAAGGGGCAATTTTTGATAGCAGCCAATTATGCTAATATCTGAATGCCAGATACAACAGGATACCCTCAGAGGTTTTGTGGAGTCCATGCCTCTTAGGGTCAAAGCTGTTTTGATGGCATTCGAGGGACCTACACAATATTAGGAAGGTGGTTTTAATGATGCGGCTGATCGATGTATAGTTTAAGTAGATTATATATGAGATGCAAACCTGACAACAGTCCAGATTTCTGCTGTACAGACACTGATTCAAACAGCTGAAAGGTGTGCAGTACCACCTAAAATGGTGATGGTGTGGGCAGATTGAAACACTATTTTGGCAAAAATGGTTGTGCTCTAAATTTTTCAAATCTTGCAAATTGCATTGTTAGCAGCCGGGACTGAACACTGTATCGCCGAGCTACATAGCAAACGGGATAAGCCATGTTGCAATGACATCCCTTAGTTTTTCAAACATTCTGGGATAACAACTTACAGCTATTCTGCAGCAATGGAAGTACAATAAGCTTTTAAATTCAATACAAACAATTCCTACAGGTGTCCCAACTTATGCTAATTACTTGCAATGTTGAAACAGACTGTTATTACACCCTCTGAAGCATTATTTTGACACTATTCTACTGTGGGAAGTAGTATATTGCTATCAGAATGGCAAGAAAAAACATAGGAAGACAGACAGACCATTGCAACTCTTAAAAGTGTAGGTCTTCCCTTTAGAGAAATTGCAAAGAAAGCCAAGGTGTCAGTGAGTACAGTTTCCTACACCTTCAAAAGGCACTTGGAAACTGGAGGTAACTCTGAGCAACATGGTGAATCAGTGGGCCATTGACTGATGTGAATGACAAATATTCTCTGCACAGCACTGTGGAATTGGTGGCGCTATATAAATAAATGATGATGATGATGAAGTTTGACACATTGAGTGGCAGTAAAAAAGCCATTGCTATGTCTGACGGTCTATAAAATTCTTTTTTTAGGATTATAGACATGTGACATATGTTGATACCTGATGATTGACTTATTTACATTCCATGAAGTTTAACTGGCCTGATTCTCCAGTTGTTGATATTTGTTTAGTAAGCCAGGACCAAGTTACTTATTCCCTCAACTTCAGAGAAGTTGAGGGAATAATATCTGTGGCTGTTCCTTGTGACTGTGACTATTGTTAGCCTATAAAACAGTCCTACATTTGCAGACTGAATTTGATAAATACACACTAGAGATGTTCACTGACCTCCGTGTTTTGGTTTTGGTTTTGGCAAAACCGCCCTCGCGTGTTTTGGTTTTGGATCCCTATTTTTTTTCTTTTCTTAAAATCATAAAATCCCTATTTTTGTTGCTAAAATCACATAATTTGGCTCTTTTTTGTTCCTACATTAATTTTAACCTCAATAACATTAATTTCCAGTTATTTTCAGTCAATTTTTGTCAAGTGGCAAGAACACTGCTACCCCTCCTGTTTCTGTGTGAGCAATGGCACTGAGCAATGTCACTGGAGAATGGAGAGTGACAAGAACACTTCTACCCCTCTTTCTGTGTGAGCAATGGCACTGAGCAATGTCACTGGAAAATGGAGGGTGACAAGAACACTTCTACCCCTCTTTCTGTGTGAGCAATGGCGCTGCATCTCCTGGGAGGGAGGTACTTATGGAATCCAAAACCCACAAGATCCGACAATGCAATAATGACGTTTTGCCTCGATTAAGATCCGAGGATGCACGAAACTACCAAGCCTGCTCATGAGCCTACTCGGATCCCCTAAGTTCGGGTGGGTTCGGCTTTCAGAAAACCGAGCCCGAGCATCCCTAATAAACACCATGTACACCATATCAATAACACACTGACCACCACAAAACATAATTGTTTTCTCTTCTTGTCATTAGTGTTATCAGCTATCTAGATGTATTAATACACAGACAATGAATTGTGATGTCAAATAGTATATTTTTGAAAACAAATTGACCACCAAAAAGTACACTTATTTTTGGTAGTCGTCATTAGTGTCATGATATGGGAAATTGTTTAATTATGTATCTGATGTAGTACAACACATTGTATATATATATATGTAAAGTGGTCTAGATCTACTGGAGTCAGGGAAGGCCTGGCGGTTTTAGTCTGTCTGTCACGATCTGCCTGCAGCATACTGCTTTGCCTGGCAGCTCCTGCCTCCTGGACTATCAGACTTTATTATTTGTGTTCATTTTATGTGTTAGCAGCAGTACCTCTGATCACCAGAGGTGCTGCAACTGTGCCTGCCTATTGTGCTTTAAGAGTTAACCTTCCTGTTCACTAATTATTCCTTGCACCTGGGTGTGTCCTTCTTATACTTGTCTCTCCCAGCATTCATTGCTGGTTATTGTTGTCCCATCCTGTGGTTCCTTTCCTCTGCTGTGCTTTTGTTTTAATGCTGCCTGGATCTCTCCATATTACCACTTACCTTCATCAGCCATCTACCCGGTATTTATTCCTGTATATTCAGTATTCAGCAATAAACTTTGTGTGTTTTCACCTCAATCCTGGCTCCTGAGCTGCACTTGTATTTGAACTGTGACACTGCCATACTTCTGGTCTTGAGAGCAGCAGCACCAGAGGTCAGTGAGCTTCACCTGTCAATGCTTCCAGACTGCTTCCCCTGAATCTAACTCCCAACCTCCTGGAATTCAACTCAGAAGTGGTGCTATATCCCAGTAGCAAAACCCTGGAAGTAAGTTTGGGCAGAAAGTCTAAAGGTTAGATCTTCCAGTCTAGACTACATGTGCCAGTGCAAAAAGTTGTCTGAGTTCCCAAAAAGCAAGGTGGCATACCGTAGTAAGCTGGGTGGCACAGTAAGCCCATCCCATCACAAAAATCTTTCATTCTTCTTTCTTGATCTGTCCTAATCCAAACCAGAAAAAAAAAATGCAAATCACACGCATTGTACTTGATACTTCTTTGCCTTTTTTATTTTGAAATGTATTTTGATTTGGCTTGCAAGAAGACCTCTAGGACTCAATTTTTTGATCTTTTTAGTTTAGGAAGAAATTTTTAGAATCAGTATTACTACATGATACCACTGACTTATGATAATTAAAGTGAGATACATAGGCTAAATTAGATAATCTGTGCTATTGGGTCAGACACCTTGCACAAAATGCTTGAATCTCAGCCTGATAATTTTTAACAATTTGACACCCAGCGACAGGACTAATTTGAGTCACCGCTACTCAGGACTATGTGACAGAGGCAGAGAGAGGGAGAAGGAGCGCACAGGGGAGAAGTGGTATGAGAACTACAGACAAAGAAGGCAACGGGAGGGACAGGACTTTAGATAATAGTGTGACTGCATTGATCGTACAGATCACAGGGTTCGAAAGATTCAAACAGTGTGCAGGGGATGTGCATTACTTCCATTACACATTTTCATCTCCATGAAGGCTTTTCACTTGTTGCCGGTTTCACTTAAAAAATACTAAGATACCCATAAATAAAGGACTCACCTGCACATTACTGACGGTTGCTACATGATCAAACCCAGGAGTCCCCTAGACCCGCTCCACTAGTAGCCAATCACAAGCATTTTTTCATGCAGGCTACCTAGTGCCTGCACTGTTTAAAGTTTAAACAAAAAAATAAATACATCATTTAAAAAAATGTTTGTTGGTGAAGGGGAGAATTGGGGCTCCTAGCTTTATTATTTAATTGTGGATAACTGTAGTGTATGGGTGGGTTGTTTTTATGGGTGGTTTTTAGATGTGGGGTACCAATTTGGACTACGATCGTGTAAGAAAGAAGAAAACATGTTATTTCCCATATGTTTCTATGAGGTGGAAAATGCATATTATATATTTAAAAAAGTGATGACGTGGCCGCCCCCGGATACCCCCAGGCTGGATATGGTGCGCGGCTGGTGAGTAATGTCTGTATGCTACTTCTCTTTCGGGCAGTCATTGTAACTGTGTGTCCCAGCTTCTCCTAGCAATGTTCCAAGTTTACGTGCCTATTTGTTTATTAGCTATATTGTTGACAATATTTGTGCCTTTCTACCCCCAACCCTCCCTTCCCTTCTCTCTCCCCCCACCGATATAAAAGTATAAAACTCAGTGGAAACACCTTGATTATTAAGATTTTTCTTGTCAAAAATGTTATCTGTCCTGTTCCTGTTGTTTCCTCTTCAAATACAGAGTGTAAAAAAAAAAGTGATGACATAGGATTTTAGAGTGTTGGTTATCCAGTTACAATTTATTTTAAAAGTATGTGTGTGTGCTTTACTGTTTTTGATAAGATGGGCAAAGTTGAGACTCTGAGTTCCAATCTGGTTATTTGTCCCACTGCCCACAGCCTAGTTTTTTAGCTTGTTGTTGGTTGCCTCTAGGAGGGTAAGGCACACTGCTTTTTGGGCCCCCCAACACAGAGAGCAGCTCTGGACTTACCAGACTGATGTTGGTTTTCACTGCACCAGGTGAACCCAACACTTGTCCCGCTGTGGATACCAGTCCTGTATGTCTAGAATTGAGGCTGGCTTAGTATTCAAGGGGTTTATGCTGACAGTTTTTTGAATTATTTATTTAATTTAGACAGTGCACTGTTTATTTAAATTTTTTGTTATTACTTTACTGTATGGTGCTGTGAAGCAAGGATCAACACTAGATCTATGAGGGGAAAATGTGCTAGTCCCATTATCATTGCAGGACCAGCCCCCACAGGTAATCAGGTAATAATGGTAGTGTGGAGCTATGTAACTGGTCACCTCTTCTTTGTAAATGGGAATGGCATTGTCTAATTTACCCGGGGGAATTAATTCTGTGAATATTTGTTGAATTGGGAATAATCTGGGATTTAATTCACCAGTAGCAAATCTCTGAAATTCAGCCCAGCTTTAGAATTAGCCTATTTATCTTTATTATTATTAATATTATTATTAATATTATTATTATTATTATTAACCTTTACTTATAGGGCTCCACATGAGGTTCGCAACACCATACAGAGGGCAAACAACAAGTTTACTGTATTGTACTGTTATACTTGGTATAACAGTACAATACAGCAAACAAATAAAGCTACAACTCTCATCACATATACCCATAAGAGTGGGTGCAACTAACAGGTTTAGAGCCACTGAAAGAGGTGCAAAAACAATGGAAAAGTGGAGTCAATGGGCAGAGAGACCAAAGAGGAAGTGCACAGTTTAGCTGTTGATTGTAAGTTCTAGGTAATGAGAACAGGAGAAAATAGGGCTCTGTTAGCTAGAGCTTTCAAATCTTATCTAAAAGGAAAGAGGCAGATAAAATGGTTGACACATGGAGTGAGCCAATGTAAGGGGATCTGAGGGCAAGAAGCAAGAGTAGGAGAGATGGAGGATGAAAGAGGGTGAGGTATACTGCATGATGAAATGGTTAAGTGAAGGACTGGTAGACTTTACTAAACAGAGGGGTTTTCAATGACTGTTTGAAGCTATGAGTCTAATAGAACAAGGGAGATTGTTCCAGTGGTGGAGGGCAGCATGGGAAAAAATCTTAGATAAGGGAGTAAGTTGCAACTACCAGAGGGGAGGAAAGGTGACAGTCATTGGCTGACCAGAGAGAGCGGGAGGGAGTATGTATGAGATATAGGGTGGGTAGTTTGAAGAGGATTCTGTAGGGGACGGGGTGTCAGTGTAAGGTTTGGCAGAGAGGGGAGGCCGGTGTGGAGCTGCTAGAGAGGAAGATAAGTCAATCTGCAACATTAAATATAGATCGAAGAAACGTGAAATGAGAGCGGGGGAGGCCAATAAGGAGATGGTTGCAGTAGTCGAGAAAAGAAATGGGAGAGGAAGCACTTTGATTAAGTCGATGTTGCTGAGTTGTACAGTAAGAAACACAGGATCGGGCAGGAGATTGAATGTGAGGGGCAAAGAAGAGGGAGGAGTCAAGAATGACATCCAGGCAGCTGAGTTGGGGAAAAGAGGAGATACTGATCTTGTCAACAGGGATAGAGAGATTAGGAGGGGAGGAAACTCTTGATGGAGAGAAAACAATGAGTTTTATGTTAAGTTTGAAAAAGAATTTATCACATTTATTATTATTATGCTTTAATGTAATCTTGTAAATTCCGTCATTTAATTCTGATATGTATGCGATTGTTTTTCTTTTCTTTTTGTTGTTTAGTATATCTTAAAAAATTTCAATAAAAATACTGGATTTTAAAAAAAAAAGTTTGAAAAAGAATAAGGACATCCAGGAGGAGATGATGGAGAGGCAACTGGAAACCCGAGAGAGGAGGGAAGGGAAGAGATCAGAAAATGAGAGGTAGAGTTGATAAGATTATATTTAAAGGATGAGGGGAAGATTCTAGTGGAGAGGGACAGCTTGAATAGGTGAGAAAAGCAATGGGGAGAGGGAACGAAGGAGGTGAGAGGAGACGGAATCTATGGAGCTGTTGAGAGTTGGGAGTATACTATAAGAGAATGGATTTCATCACCCGTAGTGGGGAGGAAAGAGCAGAAGAAGAGGTTGTGGCTGGAGAGCAAGGAGAGTGAAGAGGAATAGTTAGAAGAAAAGTGATGGGAGAAGGAGATTTCATGCTTGAAAGTCTCAATTTTGGAAGTGGAAAAGTAGGCACAGTCAGTGGCAGTAAAGGAGGATGTGATGAGAGATGGAAATAAAGTCTGTTGAAAGTGGCAAAACAGCTGCAGGGATTGGGATTGTGAAGAGATGAGTGACTTGAAGAATGATTGTCTAGTGAGGGAGAGGGTGTATCTGTTGGATGAGAGGATAAACTTGAAATGAAGCCTAATCAATTCTTCCACCTTTAGTGTGGGTGTGGTATTACCCAAAAAAGTAGTGAATGTTTGCAAAAAAGTAACTAACAGCTATAAGCTCTTAGAACAACTGGAAAGAGAAAAGAGGTTTAGAGTATGATGCACTTTATTCTACCCCTAGTGTTTGAAGAACAAGAGACATACAAGGCATAGCCAGTTTTTATACAATATTTCACTTTCGCTATTTTAATCTGTTTACATATTTTGCTGTTTATTTTGTCAACCTAAAAATAAAGGTTAAGTTTTAATAATTAGACATACTAATGGATAATTAATGCGAATACGGAGTGATTAGTGCATCATACTCTAAACCTCTTTTCTCTTTCCAGTTGTTCTAATTTGTTAATCTTAGGTTTACGAAGCACCCCTGAGTTAAAAATATCTATATGAGATTTAAATTAATATATCAGGGTTTTATCACTCCGTAATAATTGGTGCGACTCTTTCCACTTCCCCTATCCCTCAATATCTATGTGCTTTAAGCTACAAGAACATGTGCAGAAACAGTATTTTAATTTTCTGCAGTAATTTCATACAGTGGAGAAAACTACAGCACTGTGTGAAATCTTACTAGTTACATTGAAATATATGCTAAAGGTTAAACAGAAAACCCACCTGCAATGAAAGATCAAATACTAAACAAAACTGAGCTACAAAAAACAATAATAAATTAATAATGTACTGTAAGAAAAAGCGATGGTTAAAAGTGCAATTTCTTGTAACCATCTGAAAAGTCAGCTGCACAATTGTTGCTTCATAATTTTCTGGCTTAAAGAAAATATAGTACATTCAATATAAAGTGTAATATAATAACATGACCTTTTTACAAGGATAGAAATATTTAGATTTTTTATTTAAATGATAAAAAAAATTGATTTAGGATAAAATAGCAATAAACTGAGTGAATTTTACATAATCTAGTAGAAATAGATTATATTTAAAGCTATATTTTAATCCAAACTTTATTAGAGAGATTACAGGCAAGAGGCTGTGATAATGCATTATTATTAAAAACACAATGAATTATGTGTTTCAACCAGCACAGTAATTTGATCATATCCAATAGCTTTTGGATCTTTGAAAATAATAATTAACAATAGGGGTGAAATTTGAGGAGGCATACAGACAGGTTACCCCCTAAAACGCGATTAAAGTGTTTATTCAATTAGACTAGCATAAACATATGTACATTAGGAGAAAATGGGGTAGAAGTAATTCCAGAATGGAATATATATATATATATATATATATATATATATATATATATATATATATATACATATCTATATATATATATATATATATATATATATATATATATAGATAGATATAGATATATAGATATATATGTCAATAAAACTAAGTGACAGGTCAAAAGTCAATTGGCCAACTGGAATATGTTTAATAAACACCAGTATACAGTTCCTAATCAAATCGTGATCAGTATTTTCAGCACAACTAACATATTAAAATCAGATTGTATGATCCAAAGGAACTACAGTATAGTATCATTATGGCACTGAAAGGCAAATTTAATATGTCAATGAAGTGAAATTTAGTTACAGAGGCATGATCTACAGTATATGAGAATGGAAAAATTAGATCAGTAAAAAGGTGGTTTTATTGAGACAAATCTATGTTGTAGTGTAAGTAATGCTATACACTATATAATCCATCACTAAGAAGTTTTCTGTGTGTTGTTTCATGACATTTATTTGCTTCACATCTTTTTAAGTGTATTTTGATTTCAAAAGATGTTTTGGGAGTCACTTGATAATAATAGGTGGTTTAAGTTGCTCTATTAGATAATGGCATAATATGTAGAGATGAATATGTTGACACTTCTGAACTGTACATAATTTGTATGTGCAGTATATTTTTGACCTTAATCTAACTGATCCTCTTTTCTTCCGTATAGAATTAAGTATGCCTGTTTTTTTGGTGTGCTTCTGTGCAATGAAATGGCTAAAATGTGTTGTTATAAAGCTTAATAATGTGAGTTATATGGAGAAGCTATCTAGAAAATGTAATGGAGAATATTGTGAAAATATTTGGGTAATTTAATATGCACCCAAAGTATGGTATGTAATGCAAACTTGATATAGATGGACATTAAGTAGTCAGATCAAAGCTACCATACATTAAGCGGTGACATTTAATCAATTCAATGGTTAGTTAGCAAGTGTCAGAACTGTACAGGCACATATGTAACACCCCTTTCCCAGGTGTGCCTATGGAAAAGGTGTCTGTTGTAGAATAGTACCTCTCATCAATGTCTCCACTGCACAGTGCCTCCAGTCAGAATCACATGGCAGCTTCATTGGGTAATATCCAGGGAACATGCAACACCAGAGGGCCACAGACAAAAATCAAATAGCAATGCTTCAAGCTTGTCTTTAGCGGCACACCGGCACGTTTATTTCTAACTGTGGGGACCATTAAATGTTTTAATTTTTATATTAAAAATAAATTTTTCAAAAGAAGGACAATATGTACAAAACAAGATTAAGTAGCGTATCAAACAGTTCTTTGCGTATCAAACAGGATTTTCAATACAATGAAATAAACACAACAGCAATATATATAAACAATGTTTTATACTATAGAGAGTGTCTCTCCATTTCCTGCCATCTAGGCCTTCTTAAACGTAAAGGTACCTCAGCCAACGTATCACTATATTCACCAGCTAAAGACTATTTGTTACTAGAAACCATATACCATGCTCTACTTACAGAGGCAGTATTCAATAAATATTGGCTCCTGACACACTTAAACTTGCTCAAACAGTGCAATAGAAAAATCATGCACCATAATAAATCCTTTGTGGCGGCAGAAAAAGTGTAATCATTGCTAAGTGACTAGGGTGACGCCAGTCACGGCCAGCTTTTCAGATTGCTGTATATGGGACAGACTGGGCATTCGTAACAAGGTGCAAAATATTTAAAATATAATTAACATATAACTTATATGTAATGTTTTTTTTAACTTAAACTGTATTCATTTAATTGAGTGTATTATTTTCTTTTGGTACTTGTTAATTATATGGAAGCCACTGTATTTCCTCGACGCTGAGCCACTTTTACACTTGAACTGCTTTTTTCACGTACCCTTTGCCGGCTTCACATCAGTGAAGAAATCTTCACGTCAGCCAGGCAATAGAATATTTGAAAACAGCGACTTATGTGGAAGTAAAAGCATAGCATAGCGTCTGTATACTTGGCAAGTACCAAAAGATAAAAATAAACATTTTAAAGTGTAAGTTAATATCTATAATATAAATGTCTAGTGGCGTGTGTTAGTCTGTCTGTGTGTGTGTGGAAAAAATAAAACCAAGCTGCAGCGCCACCTGCTGGGCGGAGTTATACACTGACCTACTAAATTCTTGGTGTGTGTGGAAAAAAAAATTCAGAAAGGGCTGAAATTTGGTATACTAAGATGTTTTTAATTTGTTAATTTAATTTGTTAATTGTTAAAAGTGTTTATAAAGATTTTAAAAAAATATATATATATTTCTTGAAGGAGAAGTGACAGTTGGGAGTGGTTGGTGGTTGCCGGGGGTGACAGTGGGGAGTGGTTGCTGGTTGAAGCCTGGGCTATGGCCCAAATGCATGACAAGAACCTTTTTAACAACTTAAGTAGCTTGATTTGACTAGAATGCATGAGTATCATGCACGGGTTAACTTGTAAATACATATATATATATATATATATATATATATATATATATATATATCTATATAAATGATTTATTTGTAAAGGAAACAAATGAAATGTGTACAACAATCATGAAATAGTAAACAAACAGACAATTTATCTCCTTTGGCTTTGTAATTTTTAAAGGATATGGGGAAGGAAAGGGACGATGGGAAAGGGGGGGGAGGGGGAAGGGCAGGTACAGGACTAGAGAAAACTAAAGCCAATTCAAGAACAACAATACAAATTCATGGATAGTGGTCAGTGACATGGGAGAACAACCCAGAATGTACAAAAGCAACATCGCATAGAATATAAAAAGAGGGTGAGTTATACTTTTCTGACAAGGAGCAGGTGAGTTCCAAAGTGGAGGACCCAGAGACTGCTCAGCATGCGGAGGGTCGGGAGATTTTGGGAGCTATTAAAGATTTTGCAGCTGCAAGAATGTGGGAGAGCAATTTGTTTGGTTGCGCATTTTCATTTGACATAGAAATATATTTTTATAAAAAATACATATTATTTATATTTTAAATATTTTGCACGTGAACAATATTATATTTATAATAATAATAACATTATTATTATTAATAATAATAATAATAATATGTAAACATACTGAACATGCACTTACCTAGATCAAAGTTAATGCAACCTCTTCTCTCCTTTCTCTCTCTCTTTTCTGTCTTCACTCTTCTGATGTCTTCACTGCAGCTATGACAGCGCAGGATGACCAGCATAGAGTATGGTAGGAGAAAATGGTGGCAGGTGAGGTACAGCAGCAAGGAATGTCTGACAGATGTGAAGAGAAATGTTTTGGTGGGGCCAGTGGCAGCATGGGGTGACTGTCAGACTACCTGGCAGCAGGAAGGGGGGAGTGTGGCAGTCAAGGTGTCTGACAGAAGGAAGGCAGATGGGATATCTGGCAGCAGGAGGGGTAGATACTGTTCACCTCCTTAAAAGCTGCGCAATTAATAAACACTCTACACCCCAACCAGCTCCAACATTAAATAAATAGCATTCACATTTAACAAAAAGGCCAATTTCTTCTAATGCTCCCCAACATTACATTGTTAGCACCATCATTACATCAATAAATACCATGACAATACATTACTAGTACCCAAATTACAGCAATAAATACCCCCAAAACAAACACACACTAATACTACATCATTAACCACCCACAGTAAGGCAATATCCTCTCCCACTACACCATTATCACCACCACGCCATCCACACTCTACAGCAATACCACCAATTATACAGCTGCCACTGTAGGGTACAAATGTTCTGCTCTTTTCAAATCTCCCACAAAATAGCAGCAACATCAATAGTTGCACACATATAATTAATAAGTACCCTTTGTTCTCAATTAAATTGTAATGGCAGAATTTTCCTGAATCATTCCACACAAAATAGAATGTTAAGAAATATGTCAGACAATATTATGCCACACCGTAGTGCCCCCAAACCATATTATGCCTCACCGTAGTGCCCTCAAGTCATATTATGCCACACCAGAGTGCTCCAAAATCATATTATGCCACATATTAGTACCCTCAATTCATATTATGCTAAGTAGTGCCCCATTTCTAAATTATGTCACAGAGTAGTACCCCCAATTCATAATATGCCATACCTTAGTGCTCCAATTGATATTATGCATAATAGTGCCCCCAAATCATTATGCCACAATAGTGACCCTCAAATCCTATTATGCCACACCATAGTGCGCCCAAATCATATTATACCATGCTGTAGTGCCCAAAAATCATGTTATGTCACACCATAGTGCCTCCAAATCATATTATGCCACACTATAGTGCCCCAAAATCATATTATACCACACCAGAGTGCCCCAAAATCCTATTATGCCACATATTATTA
This sequence comes from Mixophyes fleayi, assembly GCF_038048845.1. Taxonomy (NCBI): domain Eukaryota; kingdom Metazoa; phylum Chordata; class Amphibia; order Anura; family Limnodynastidae; genus Mixophyes; species Mixophyes fleayi. Next base: position 324,010,917 of record NC_134403.1, on the reverse strand, counting down.
CCCTCAATTTATATTATACAGTAGTGCCCCATTTCCAAATTATGCCACACAGTAGTACCCCCAATTCATAATATGCCATACAGTAGTGCCCCAGTACATATTATTCCATAATAGCGCCCTCAAATCATATTACGCCATAATAGTGCCCTCAAATCCTATTATAGAATGCAGTAGTGCCCCCAAATCCTATTATGCCATGCAGTAATGCCCCCAAATTATATTATACCATGTAGTAGTGCCCCCAAATCTGATTATGCCATGCATGTAGTAAGGTGGCTGGTTCCTGGGGACGAGCCAGCCACCAGGAAGTCAGTCACTGTCGGGGACGGCCCCAATAGCTAGGGCTCACAGACTGTCACGCAGATAGAATATAACAGAAGTAAAGTAATCTCCAATCCACCCCTGTTTTTGACGGTCCCTGCACCGATGAGTAGATGACTCATCGGTCTCCTTTGTCATTTGCCAGAATGCCAGATGGACAGTCCGGCCCTGCCTCATACACATAGACTTGCACATTTCTCATACACATGTCATAATGCATGCAGAAGATCTGTGAGACAACAGAAAAAGACAAATTTGGTGAATCATACATGACAATTGTACACTATACTAGACCACTCTCCTGGAATGTCCAAGGTAGTCCCTAATTTGGGTAGATCTCCCAGACTCATGGGAGAGCAGGATATTCTTACGCATCCTGCCCACTTCCTAGTGAAGTGAGCAGAAAGGTAGGCTCAATGACACGATTTTCCGCAACCCGTCCCCTCCTGCCCTCCTGAAGGACAAACACTAAATGTTGGCAAGTATGTTGCACACTGAAAAGGAAAGCTCCATGTTGTTAGCAGCAAATCCAGATAACAGTGCACTTATTTTACAATAGCAGGATAATTACTTTTGCAGTTTCTATGTGACTTTTAGTATTACTTTAAATAGGAATATAGCTTTTAAGATTTATTAAAGCATTTAGGGATCTATTTAACAAACCCAAAAATCCGGAGAAAACAGACACTGTTACAAACTTTGTCTTTTATTCCAGGACTCCCAGTGGAGCTGTGACAGCTTACAGGAACTGAAATGGATCAAAAACATTACATCTGAACATTACTGTGACAGCAAATGGAAGTGTTTATATATAGATATTCACTCTATAGAGTTCCTATAGAAATCTCGTTTAATCCGTAATGCAAAAATTAAGGGCTTTTTTTCATTATAGATGATAAATATATGCAGATATGCAGCTTGTGTTTAGAAATACAAACAAATTATGTACTGTATATAGGATATATTTGCAGATTTTTCAATGAAAGTCTGAATTAACAACACCTTTTCTCTGAGGCCATTTGGACAGGAATTGAACATATCTTCCTTATGACTCTTTCAAATTATTTAAATGCTACAAATGCAGACACACCATACTTTTTATTTTCAAACGGTCTTTAAAGAAAATGACAACATGAACATTCCTGTACAATTTATGCAGGCACTATTGTATGCTATATAGGAATATATTTCCTGTCTGAATTAAGATGATCCATGTTCAATACAGAATTTAAGAATTAGCTAATAGTATCTCCCACTATGTTGATTTTTTGCATATAGCTACACTTTTCCACATTCTACAGGAACTGTACCTTTATTTAAATGGTATATTAATTTAAACACCCCAACATTTGAAATCACCAAATGTAAATTTACAGGTTAGAATAAACAGATGCAGAAACCAATGTATGATATCATATGTATGCAAACTAAGAAACATGTCAGTAGCTGGCCAATATAAAATTGGCAACCACCAAAAAAAAAATAATTAATAATTATAATTATACATGATCCATAAGAGTGTAAGCAAAACTTCAAGGGTAAAAAAACACTAAAATAAGCGATAAGGGTGAGTAAGAGACATATAACAGCAATAAGAAGAAATATATGAAAAAAGAATCCACCAAAAGATAAAAGGGGGGGGTTAATTGATAATTATAGAGCCCTATATAAAGATCAAGCTGATGAAGTAACTGTGCATCATTCTGAAATATCACAGAAGTAAATGATGTATGCAAGAATTATAAAAATATAAAACACATATAGGATAAGGTTATATCAAGACTTGCTGTAAAGCACCTTTCTCCACCCCTAGATCCAAGTCCTACATACTCAATATATATATCTTGGAGAACTTTGGGGTCAGAGTCATGTTTGGCCATAAGCTATATTGGGATATATTTCAACGCCCCCCCACTCTTTGCCTTTTGGGCAAGATGGATATCACTTACATTCTCCAATATGCAAACCCGAACGTTTGTGAGAAGTCAAACCAACTGGCAATCTCTGCTACACATGAAATGCAGTGAAGAATTTTGTGTTTTCAGAATGTTCTCTGACTCTACTCTACGTTACTATGATTTCGAGAAGAATCAATACAAATGATATATCTACATTCACTGTAGTTTCCACATGGAACATTTCCATACCCAACTGTCAAAGGGCTGAGAAACGGGGCACATAGTGACCAAGATGGCTTTCATAATTATAGATCAGACAAGGAGGGTCTCTGTTGAATACAATTTGCACATTCCAGCTCTCATTGAATGTTGAAACAAATGTAACCTGCGTCTCATTTGTGCATAGCTTGTTTGTATAAAGAAACACTTTCTTTTCACATCATTGCACTTTATTTTATAAGTATGGGACTGTACTGTCTGTTCACGTATCCAGGCTTGTCTTACTCTCCTGAGCACATACACAGCACAGAAAAAATAGCAGAACAATTATGTAACTGAAAATGTTTAATTTCCCTTCTGCTGTGAATATATTGAATTTAATGCTTTCTAAAGATACATTGCTCTATTAAAAGAGAATTCTGTGTTTTCTTTTCAAATGTGTTTGTATTTATCTCAAGCCATTATGCAAACTAGGTTGATGCCTTGCAATTACATCAACTAATACAAACTGCACCTGAAATGTAAAAGAATTCTTCTATTCCACTTAGCTCTGAATAAAATATTTATCCTTTTATTTCTTTTCTTTTTTTTTGCCTCGCAGAGAACACTACGACAAACCAACACAAAAAGCAGCTATTGATTCTCATCTCTATTTGCTGTAATGTTCAATGGATCAGAAGTATTTATTACAGAATATTGTAGCAATGCCATCTAGCATTTTACAGAACACATTCCCTCCCTTGACATCAGAGCAGAGAAATGGACTAATCTCTTCAAAAAGGTTGCTCTCTCAAAAACCATGCAACGGTTTTAAAATGCTAATTTCCCGGGTGGCAGCGCTATAAACAAAATTCATTAGCAACCTCTAACCATTGAATTTATAGACACATCAAATTGTCTGCTGTAAACAGATGCTCAATGGCTTGATTATAAAAAGGGACATGCACCATTTCAATTAGAGGCAACAAGCTTTCAATGATAACGCTTGCTCATAATTTAAAGCTTTTGTGTCCTAGTTAAAACAACAGCTCTTTATTTTTGTCCTTGCATATGGCCGTATAGTGGTGTTTGCTCTCAAAGCCCCTAACTTTATGCACCATATATAAATAATCTCCCTGCACACAGAGTAATTTCTTAGTCCATCTGTTCAGCCACTGTAACCTATCATTGGACATTATTTGATTTGAATGAAATGTGCACAGATTAAAAAATGTTTAATAGTCAGATTTAAAAACTGCCGACTTTTAGGAATGAGTATTTTGCTCAAAATTAATTTTGCAATTGATTCGGCCAATCAGGCTTTAAAGTTTGCAAGACTATGGTATGCCGGAAAAACATTGGAAAGTTCAAGTCTGGATTACCTCACCCCTTGAACCATCTGGTTATTAATCTTGTGTGACTAATATAAATTGGGAGGGTGTTTGCTAGTATTGTGGTATTATTTCTGTATAATTGCCATTGGTTATTAAGTAATTTTAAAAATAGTCATGACAATAATCTTCCTGAAAAAAATAATTCTCTTTTGCAACAGTCTAATGTATATTACAATCATTTATTTATTGCAGTTTTGTCTGACTGAATAAAAGGTGATTTTATTTTGTCAAAATCAGACGGGTAAATGTATGAAGTTCCGATCTCTGCAAGTCGCCGGAAATCGGCGACTTTGCAGGGGATATTTAAAGCGGCTTTACAAGTCATCGCCGCTTTACATTTCCCCTGCAAAGTCACCGATTTCCTGCGACTTGTAGAAATCAGAGCTTCATACATTTACTTCCTGGAGTTCAAATTCAAAAAATTGATTATCATTGGCATTTGTTTAAACTCAAGGCTTAAGATACATAGAGTAGAACAACAGACAGATCAAAGTATGTGTTATTTAAACTCTAGAAATGGTATCACATTTTCAGTGTTTTATTTAGTTATTTATTGTACAATAGTACAGTATAATACTGGAATATTGTAATGTTGCATCTATTCATAGAGAGTGGCCGGTGTCTAGACAGAAGTACTTGGGCTTTACAGAAAATGAAAAACACCTGTATTCGTGCCAAAACTGATGGCACGTAAAAAAAACAGGTTTGACCATCCTTGCTACATGTCCAATGGTAAAGCCACTATTGACAAAGGGCCAGTTACAAAGGTGTCTAATTCGAAGTGCTTCAACTGCGTTGAGCCAGCCCACGTTCAGGTGGAGTGTCCTAAACTATTGGAACCCATGGACTGTTCTGTTGTGCATGTGGGGCCTGCTATCAAAGCTGTTGTACCATGAGCCCCACATCAGGAAGTCCTTGTTTGTTACGAGTGATTAAGCTTACATTGTTTTCCAGATCTGCCCTGCCTGAAACCAGGAGTACTTGGTTGACCAAAGTGAAGGTCCTTTGCATACATGAGACAATTGAATGAGCATGAGAGAACATTTCTGAAGTTATAGAGGCTGTTGGCCCTGTCAATTACAGAGTCCGTCAATTGGGGAGGAGAAGAGAGGAACAAATATACCACACTAATCTTCTCAAATCCTGGTATGATGAGGACCCCTCTCCTCAGTTAGTGAGTACAGTCATCGAAAAGACTTACGTTAAAGCTGAGACAACTTTATTGTTAGGCAAAAACAACAGACTGAGGAAATGATAGGCCGGAATAGGGATATCTTCTCTCACATTCTTGGGCACACTACTTTAATTGAACAAAATGTTGTCACTCCGCTGGAAGTTGTCATAAAGCAGAAGCCGTACCATTTTCCTGAAGCCATATGGGCTACAGTAAGAGAGGAAATTGAGAAGATGGTTCAACTTGATGTGATTGAGGCATTCAATAGTGAATGGAACAGTTCTGTTGTGCGTGTCTCAAAACCCCATGGGAGTATTTGCTTTTGCAATGACTTTAGGTGGTTAAACAGCGTATCCCAACTCGATACATACCCTATGCCATGGGTGGACAAAGTGATAGATTTTCTATCTGGTAGTAACATCTTGACTACTCTTGATTCAACAAAGGGATATTGGCAAGTTCTCCTTACTTCCTTAGCGAAGCCAAAGACCACATTTTCAACCCCTTATAGTTTCTTACAGTATAAGGTTCTACTGTTTAGGTTACATGGGGCATCTGCCACCTGATAACAGATCATGCACCATTGCAGTGGATGCAGAAAAACCAGATGGTAAATGCCAACATAACCTGCTGTCTATATTATTCATAATAATATTGCATGGTAGATAATTGATACTATGGATCTGATTCATCGAGGCACGTATCTGCAGATTTTGAGTGTATCGTCCATAAAATCATTCTGCATATGCTCAGAACCAGGAGATATAGCCGTGAACGCAGCCCTGTCCGCTGTGTCTTCGTATGCAAAGTACACTTACTTCAGCCTACGGTTTGGGGGAGTGAACTGGGAGGGGAAGGGGCATTTTGCCATAGTGTATTTACAGTAGGGGCATTGTAAACTCAAATAAAGCATCTTTCCTGACTCGTTTCGCTATAATAAATTTAGCTTCTTCAAAGGATTATGACAGTGGTTCCCAAACTGTGTGCCACGGCTCCCTGGGGTGCCACAACAATCTCTCAGGGGTGCCGCGGCCAGGGCCGGTGGTAAGCAAAGCGGGGGACTACTTGGTAATTATTTTGGCCTAGGGGTGCCTTGAATAAATTATTGAGACCCTAGGGGTGCCTTGAACTGAGAAAGTTTGGGATCCACTGGATTATGATAAAAACACATTTGCAGCCTATCTACATTTTATAGATTATGCTAGCGCACCTGTGCAATTACACAAATTGGTAGGCAGACTCAAAGTTAAACCTGAAGAAACCAAAGAAAAGCACATACCGTATTTCCCCATGTATAAGATACACCTTTTTTCAAAAAATTAGGGGGCTAAAAACTGGGTGCGTCTTATACAGTGGCAGCAGGGGGATCCGGGGGCATGGGGGGGGGGGGTGGGGGGCAGCGGTACAGTGGCCATGGTATTAGCTAACGTTTTGACCGGATCCAGGGGGAGGGCGATTGCCGGGGCTTGCTGCCCGCAGCTGCATACTATGTGCAGGTCCGTTTGGCAGAAACAGGCATGGAGAGTGTGCTGGCCGGCTGCTCTGGTTGTGTTTAAAACAAAAGGTAGTAGTTTTATGATGAATAAAACTTGAGTTCAATAACTTTATGTAATACATTTTTTTCAGATTTCAGGCTCCAAAATTAAGGTGCGTCCTATACATGGGAGCGTCTTATACATGGGGAAATACGGTACTTTAATTAGCCATGTATGTCTTGTGACTTATATACACAGACCCCAAATATATCTGCATTTTTATAATTGTACTTGAATTATTCCCCCTCATGTCATTTGCACATGTATTATTTGTTATTATATTTTATCTATATTTGTCTGTTTTTTATGCTGACTGTCCAGGGCTGCAGAATTTGTGACACCTTACGAATAAATGATGGTGATGATTATTCCCTGCCTATACTATATCGTACACTGTTCATCCTCCCTCTAGCTCCTAGCGTCTGCAGTAAGCTTTTACTGTAAAGCTTGGAGCTGATAGATAATGTGGTCCAATTTCTTAGGCATTTATTAACTTCTGTAAAGTAATGACTTTGTTCCCATTTTTACTGGAGCAGTCATTACTCTGGTTGCTAAAGGAAAAATCCTGCTGCAGTAATGCTGCTCCAGAACTGACATCCCCAATAGTAGCTAATTTACCATACTTAGAATGTAAGATCAGGATACTCTTTCCTCTACCCATCACTCTGTCACCCAGCTACCTACATCAGATCTGCTCTCCCGTGGCTCCATGTCCTTCTGCACTGGTCTCAATCAGTCCCATCTGAGTGAGTATCAAACTACTCTTCATGTTGTCAATGTATCTCAGTGTTGCTCAATGGTATCTCAGTGTTATTTGTCAATATAAATACAAAATCCAGTCTTCCAGATGAGCAACTTGCTCACATGCATGTGCCATGGCTAATGCTGACTATTTTCTTTAATCCAACAATCCAGGTGTCTAAAGTAAAATGAAGACTCCAGACCATGTTCTTGTAGAATGCAAACTACGGAGCTTAAAACTAGTATAGAAATTAGTTCCTAATCCTAGTGGCTAATTTAGAATGTACTTTAGGACCCCCGCTACAAACAGCATAATGATGTGAAATGTGAGGGGTGGTGAGTAAAAGGTCTCGAGAAAAGCAAAGTGTGCAGTTTGGGTTAGTGAATAAGAATGGCAGCAACATTCATAATGGACTTAAGTGAGAACAGTCTGTGGAGGAGATGACCATATAGAAGTGCATAACCTAAGGCCTTGGTGGCATCACGTGTCAAAAAGTTAATGTTGCAGGATTTGACAAGTGATTGGATGGGCGTTTGACAGTAAAGGTCAGAGTCAAGGATGGCACCAAGAAGCCAAATATGAGTAGTAGGTGTGGTGATTATGCCGCTGACAAACTACTACATGTGTCATTTGCTTTGTTTTGTCACATCACCAACTTTCATCTCTATCCATTGGATTACTGCCTACAGAACATTCATGGAAAGGTGAACACTTATTTATATCTCCCGCTGCCAGCACTTAGGCTTGCCACGTCAGCACGGAAGATACAGAGGAAAGAGATACCACAACAGCTGGGATATTGGCCAGAGCCAACGCATGCGCATAACGTCCAGAGAAGCTGCATCTGTTTAAATCCAGAGATCCACATCACGCCGTCCACTGCTGCATACAGGGGAGGTGAGGAACTCCAGAACACGGCCGACAGTTTAAACGTAAGTCCCCCTCATTTCTATTAGAAATTTGGAGGCATCTGCATACTATTTTGGACTTTATGAAGTATCCGTTGCATGTTGCCTCTAAGAACTTATCATATCCATATGGAATCCTAACGGTGAGACCATTATTCAGGTTTTTTTGTGACCTCATAATCCTACATTGTTGTTTGCTATATGTGAGCTGGACTTTATGACATATCGTCTAATGTAGGATATGTGCTTAATTGGACTCTGCCGTTAAGTATTACAGTGTTTGAAGTGTGTACCATCCACACACTCATATGTGCACTTGTTATTGATTGTTTGTATCTTTCCCCCCCGTCCCGCCTTCCCTCTCCGCCACTTATTTCTCTTCCAAAATTGAGGCCATCAGACTGAAGATCTCCTCCTCCCCTTCTCCCATCACCTTCATCGCTCCACCTCCCCCATCAACCAACTCTGGTGCTCCTTCAGCCCTACAACCGGTGAAGAAGTTCGCTCCCTTATTCTTTCCTCTCCACCCTCTACCTGCCCTCTCGATCCCATCCCCTCCCACCTCCTTCGCTCTCTCTCTCCAACGACCTGCTCTTACCTAGCACACCTTTTCAACCTAACACTCTCCTCTGGTGTAGTACCCTCCTCTTTTAAACACGCTCTTATCTCTCCTATCCTCAAAAAAAACAATCTTGACCCCACCTCTCTTGCTAATTATCGCCCTATCTCTCTTCTCCCCTATGCCTCCAAATTACTTGAGCGGATTGTCTGCAGCTGCCTAACCAGGCACCTTGCAGACAATTCCCTCCTTGACCCTCTCCAATCTGGCTACCGCCCCCTCCATTCTACCGAAACTGCCCTGGCCAAGTTTACTAATGATCTCCTATCAGCCAAATCCAAGGGTCACTTCTCCCTACTCATCCTCCTTGACCTCTCTGCAGCCTTTGACACCGTGGACCACCCCCTCCTGCTACAAACTCTTCTCTCTCTTGGCCTCTCTGGTTCTGTCCATGCCTGGTTCGCCTCATACCTCGCTAATCGCTCCTTCTCTGTATCCACGTCTGGTTCTTCATCCTCCCCCTACCCTCTCCGCGTAGGAGTCCCGCAGGGCTCTGTTCTTGGCCCTCTACTCTTTTCGCTCTATACTTCCTCCCTTGGTGCTCTCATCTCCTCCTTCAGTCTTCAGTATCACCTTTATGCTGATGACATTCAACTCTATATCTCCTCTCCTGATCTTTCCTCCACTCTCCTCGCTCGGGTATCCGACTGCCTCTCCGCCATCTCCTCCTGAATGATCCGAGCGCTTTCTCAAAATCAATATCTCTAAAACTGAACTCATTGTCTTTCCTCTGCCCAGACTCCCATCCCACCATGACCTCTCTATTGTCGTCAATAACACCACCATCTCCTCTGCCACCCAACTTCGCTGCCTGGGTGTCACCCTCGACTCCTCTCTCTCGTTTGCCCTCCACATTCATTCCCTTGCCCAAGCCTGTCGCTTCCAACTACGCAACATCGCCCGCATCCGTCCTTTTCTCTCTCAGGATGCCACCAAAACTATCATCCACGCACTCATCATCTCCCGCCTCGATTATTGTAACCTCCTCCTCACTGGCCTCCCCACTCCCGTCTCTCCCCCCTCTGCTCTATACTCAATGTGGCCGCGAGACTCATCTTCCTCTCACGCCGCTCCTCCTCTGCCTCCCCTCTTTGCCTTGCCTTACACTTGCTCACCTTCCCCTACAGAATCCTTTTCAAACTCCTCACCACCACTTACAAGGCTCTCTCCAACTCTACTGCCCCTTATATCTCTAACCTTCTCTCCATTCACACTCCTGCCCGCTCCCTGCGCTCGGCCAACGACCGCCGCCTCTCCTCCACCCTTATCACCTCTTCCCACTCCAGAATCCAAGACTTTTCCTGTGCAGCCCCCCTTCTCTGGAACGACCTCCCTTGTTCCATCCGTCTCTCTCCTACTCTGTGCTCCTTCAAACGTGCACTCAAAACTCACCTCTTCCTCAAAGCCTACAAACCATCTACTTAACCCCCATTAGCTCATCCTCCCTTCTCTCCTCTTGTCTCAACTGGCTCCTCTTGTGCCTGGTCTGTTTACCCTCCCTTAGGATGTAAGCTCGTATGAGCTGGGCCCCCTCCCCTCCTGTCTCCATACCTGTTCTTCCGCTCCGTCTTTACTGCATATGACTAGCCAGAGTTTCTGAAGTATTGGTACTTTTTGTTCATTGTTCTGTATGGTTTCCCCCTGTATAGTCTACTGCTAGTACTGTGTGTGGCGCTGCGGATACCTTGTGGCGCCTAACAAATAAATGATAATAATAATAATAATAATCTTTGTTCTGGCCAGAGCGTGTATATTTGTTTTTGTTTTTTAATAAACACCACACTATTCTTCCATCTAGCGCCAAGGAGTTTCCTTTTGCAGCATATTAATTAATGCTGTACATTTAGATGACATGAAACAGACTATGAAGATGACCCTGCCCAAGTGACCTTTCCATCTAAAAGGTGGGGAAACACTTAGGGCCTGAGTCATTAAGGAAAGTAAGACAAAAAAAGGTGTAAAAGTTCTCCGGGACAAACCATGTTATAATGCATGAGGTGCATATGAGTTTTTTATTTTGCACATGAGTTAAATACTGGATGTTTTTTCATCTAGCACACAAATACTTGATAGCTTCAGTTTTACACTGAAATTTAAAGTTGATCTAGGACATGCCCTATCCCAACTATAAATCTGTGTCCACATTTCAAATTTACCTCCCCCTCCAATGCAACATAGTTTCGCCCAAGTGCAAAGTTACTCATTTGTCTATGCTTTGCTCTCCTTAATGACTCAGACCCTTAGTATATAAGGTAGTGGAATTACAATTGCAGCTGTTGGTGGAGATACATGTCCATGGATACAGCCACTGTGCTAATTCTTGGCTCCAGGAACTTAGTGGAAACAAATACTGTGCTAGTTTCTGGCCTTGGGTAGCTGATAACCACAGACCAGCTCCGCGCAATTAGCTCTGGGCAATAGGTGATTATATGTGTTGTGCTAGTTTCTTGCTCCAGTCAGTCTCTAGCTCCAGGAAACTGGTAAATGCAGGAACAGTACTAGTTCCTGGCTCTGAGCAGTTGGCAATTACAGGCACTGTTCTAGTTTCTGGCTCCAAACAGTTTCTGGCAGCAGACTAAGGAGGAATAACATCACATGGGGTGCACAATCTTTACTGTAATATTTGACATGTTTAATCACATTTATCCCTGTGCAGCCCCAATTACAATTGCAGTTCTCTGCATATTCAAGCTTAAAGCAGAAAGAAGCAAATGATTTCTGATCATTTAGCATGCAAACATGTTTCTCCGATATTTGTTTCTCTCCCAGAACACTTAAATGCCACATTGATTTTTGTAAAATAATTCGATTGTAATGAATTGCCATATTCAGTGCAGCTTGTGTGTAGTACTTTAAAACAGAATATGTAATCAAAGAAAACTCTTACTATTGTTATGATTGTTTCTTTTGTTTACAAAGTATATCTAGAAATGTTCCATCTGGAGCAGGTGCAGCCTGAACATTCACCTCCCCTCCTGCAAATTGTTAGCATACAATACTTTGCCAAAGTGCCCATCAATATATAATGCTGTTGTCTCTGTGGAAATTAGAAGAGTTAGCGATCCCAGTCTATGTTTAATTACTACATTTTTTTTACATGTGGATTTTAATTGTTTCTTTACTCTTTGCACAAAACAATATTGTAGTCTGTTTAACTGTTTACCAGCTGAGCCTAACTTAGAAGAGAAGTAACATTTTTAATAATGACATACTTTCATTGCAAAACAATTTTTTAGATAGATTTATTTTTTTTAATAAATAAGCCCCCGAGAGGCAATAACATATCTCAAATAAATTTGTGAGTTGCATCACTTTCTTACCTTACATTCGTTCTTTCTCCAATTTCAAAGTGTGTACCATTGTTATTTAAATAATCTGACTTTTAAAAGAATTCCCTTTTAGTATTTTCACCTATATCCCTTCTTTCCTCTAAGTTGTACAAGTTCAGCTCTTGAAGCCTTTCCTGAAGATTTGCTATGCAACCCATGCACCATTATAGTAGCGCTTTTCTGGCTGTTTTCTAATTTATTGATGTCCTTTTGGAGATAGAAGTGTACATTGTACTTAAGGTGAGCTCTTTCCAGGGATCTATAAAAAGGCAATAAAACCTCCTTCTTCCTGCTATTAATGTTTTTCCATCTTCTTGACTGCACATTATTAAATGTATATCACCATTCATTCAGTATTCTGCTTTAGGATGTTTGTGTCCCACATGCATTATTTTACATTTTGATGTCTTACATTTAAGAGTCCACACTTTGGTCCATTCCTTTATTTTCTCTAACTCACTGAATATTTTTATAACCCTTCTGGGGTAGCAACCTTGTCAAAACTCTTTGTACCATCTGCAAACGGCATACCTTCCATTGATCACAAGTGGTATTACTAGTGAATACACTAAACCAGGCTTTTCCAAATCCAGTCTTCATGGCCCTTTAACAGTGCATCTTTTCCAAATCTCCTTGTTGGAGCACAGTTGTAGCCATTATTGACTGATACATTGTAACAGATCCACAGGTTGTTCTAATAATTACTTCACTTGTCACCAGGAGAACCTGTACTGTTAGGAGGCTATGAGGACTGGGTTTGGGAAACCCAGCATTAAACAAAACGGGATCAGATCCTTGAGGAACATCCTGATTAAAAGCCCTTTCTCTGAGCTTAAACCATTAATTGCAATACTCTTTCCTGTCCTTTAGCCAAACATTTATTAATTCTACTACCTTTGAGACACATCCAAGGAGTTTTATTTCCTGAAATAACTAACTTTGGCATACCATAACTATTGTCTCGCTGAAATGTAAATAACTATTCACTGATCTCTCACTTTAGTTACCAAGTCAATAACCCACTAGACTTATTTGACATGATCTCCCAGCAACAAATACATGTCATCTTTGAGCTTGTAGCTTGTATATATTAGTTAACAATTCTTTTTTTTACATTATGAAAAAATTAAGTTATTAAAATACTTCATGGCATGATAAAAAAAAGGTTAATCCTGCTTAGCATGGAAGAAATGTAAAGAATTAATTGATATAAATTAATATATATTTATATATATATATATATATATATATATATATATATATATATATATATTAATAGCATTTAATATCAACAACATTTCAAATGGTGGGTGTGAAATTATTTATTTGTAATAAAAGAGAACAAGATAGCACCGATAGTGTAGAAAAACGACTCTTCTAATAAAACAATGCATACCTCTATGAAATAAACAAGGAGTTTCTATTATTAAAGCCATTCAGAAAGAATGGTATGTTCTAATTTTACCGGCTAAAACTTTTCAACTACTAATTTGTTGAGACTGTTGGTGTTTAAAAGGTTCTTTAATGGAATGGCACAATATACAGAGCCCATAGTGAAATAAGTTGAGAAAACCCACATGGACTATGGCAGTGGATTCCAAACTTTCTCAGTTCGAGGCACCCTTAGCGTCTCTATAATTTTTTCAAGGCACCCCTAAGCCAAAATAATTACCAAGTAGTCCCGCGCCTTGCTTACCACTGGCCCTGCCACGGCACCCCTACGAGATCGCTGTGGCACCCCAGGGAACCACTGGACTATGGTGATATATATTGTCATTTTCAATAGACTTGCTTATCTGAATAAAACTCGTTTGTGTTTACCTCATCCTGGAGTAATACCTGAACTCCGGATATCTTATAAAAGGAAAATTGATTCCCTGTATTGCACATACATTCACAGTCATGTCTAGGGAGGAAAAAAAGTATAGAAAAAGGCCACTCGTGTAGAAAATAAACATAACTTTATTATTTGGAGAAATGTTGCTTACACTTAAGCCACCTTATTTCCGGGTACAGAAACAGAAACAGTGACAAATTGGCTGCCAGATAACACACTTCTGCTTAGTGAAGCTTCTAAGGGGTATATTTATTAAACACCAGGTTTGAAAAAGTGGAGATGTTGCCTATAGCAACCAATCAGATTCTAGCTGTCATTTATATAGTGCATTCTACAGAATGACAGCTTGAATCTGATTGGTTGCTATAGGCAACATCTCCACTTTTTCAAACCCGTAGTTTAGTAAATCTAGCCCTAAGTGTTATGACGTAAACGTGGAGGACATCCAACGACCTTTGTCATGGACTTCATCGGGAGTCTAATAAAATATTTGACCACTCTATTCTTTGCTTTTTGGGTTTCATGCACTACCATCTAAAGGTATGTTGTTTCATAGATTTCCTTTTTGTCCAGAGTAGAATGTCTAAAATATTTAATGCTTCATGAATTTGTGTGTCACCCTTGCCCATGCAACATGCTAACCTTCTCTGTATTGTTCCAATTTTGCATTATGTGCTGCTGAAGACATAATAAACAGTACATAAAACTATAACATATCTTTGCATTGGAGAGAGTATGGGTAATATCAACACCATGCTGGGAGAAACAGCCTGAAAGCAATATGTAGACTCAGCATGTGGGCGTAACATCAACACAATACTTATAGATATGATGTTTTATTTATCAAGATGATGTCATGTTTCATTTATTTCAAACCACAGCAACATATCAGAACCAATAAAGTAGATGATAGTCAACTTACACAGCTTTGCAAAGAATCTAAATAGTTTTAAAACGTTATCATGCTGTTTTCACGTTTTTTTGTGCTATCAGTAAATAACCTCTGCTCACGACAGTAGTGTAATACCACATAAAATAAAACAACTTTGTTTTTACAAACTGGTTTACAAAGAACTGTTAATCATTTAAAAATGACTTGTTGACTAAGTTGTATATTTACTAAACTGCGGGTTTGAAAAAGTGGAGATGTTGCCTATAGCAACCAATTAGATTCTAGCTGTTATTTTGTAGAATGTACTAAATAAATGACAGCTTGAATCTGATTGGTTGCTGTAGGCAACATCTACACTTTGTCAAACCCACAGTTTAGTAAATAGACGCTGTATAAGACTATTGTATGTTACTCATAAGTGTATACAGAAGTTAAAGGTAAAAAATTCATTTTGCAACTATTAATTCTCAAATTTCTGAAGAGAAAAATATGTGTTGCATCACATCTTGTTTAGAGACTGGGGGAAATTCACTAAAGTGTGGTATGAGCACACCATAGGTTTTAATGTTGTTTGTAAACCATCCAATTTAGTAAAGGCAAAACAACTCATTAAATAGCAAGAAAAAAAAACACTGAACAGACATAATACAGGTAACTGGACACTCATGATTGGCTATCTGACTTTTAACTAATTACAAATAAGTCTACGCTCCTGAATGGTGCTCCTGTCTGTCTGTGCTGCTATTAACTATTGAGCTTAATTAATTTAGTATTGCATGCTCCTCTGGAGTGTTCTATCCATTCATTGTGTTTTGTTTAACATATGGATTATCATTGGTTTATGGAGATTTTAAGTATTTGTTAAGGGGGCAGATTTTAATAATTATGGGGACATTATTTAGTTATATATGATAGCCAAAATTATTTATTTGTTATTTATGGTGACAATATATATATTTTCAGAGGGGGGAAATTCGTGGTCATTTTAAATGGGGGCAATACTTAGTTAATAGTTACAGCAGAAGCACTTGTAGCAAGATGGGCTGTCAGTGCATGGTGGTGCTTTTAGTGCCACAAGAGCTGGAACTATATTTTAACAGTTTTACCCTTGTACCCAATGGTGAGAGGTACCAGGAGAGCCTGGCTGGGCTTGGGGACAGGGGACCCCCTGGACCAATCCCATATGGACTACCTTGGGCTGGGTCACTGAGCCACCTACATTTTCCTTTCAAATGGGCTGCTGAGTCAAGTCTTGCCCCCTGGGATAAACTTTGCCAGCCCTCCCTTGAAGGAGAGGCTAATATTTTCCTCCCATCCTGGCCCCTGAATTGACAACTCAGTGACGATAGATGGATCTTCCATCAAACAATGCATTAAATCTGGTTGGGGAGTATGGAAGAGAGGATTGAGAATGATTTTTCAAACTGGTGCATTGTGAGAGGCATGGGGCAGGGCCACAAAGTCGCACTGATGTAGCAAAGACATTAGCAGAGGTCCTTCTAGGGAGGAAAAAAAAATTCAGGCAGCAGTATAAAACTATTGGTGCAAGGTGGGTGATATGGGGCTTCCTTGACTCATGGGCCTGTGTGCACTAATCTTGCATACAGGCCCACTAATTTCTTAAAACGTCCATGATGCTGAGTACAGGTCCACACTAACCCATCTTGTAAATGCTGACATTTGATTGGTTGTTATGCATTACTGCACATTGTGCTCTTTACACTATGTTGTTAAATAAGTGCCAGTACTTGCAAATAATTAGGTTAATAATAGACTGAGTAGCCTGCATTCCACTGAAAGTGGTGGCTGAGCAGTTCACATCATGAACTCAAACAAATAGGAACTCCTTATAGCTTGTGCTCTACTCTCCTTTGAAAACAATCAAATAATTGTGACTAGACCATAAACCACAGAAATGGCCCCCTCCTGCCACCTATCCGGTCTGTCGAAAAAATAAATAAATACAAATGCTGCCATCTTGCCTTGGAGAAGCAACTATGTGACCTAACAAGAACCTTTTACCTGTGGCTTTGCTCTATGAATCATAAAATTAAGTAAAAGACTAAGAGAAAAATTACATATATATTTAGTAATGCAGAAACAGTATTGTTCTGTAACCAAGTATAATATATAAATTGAACCAAAGTGTTCTGATCTATGGGATTCACCAGGTAGTTTAATTTCAGAAGATTAACAATGGAAATAATATTGTATGAAACTTAGTTAGTAATAAGATATTCACATACTGGCTAGTACAGAGAACAAATACTTCAGGGTCATATAATCCCTTTTTCACCTTTATGCCTGTTATTTCTACAATCAGTCTGATTAACAACTTCATCATTGCAGCGTAAATAAGAACAAACTTGCAGAAAAGTGGTTTCAGTTTTTACTAAGCCATTTCAATATAATTAAAGCTCATGTGAATAAGTATGGATTCTTCCTTCATACCTAAAATAAAAGTGTTGAACTGTATTTACCGCTCCAACTTCAAAGTAACACTGCAGATTTGCAGCGTGCTTAGCGGTGAACATCACGATCGATGCACAGTGTGTCAAGCACTTGATGGTACCATGTATTCAAAAGAAACACAACACGGGGTAAATGTATCAATCTGCGGGTTCTTCAACACCCGCGTGTTCAGCTTCTTCCGCGATTAAATTTCAAGCGGCGCTGCATTGTAAAGGGAAGTTAACCCTTTACAATGCAGCGCCGCTTGAAATTTAATCGCGTAAGAGGCTGAACACGCGGGTGTTGAAGAACTCGCAGATTGATACATTTACCCCCACATGTATGTCTGTTTTAACCTATTTTACACACAACATATTCATATGCCTTATCCTTTAGAATTTTCTACCTTTGTGCAAATTTATATATTATTTACTACTAATCTCTCTGGGTATCATTAATGACAACGCTTCTAATAAATAATACTGCACATATGTATAGCATGCACAACAACATATCAGGGGAATGCTGTGGGTTTTTGTTGCAAAATGAGTTTGATAACACCTTAACCAGCCTGTTCCTTGTTTCTCACAAAATGTGGACTGTTGGTTGTACTTTTTAAAGGCCTGGCAATGTTCCTCAGCTCACCAGAGCACAAATACAGTGTCTAATTACATTTGGATAAGGGGACATTGTAGCCATGCCTATATAGGAGACTTTTTCACTATATGTTACTCATTGTAAAAGTGTATATTGTGTATTATATTGTTGATATTGCAATGATGATCTTATACATTGTTCTTAAGTTGAAGTTAGGTGGGTTATGGATAAGGATCAAGTGGGGTCCAGGATGCAGGGGAGGTGGCTGTAGCTACATTCAGTCTCCCCCTCCTTTTCCAAAAGGAAGTCCTGAACAGCTGGAAGCTAGGTCTTGCTGAAAAAAAGCTTGTAAGGAGTTATTACTGGGAGTGTCATTTAATCATCTTGCCTTGCCCCTTAATTAAATTGAGTATGTCCGCATTGTCTCAGGTTGTATTCCACCAGACTCCTGGGAGTCATCAGCCCTTTTAACAGACAGCCACTATTAGAGGATCCCACTATCTAAGGCCACCCCTGACCCAACCCTTGCAGGATGGAAAAACTGCAGGGGCTGGAGGATAGAGTGAGACACAGGGAGGTTGTGGCTGTTTTTGGATTTGATCCTGGGAAGCACTTCAGCGTTGAGGTCTAGGCTTCTGCCTGACTCAGCTGGTAGGTCTGCAGCTCAGAAGAAATCCATGGGTCTTGGATTCTGTAAGGCAGGACATCCAGGTGACCGAAGCTCCCTAAGCTACTGGAGTAAGGGACAGAAAATGTGGTAAACCTGCCTGGCATTTATTTACTATTCAAATATAATATTCTAGTGATTCTTTCTATTACAAAAAATGTTTTGCTGTACTTTCTAACTGCATTTGCCTGAGTGACTTTAGGAACCCTAGAAGGTACTGGGAAGGCTTCCCTGGCATTGTAAGCCACTCCCAGCCAACGTGAACTGGGTAGAATTAGGCCAGATAAACCCTGTATCTTCACAGTTTGTTTTGCTCTGGTCTTATTTCATGCTGTCAAAATATGGATATTGATTTATACGCAATGTCCAGAGGCAGAAGTTTGGCGAGGAGCCCGGTGATGCAGATGCAACCTCCCAGCCTCTACTATGCATGCACCGCTCAAAATAGCACACTGCTCAGCTCTTTTCAGAGCAGTAGGATTGGGGAGTGTTTTTCAGGCCCTGGGGATATACACGACTTTCCCTAAGAGTCTCTACATGTCATTTTCTTAGTTGAACTCTCATTAGTGATCTTGGAGATTACAAAATCAAATGAGTGCTTGAGTTTTATCATTTTTCAAAGTTATTGGAACAGCTTTGTTATCACAACTTACACTTGTGTTTGTTTTTATCATCTTGAGCTCACACTCAGTCATTTTTAGATGTGTGTCATATGTGTATTTTTAAGACACTCTTTCATCTATTTAGCTGTAATACTGTTTATATATAAATCAATTCTCTATAATAATATATCTTTTCAGCATTGTGTTTGGCATGGTTATATTTTGACCAGTTGCAGCGCTGTCATAAGTTTTTTCTTTGTTTATAGTTTGCCTGGGGATATGCATAACCTGAAATATGTGTGTCCTACATTCAATGTGTATTTAGTGGCTGATTTAAAATTAAATTTAAAATTTTGTCTTTTTCAGTACACACAAAAATGCGACCATACACTTATGTTTCTCTGGCCGTATTTGAGTTGCTCATAAGGTACATGCAACTGTAAAATAGCACAAACATTTGGCCATCATCATCATCAACTTTGGAAATTGTACCATTCCTGTAGGACACTAAAATATATCCCTACTTAAAAGAATATTTTAAGAAGAAATGTAAGTGATAATCAGATGTCTACTTAAGGGGTGCAGTTGACTTGTGTCCCCATACCCCTACTGAACTTTGCAGACCTTACACATGCCTGCCATGATCCACCTCTCCAAGCACAAATAGGTGGAAGTATAATATACAATCAACTCTAAATATAGGTGCAGTGTGACAAACATTGCACATTTTTATATGACATAAATAGACTTACATTCAACTCTAAATCAGGCCTTTACTATTTATATAACTTCCAAAAATACAATAATTCACTCAAAGGAGTCTATCAAATAGGGGAAGCTTATATAAGTACCACCTCTCTTCTCCTATCGATATTGCTCTCCCAGGATAGCGATAGCCGGGGGTTAGCACCAGAGAAAATGCTTTATTAATAAAATAAATTTCAATTATTTTTTTTTTAAATTAAGTTTTTCACTTTTCTCAAATTTTTTCTTATTTATTTATTTTTTACTTTATTTATTTATTTTTTCTAATCTGGAACAATAGTCTAGGCTTCCAGTTCCAGTGCAGGACACTACAGCAGCCTGGTGAACAGTAAACGTCCCCTTATGGCCGCCAGCCAATATCGCTGGGGAGCTGAGCATCACTCAGCTGACCTAACAACCTTTTTTGGGCGAAATTGGGCGAAAGAAGATTTTCTATCACTGTGATAAGCATCCATAGAAAATATTCATTATGGGCAGGTCTTATTAAATAGACCCCATAGTGTGAGATATATAAAACTGTATTTAGTGCTGGGATATGATTATGCATGCGTACACAAATATGTGCTTAAACATTGCTGTGCGTGTGTGTGTGTGTGTGTGGCTTTTAGCATCACACATAATATATTCAGCCAACTCTCATTAGATTAATTTCTTTTGGTTCCTGGTTCACCATGGCTGGTACCATTCCACACTATGTAGATAAATAAAGAAACAAAATATTCAGATGTGTTTTGTATTATTATGCCTTGGTAAATTAATATGAAGCGTCCCGAAACACTGGATTACACACAGAAACTTGCTGAACTTGTGACATTGTGCTGGTTCTTTATCTTTTAGCAGCAGACATATTAGTATTCAACTTGCTTACTGTGAATAAGGTACGCACAGCACAATGCCTCAGAGAAGCCCTGGGCGGTCTTATGCTCCCATAGTAAGTCAATATTTACACAGATCAGGATAGTGTTATGACTTGATGCTGTGGTTTCTTTTTTAATTAACCTGATTACGCTACGGATAACATCAGATTAATGTTAAAAATCATAAGAAACAGTGATTATCCAGACATGCATGGATTAATGGCAAATTAAATAAATTGTGATGACATTTTAGAAATTGTTTTCATCACAGGGACTCTGCAGAAGGCACAATTATCATAATGAGGGTGAAAAGGCAATCTGAGAGTTAATATTTTATCATTATTAACCCATTTACAGTTGACAGGTGGATTGCAAATAAGCATTTCTTTTTTTGTTGCTTTTGTGTTTGTGCTTAGCACATATTTGTGTACAGCTCTTTCCTGCAGCATAAATATTCCCATGGTTGCTATTGTTCTGAAATGTGTTTTTCACACTCTTGTCAATGTAAACTTGTGCAGATCCCATGCATTAGAAACCAAGGTAATCTAAGCATAGTCTAAGTCATTTATATGAGATGATCTTTATATCTATGGGGCTCATGCACATTGAGTGTATTAATAGATTCATAGCCTGTGTAGATATCACATGGTAACTTACTTTAGCGTTCATCACCTGGTGGAAGACAGATGATTTAGGGCGAGTGACTAAACGTAATGCATCATTTTTGTCTTCTTCCAGATTCTTTTCCAGCACTCTGTTTCTGATTGCTTATAAACTGACTTATATCATGCGTCATGTAGGTGTGGATTGTTTCTTAAGTGCCTTAAAACAGACAGTGGGAATAGGCAAGTGCAAATGATTATTTTGTACCTGTAGAATATCTCTAGAATGTCAACTGAATCAGTGCAGGATTTACCTCTAAATGATATGTACAATGTAGATCGAAATACACATTTCTTTTGAGACTGTCTTCACTTAGTTTCTACAAATCTCTTCAAATTGCCCTTTTGACTGGGAAACATGAAAAACATGTATGGCCCTTTGATGGTAGAATTGTGTTGTGCTTGTTTTTACATCACATCACATCAACTAGCTCCCATGTGAGAACATTGGTTTAGACTACCATTAATGAATTAAACCAGATACCCTTGGCAAAAAGCATTTTATTACATTTAGACACTTTAATCATTTTCATATTACAAGAAGGTCAATACTGCCTACATTATGCAAATTAATACTAAATTTAATCTATAGCCTTTAAACAAAGCACACATTTGCATCTTGTCTTTATAATTTAACTCAAATTGCATGAATCCTGGAGTTAAACTTGCAAGCAGCTGCTACATTAAAGTGATTTGGTTTGAGACTAATTCATACGGTTTTGCAAGAGCTGCAGAGCCAAAGATGGAAACATCACAAATAATAAATGAGAAACATATCGCCTTGCAAAATTTCAATCTGTCTACCAAATGTAATGCTCACTGTGTGCCTTTACTACTGGTACACCAAACTATGTACATACTACAAGGTGGGGGCAGAGATCTTAGCGAATGTTATTACATCACAAAGCTCACTGCAGGTAAGGATTCCTATCCTACATTTATTGATACTATTTTGGGGATTTCAATTGCTAGCGTTGAACTGCCAGACATCACCGTGATGTCTGATTGCTCTCATTACCAAGTAATATGGTACCTGATCATCGCAGATTTTCCTGGGCACATCTATGGGGGCAAGGAATGTGATGATACCTCACCCTGAGCACCCAGTCACTCTGTGGCACATCATTAGCATATGAATTCCTCCCTATATGTCCTCACTGCCTAATATTATTATTTATTTATATATATATATATATATATATATATATATATATATATATATACACGTGGTTTTTATAGTTTATTTTCTATTGATCCTTTTCCAGCTACAATGAAGGGAGATTCCCAGATATAATAGAAAAATCTCTAGACATTCCAGAATACATTATTTGGTAGTATTTTATCCATCTCCCCATTCCTGTATTGAGAATTGATATTTTTCTATTATATATACTGTATAGCTAAGCATATACAAGTTATATTTCAATTGTTATCACTGTAGATGATTTTATATGTTACATTACAACAAAAGATGATTAGCCACTGGCAAAGGCGGTTAATTCCATTGTAAACTACTCTATTTAGTTCATTCCTTCCTTTGTAAATTACATCTATTAATTTAAAGTTATTTCTTTTGTAAATTAGAAAATCTTCCACAAATGGTCAGTAATCACCACCCTTAATTTATTTACAGTAAATGCCAGAGGTTTAAACCCAGCAAACAAAAGGAGCGAAATCTTTAGCAAACTCAGGAAAAATCTATTGACATAACTTTCCTACAGGAAACATTTCACACAAATTCTCATTTTAGTCTAACATAGTGGAAAAAAGACAATGTTTTATAATGCATTATTTCTGAATTAAAAATTATTTATGTATTTCTAAACCATTAGTTGTGAGTATGATATTTGTCATCTGTTAATTTTTAAAGCTGTCTTTTCTTTTGTACAATATTCCATACCAATTGACTATAAATATTGCCCTATAGAATGAGCAACTAGTTTTATAAAAGAAAAAAAAATCAGATGAGAATTCCACAGAGCAGGATTTACTGCTTATCAAAAATGGCAATTCCTATTTACAATCTCACTGTCTCAAGGAGCACAGGCAAAACTATTGAGTAGTAGAGAAAGGTCCACCATCTGTATTATTAAAGTAATTTTATTGCTTACCAGTAAAACATTGTCCAATGTGATTGTGTGGTTCCAACGCACAATGTATTTAATTGCAAAATATAGCAGGATTTTACAGCAAGCCATTATTACATATTAAAGATGTTACATTAAAGCAGGAAAGTATAAAATTACCAAATGCATTACATCTTCCTTATAGTGTTCACCCTGCTCCAGTGAATACAGTCATGCTCTCACGTTGCCAGGATCAAAGAGAGGTAGAACAAAAGCCAGCATGCTTGTATATAATGTACAGATAACACTTAGTGAGGTCTTCATTGGTCCAGGGTTAATGATATTCCAGTTCCTTGAAAGGTATAGGTCAGTTCATTTGATCTTTACAAAGGGTGAGGGGAGACTTCCCCCACTCCATTGTTCACATGTTTTGACTCTGAATGACCAGTTCAAACTGACCCACACAAAAGTATTTTTGAGCATTAATCTCATATTGCTTGTATCTTGCGATCGCTGGATGCGATCGCTATTCCGTCCACACCGGGTTAATGCTGGTGAAATAAGCTTTAATATGAGACCAAACTCTTTACCTTTTAAAACACCTGAACCATAAATACCTTTACTACAGTATTATATATGCAAAAATAAACAATCTAATATATTTGACAAATGAATGTGGATTGAAACCTTAATAAATGTGAACTATATATATAAGTGAATGTGTAAGTGCGAGTGTATGCGTGCGTTATTTATCGTACGATTGCGCCATGACACATGGAATACTGATTGCAATCGCACGGTAAAACAATATTAATCAATATACTTTCTTTCATCCAATTATTCGACTTTGACAGTATCTACCAGTAAGATATACAATATACCATAATCCCATTACCAAAGGGTATTTGTAGGAAACATTTTTTTGAGGTGGATTCTATAAAAAAAAAATATTTAACTAATAATAACAGCTAATGGTTTTGATAATAACAGCCTTAATGGGGATATTAAGATAAATCCAACTCTCTGACATGAAAGTCAGTTTAGTTTTACGGTGAAGGTATGAGCGCAGCTCTTACTTCATTCTTAGCAGGATTGAAGTTTATTATGAATGAATGGAACAAAAGATGTTATCAAGCGAGACCCAACTGATGTGCAAAACTCTTGGAGATACACAATGAGTATTATTTACAATTTAACAGAGACCAGAAACCATCTGTGATGTAATGTGCATCATTTTATATAAAAGCACTGGCTTTTCACAGCTACACTGGGCTTTATGACCTTTGAATAAAGGAGCAGATGGAGGATATTTAATCAGGATATAGAGGTAAATGCATCCATCTATAGATCCAGTAATGTACAGTAATATTTTCCTAAGAAAACAGCTACTTTTATCATTACAGAACAATTTCCTTTCTTATTGGCAATTCCACAAATTTCATACCATGCATATTTCCCAGTAATGTAAACTTAACTTTTGTGTCTTGCCTATTGAGGCATATTATCGTGGTTTACTACAGATAAGATCACTTATCAAATTAAGCAGAATCCCTTTGACAGCTACATAACTTCTCACAGAAGTAAGTACTATTCTTGTCATCCATCATCATCACACTTACTCATTCATATAACTCTTTAACAATTGAGATACTCATATCTATTTGATCAACTTCCATTCCTAGCATTTGTAGGGCAGGATATTTTTATCCAAGCCAGACATGCTTTTCTATATTGGAGACAGAAAATTAAGAGCATTTTCCTGCAAATTGGGGATGTGGCCTGGGTGGATCTGGGGCATATCTATTTGTGTCCCAATTGTTAACGCATGAATATTATGGGGCTAAGTACAATTTTATGCCCATTTGAGTTATCTAAATCTTACATTTTAAGATTTTTTTCAATATATATTTTTAATTATCATTGCTCCAATCCTGACCAGCAGGATAGTGAGAGTGCACACATGAAACCTAAAACATTTATGTTAATTCTCAAGGCACCACGACTGTATCTCAAGCAGTTAATTTCAGATTGTCTAAAGAAGCTCAAACCTAAGATTAATAAACATACCACTTATCAATGAAATCTAAAGATTTATTTCTAAAGTTCACATGAATTTTTAACATGTGTTAATAATGTATTATATTAAATGTAGAGTGTATATAAGTGGTGTTCCATGCCAGCAGAAATATTGTGTAAACATAGAATTATATTGTTTCAAAAGTAACACCAGCATTTGAATGTTTTCCACTATCCCCTCTAGCAATAAAATAAAAATGACTCCATGTCTTCTGTTTGCACGCAAAATGATTTACATGCAGAGAGAAGAGCCGCAGACTGTTCTAGGTAATTCAATAAGCCCTCACCTTCCTGAAATTAATATGTAGGGATCCTTCAAGTGCAAGCTATTTGGCAGTAATTGGAACACTGACTTCTGGGGAAAAAAAGAGTTTCCAATTTGCTTTTCACGTGTTATTTTGGACAACTAGAAAACCAGGTTTTATTGCTACACAAAGACATTTGGCATGCGTTGTAGTTTTCATTTCTTCAGCTGAACTGATTTACACTTTACTTGCTCCTCACAATCTACTGATTGAGATAAAGTCAAATAATATTCCAAAGTCTATGTGCCTTTTATTTGGGTCACTCAATCTGTGTCCTGCACTGGTATGTTGCAGACTTTGCTTACTGTACTTATACCTGTTTAACACAACTTTCATCCTGTTCTATAAAAATGTTGTTGTACACAAAAACTAGGAAGGTAGAGTATTGTTTGCACCTTATTCAAGAATAAAATAATCTTATATTTAAAAGCAAAAGAGGAAAACTTTGAGGTGTTGCTTTTGCTGAAGGAACTTTTGGCACAGTAATTTTGTTGTTAGATAGGGGGTGTAGGCTTTATTCTCCTTGGTATCTCACTTGGTAGCAGTAAAGTAGTAAGTGGTGCTATGGGGATACATTTTAGAGATAGTTTAAGAGTTTCTGGAATTATGTATGCACTTGGGGAATGGTTCTCATGCCCAGAATCCCCCCTACTGAAATCACTTGGTCCTCTGGAGCACCATTCAATCACTTAGAATAATGTGCTGGCAGTCAGGAGTGCTAAGAGGAATTTGGGTCCCCCAGTACAGCAGCTTCTTGGGGCACCCTCCATAAAGGATTAACAGAGAAGTTGTATGCCACCATGGAAAAGGGGCATGGTAACACCATATTAGGGGCATGGTCAACTGCCAGAGAGGGTGTGTGGTCAGACCACAGAGGACATGGCCAGTGTCATAGTATAGCAGGTGTCGGTAATATTTTCAAGTCCAGGAATACCAGTTACACTTACACGCACGCACACACATATATATATATATATATATAGGAAGGTTGAAGGTATTAATAAAAGGAGCCATGGGAAAGGTGTAGGTGTTCACAGAGCTTAGGGAACTCTGGGAAAACGGTGTGTTTTGTCCAGTCTGCAAAATTTCTAGGTTCTAGTCAGAAAGGAGGGGTCGTGCCACAAAGGTACCATTCTCTAAGGATTTTGAGTTAGTCAGAAAAAGCGCACATAATATCTCCAAATAGAGAACTGAATTGTAGGGGGAAGTTTTTTAAATAGGGGGCAGGTTATTGGAGTCCAGCAAGTATAAAGCATAGTGAGACGACATATTAAAAAGGTCTATTTCCACATCAGCCCACATCCGATGGGAGAGAATGGCCTGTGAGGAGAATAGCCAAATAGTATTTGTGGAGGCAAGTAGGACCAAAGCCTCCATAGTGAAAGTGGTGAAAGAGGGCCCTCTGGTGGACACTCGGATGCCTGCAAGACCAGATAAAATGTGAAATTTGTGTTTGAGCATCTCTGAGGGTAGAGAACAGGGAGTGCCTGAAAAAGTAAATCAACCTTGGGAACAACTAAATTTTCATGGCTGCCACTCTACTTATCCAGGGAATGAAATTAATTCCATATGGTGAGGTCTTTTTTAAGGCTATCTAAAAGGGGGAGATTTAGCAAACAATTTGTCATAATGTTTAGTTAAATAAATCCTCAAGTAATTCATTTTCTGGGGTCGCCAAATGAATTTGAAGGTGCTTTTTAAATGTTGCGGGGCTTCGAGGAGAATGTTGAGTTTAAGAGCTTCTGTCTTATCGGTGTTGATCTTAAAATTTTATAGGCATATTCCATAATTTTATTCAACAATACAGGGATAGAGACTTGTGGGTTTGTAGTTGTGACAAGTACATTGTCTCCTTAAAGAGACCTGCTCTCGAGGGCCAACCAGAATGTCTGAAATATTGTAATTATTGTTAGTTCACGTATCGAGTGGCTCCATCATCAAGGCAAAGAGTAGTAGCAACGATGGGCAACTATGTCTCGTACCATTTTTAATAGGAAATGAGGGGGAGGCACACCCATTAGCAAGAACCGATGCCATGGAAAAGGGAGCTTTGATACCGACTGTGTAGAGAGTTTGATGCATGAATTGGCAAAAAAACTCTGTTTAAAGATTTTTCTGCACTGAAAGCCGCCACCAGTGTGGGGGGACAAAAGTCAAAAGCAAAAATCCAGGTAAACTAGCAAGGGAATGACCGAGCAAGTCTATTAGCTAACAGTTTGGCAAATAATACCCCCTCTATTATGGCATGACCTCTGGCTGCCGAGTGAAACATTCACCAAAGTAAGCATTCTGTCCCACTTTTGGGCATACACCAAAGTTATCATGACTGGTAGCCTGGATATTGTATCGCATATCTGCCCTGATCATCCAGAACTGTAGAATCTAATGTGAAGGGTACAAAAGAGGAGTGGAATAAAATGGCAGTGTCTCTGACAGTGTCGAATACTATGCTTGTGTGAAGTTCTTGTTAATGTGTCCTGGGTGTGAATGGATAAAATGTGTTTCTTGGAGCAGAACAATATGAGCTTTTATTCTTCCTAAAATATTGCATGGCCATTGTGTCTCTGAGCAATATTAAGCTCATTCACATTTAGGGGAACGAAATTAAGGGTCATAGCTGGCATGAGGGGGAATAAGCTACCAGAAAACCCAAGGATAATTTGCAAAGCAAAAATGTTGGTTGAGGGATGAAAGAAGAGACATTTTAGTACTGGGATGGGTGTCGGGACGGGCAGCTGCGAGACTGACAAGCAGATCTCTAGTCTCGTGAACCGGAATGGCACATCCTGTGTGCCAGGGAGTATGTGGGAAAAGTAACTGACATTCAAAGGACAATGATAAAACAGCTAACAATTAGCCTAAGGGAGGAGAGAAAAGGATATTGGGGTGGAAACAGAAAACAATGAGAAGAGGGAACGCGCCATGCTTGGCAGGTCCATCCATGGCTAAGGAGGTAGAAATAAACACTTAAAACTCTCAGTCTATATAGAAGTCATGTTAAGGCCCGCCAAGGACTGCGCACCCTCAATGACAAAAGCATTACAGTAACTATCAAACAGCTAGAAGGTTAAGCAATAAAACCAGTTACAATGTGATCACTTAAATATCATTAGTATATCAAGATAGGCATTAGGGGAGACAGGTCCATGCCAAGGAACATGGAAAAACAGATCTAAAGAAACAATGAAGAAAAAACATGGCAAAAAGGAAATGGTGACATCATCCATGATGGTGCAAACATAGTCTTACAGTCAAATGGAGTCTTAGCTGAAAGAGGCTGTAGTGGAAAAAAGTAAAAGGAAAGGTCTTACAACATTGTGACAATATCGAAGGACAAGAGGGTGAAGTTTTTAAGACAGCTAGAAACATTGCAAACTCCACAGGACGTGCTAGAAAAGTCTGGGAAGAAAACAGTAACTAAATCGAAACAGTGAAATATGATCATCACAATTACTCTGCATTAGGCCTTCTCAAGGAATCAGGCGTTGGACCAGGTGGGAGACGGAGCACTTGAGTAGGTGAAGGATGGAGGCCTGATGTTGAAAAAGAATCTAATGAGATACCCAAGTTTCTGAGCATAGTGAGACCTTTTTCAGTGGTATTAACTTGATGGGCTACTATGTTGTGGATCACCAGGAGATGAAAGGGATAGCCCCACTGGTAGTGAATTATCTGGTTCTGAAGAACTTAAGTGATGTTAATTAGGTTCTTCTGTTTTTTCAAAGTTGAAAGTGTCAAATCTTGAAATATGTGCAGGTTATGTCCAGAATAAAAAATAACTTGTGAATTTCTAGTTGAGGTAATGAATAGTTGGCTTTGTAGTAATGGAAGTGTACAACTACATCCCTCGGGGGTTAGTCTGCTGGAGGTTAAGAGCAAGGCGCACAAAGTGCGCGGTCTGCTGAATGTCTTTAGATGGTGAATTCATCAGGCATTGCTGGAAAAGACATTCCAGATATTGTGCAAGTCCGAATTTAATGACTCCAGGATATTTTTGAAGAGTGATCCGCGAAAGTGAAGTGAACATATGGCGCACATGGAGTAGGATCAGGGGCCAGGTGATGCAGCTTGTATGCAGCAGAGACACTCTCCATGTCTGTGAAATGGAGCTTCCAGTCGACAAACACAGGTAAGCTGTGCACTCCTTTGCGGGTTGCAAGCAGATGGGCAAGAGGCACCATGATGTGAGTGGTAATTAGCAAGTCCCAACAAAGATCACAGAGCCTGTAGACAGGCAAGATGGTGACCGGTGGACACTGGCTGTAGGCCTCTAAAGAGACACAGGGTCATTGGGGTCCAGACGGGTGCTGAGAGTCTGCAATCAGGAACCGACCAAAGGGAGAGAAGTTGGTTGGGAATAATCAAGAACATTTCAGTGCAACTCTGGGGCAGAGGAGAAGAACATCCAAATACTTCAACATCAAACTACGCCCCCAATTTATTACTGATATTAAGGGTAATATGAGACCTTTTGAAGGTCCCTAAAGTGTGGTAGGTTACCTATCACTGCCCTACACAAAATAATAATGTAATAAAGTACCATATACACAAGAGAGAACATTGACTGGAAAGTTTTCAGGAAATGCAAATGTTACATTTTCTATATAAATGTAAATAACAAATAAACATTAAATTACTATAATTAAATGCAAACATTTGTTATTTTTCCATTTAGAAATCAAATGAGAGACTTCTTTCCTTCAGTAGTCCAAATGAAAATGCCAATTAAGTAATGTGAATAGATGATATATACATCGATCAGCCACAAAATTTAAGCACTGACAAGTGAAGTGAATAACATTGATTTTCTTGTTACAATGGCACCTGTCAATGGTTGGGATTAGGCAGCAAGTGAACAGTCAGTTCTTGAAGTTGATGTTTTGGAAACAGGAAAAATGAAAAAGCGTAACGATCTGAGTGACTTTGACAAGGGCCAAATTGGGATGGCTAGACGACTATGTCAGAGCATATCCAAAATAACAGGTTTCGTGCGCTGTTCCCAATATGCAGTAGTTAGTACCTACCAAAGATGATCTGAGTAAGGACAACCAGTGAATCAATAACAGGGTCATGGGAGCCCAAGGTTCATTGATATGCATGGGGAGCAAAGAGTAGCCTGTCTATTCCAAACCCACAGAAGAGCTACTGAAGCACAAATTGCTGAAAGAGTTAGTGCTGGCTATGATAGAAAGGTGTTAGAACACACAGTGCATCTCAGTTTGCAGCTTATGGGGCTGCATAGCCACAGACCGATCAGAGCGCCCATGCTCACCTCTGTCCACTGCCGAAACTGAACCAAAGAGCATTGGAAGAAGGTGGCCTGGTCTGATGAACCGGCGGGGCAGTGTGATGTTCTGAACAATGTTCTGCTGGGAAACTTTGGGTCCTGGCATTTATGTGGATGTTACTTTGACATGTGTCACCTACCTAAACATTGTTGCAGACCAAGTACACCCCTTCATGGCAATGGCATTGCCTTCAGCATTCATGAAACCTGCATTCTAATTATTCCTTGCTATTAACAACATTTTTTAAAAATATTGATATTCAGAAAGAATTAATACTACTTTTAGGCTCATAAAACGTGGATGTAGCTAATTAAAAGATAAAAATGAAAAAGGTTTAAGAATTACTTAAATATTAAGAATGTTGTAACAGAAATGTAAACAATGAAACAAATAATTCTTCTGAATGACCTATGCAGTGTCTAATGTATTTTATTAATTTCCTATCTATCAAGGAATACACTTAAGGCCTGATTCAGAGTGGAACACAAGCTTAAGCAGAGCTTGCGTTTGATAAAGTTGCATGTAATTGAATGTGTATGTATGCCGTATTCAGAAGATGCATCCAACTCTGAATGAGTAGCAAATGCACAGACTATACAACAGACTCATCCCTCATAAGCTTACGTCTAACTTGTGAACATGTACAAAAACGTTTTATTTTATATGCTATGAACGTAATTGCTATGAAGCATGATTTACACTTGAATAATCTAGTTAAGGCAGCAGGAACAACTTTCTGACGTGTACAAAACAAATAGTTTTTTTTTATATATTTCTTATAACATGTTGGGCAAAACGCAATCTATGGACGAGCGAATACTAAAGTCTCAATAAGCATCTGCAAATAATTAGCAAGACCCCTAATTACAAGGAGTTAACTAGATCAGGGGGTAAATGTGTTCTACTCCGGTTTCTTCAAGTCGCCGGAAATCGGCTAGATGACAGCTAAAATTTAAAGCGGCGCTGCCTTGTAAAGGCAATTTTCCCTTTACAAGGCAGCGCTGCTTTAAATTTTAGCTGTCATCTCGCCAATTTCCGGCGCCTTGAAGAAACCGGAGTATGACACATTTACCCCTAGGTGTTTGTTATCATCATCATCTGCTACTTACACCTGCCCCTGACCACCTGCAAATAAACATCTTTTTCAGTCGTATTTGCAACTACGTCCCAGCCTATATCCGAACGTAATTGCTGAAACACGCCCTTACTGTATAGTGCTTACGTTAGTACACCTTTTCCGACCCAGTCGTAAGTGCCAAAAAGTTCAGGTCTGAATATACGTTAATTACTTTCACTTTCTGAGCATGCACTGTGTCTAAAAAACACAAAGATTATTATTATTATTATTATTATTATTATTATTATTATTAATTTTTATTTATAGGGCGCCACTAGGTGTCCGTAGCGCCGTACAGGGACAAACAAGTACAATACAAGGTGGGACGGCACGGTACAGTAAACAGTAAGCACAGTAACTCAGTAAGCTCAAAGCACAGCTAGAGAGAGGGGGAGGGAAGACCAGCAAGCGCTGGAGCCCAAGAGGAAGGGCGCGGATGATGGGGAGACCCCCAGAGGGGTGGGGGGAAAGGTAGCTGGAGAGCAGAGTTAGAAGTGTAGGAAACAGGAGGAGAGATGGCCCTGCTCAAGGGAGCGTACAATCTAAGGGGAGGGGTAGACAGACAGAGAGACACAGGGATGAGAGGGAGAGAAGGGGGAACGGGGGCAGAGTCAGGGGAGGGGGAAGAGGGGGGAGAGGCAGAAAAAGGTAGGAAGTTAAGTGGGAGACTGGAAGGCTTTGAGAAAGAGGTGGGTTTTTAGAGCCCGTTTAAAACTGGACGGATTAGG
Source organism: Mixophyes fleayi (assembly GCF_038048845.1). NCBI lineage: Eukaryota > Metazoa > Chordata > Amphibia > Anura > Limnodynastidae > Mixophyes > Mixophyes fleayi. The sequence continues at coordinate 323,977,889 of NC_134403.1, read as the reverse complement.
GGATGTTCTGATGGAGGGAGGGAGCTTGTTCCAGTGGAGGGGGGCAGCACGGGAGAAGTCTTGGGCACGCGCATGGGAGGAGGTGATCAGAGGGGAGGAGAGGCGACGGTCATTGGCAGATCGGAGAGGGCGGGATGGAGCGTGAATAGAGATGAGGTTGGAGATGTAGGGAGCAGTGGAGTTGGCGAGGGCCTTGTATGTGAGAGTGAGGAGCTTGAACAGGATTCTGTAGGGGAAGGGGAGCCAGTGAAGGGCTAGGTAGAGGGGGGAGACAGAAGAGGAGCGGCGAGAAAGGAAGATAAGCCTAGCGGCTGCGTTAAGAACAGAACGAAGGGGAGCGAGATGAGAGTGGGGGAGGCCAGTGAGGAGAAGGTTGCAGCAGTCCAAGCGGGAGATGATCAGAGAGTGGATAAGACATTTGGTGGCATCTTGGGAGAGGAAGGGCCGAATGCGTGCGATGTTACGCAGCTGGAAGCGGCAGGATTTAGCAAGAGAGAGAATGTGAGGGGCAAAGGAGAGAGAGGAGTCGAGGATGACACCGAGGCAGCAAAGTTGGGGGACAGGGGGTGGATGTGCTACAAATGGGAGTATGCCTTATTCAGGACCACAGGTTTTTTTTAGTTTCAGTCAGTCAGTAGAATTTGGCAAATCTAATACCATCTGTCACTTGTGATTTTTAAATACACTATTATTTTAGTTATAGTTTTAGTCTATTGATTTACTTATAAAGAAAATACAATTTCTTTTTTCATACTTCCACTACTTTTCTAGCACCATAAAAAAATCATCTACAGAGCAACAAAAGTCAACTAACTAAGAAATGTTTTGCATTAGAAGCAAGATATTTGTATTTCTGTTTTCATTAACGGCATATCCACAAAAGAACATTTCTTCTTTTGTGAAAATAATGATATTTAGAAGTTTGTAACACTTTTTTTAAACATTGGAAGGAAAAAAAACACTTTATGAATTCCATTCAAGTTGTGATTGTAAAGGAAAATTTCTATTTATACCCTGCAGACTTATTAATCCAACTGAAGGAAATTGCAGCCCCTCCTCAGCCTGATATGAGTAATAACAGGGAACAATAGCTTTTATTTAACTGCACAGCAAATGTAAATATCATGTGAAACAGCACAAGGTATGAGATCTTTAACATACATCTCTGTGCAATTTATTAATTATTTTATATAAAGCAGCATTCATACAAGTTTAATGCTCTCTTAAGCCACAATAGTAACATTGTATTATCCAATCAAAATTATCAATTTTAGTGATTCATTATTAAAAATATTGAACATCTCTTATTTTCCAAAATTGTGTTGTTAATAGGTTTTTGTCCCTATATTGGAGTTTTCAGGAATTGTCATGGGATTATTGAGCTAAGGGCAATCAACTAAGACGACCAACTCTTTACTAGTGAAACAGAGACTTCACTTTCTATACATCAGATTACATCAACACTAGCATGATGCTATGCAACAAACAGTGTTTGAAAATGTTCTAACATGTTTAATAATCATAAACTGAATTGAAAGTCTGTTGAAAAAGTATTACTGATAAATTGTTAGTGACATCTCAATTTAAGAAATAATAGTATGGAAACAAAGTGGCTTTCACTAAAATACAAATAGAAATGTGTCATTTGAATACAGTAAAACTCACAGGCTCTAGTTCACTTTAAATACAAACAGTACAAAACCCCTGAAACAGAGCATGTAAAATCAATAACTTCAGTATACACTCCCATAAATAATATCATATAACACTACATAGATTCCTGGTACAATGTGGGGAATTGGGCTATTCACACACAGTCACCATACAGAAGGACATAAAAAATGTTTTGAGACTTCCCAAATACACTAGTTTCTTTTCTTTGAAAAGTCTTTATAGCTATGGTACTGTAAATCCAATGTGTTTTGGGGTACAAGAAAGACACATTTTCATAGCACAGTTCGTAGTTTTCAGCAGATATTCTATCTATAACGTATGAAACTTGATGAATTATATTAGAGGAATATGATGACACATGCTGCCACTGTTAACAATAATAAACATCTCTTAAATTAAGTGTTGTAAGGTGCACCAGTCTTTGGATTTGACAGCTGCGTCTAGATGGTCCATTCCTTTCACATCAAGGTGTAAGCCTGCTTTCCATTCTGCTTTCCCAAAAAGTCCCACTCAATATTAAAAGATCTTAAGAAGTGCATGGTGCAAAATTGTAAACGTCACATCAAAGTTCAACCTCCGTTTCTTCAGTACCACCGCTTTGAATTAAATACATTTTTCAGGAGTTTTTTCCTCCTAATATACTGCTCGGTTTATTCTCATTTATAGCTATTATTAGTTAGAGAATGGCGAGACAAAGCAGCCAAATTCAGAAAAATTCTGCCTCCCCCTTAACCTAAACAGCAGTCCTGATTCCACTGGACGTGTGCTGTGTAAAGTAAAAAAATAATATAAACAATAAAATTAGCCACATGCTCCTCTTCCTAAATTCTCCATAAGTCTCAGAACTCTTTAGCTTGGTATACTTTCCACTATTACAGGGAGACCCTGATGTCACCCTTCCACATAGTTGTCAACTCTCCTTGAATGTCAGGGAGACTCCCTGAAATAGGGGTAATCTCCCTCACTCCCTGAAGAGTCTGGCATTCTCCCTGATGCTGAGCCAGTACAAGTCGTATTTGGCTTCGCCATCTGTGGCATGATGACACAGTTCAGAAATTGGATCCTATGTTCATGTATTGATGCCTATGGAGGTGGCTATTTTCATGGAGACCAAGATTTAATCAAAGACTTACAGGTAAGACAACATGGCTTCAGTAATGGAGACAGAAATGTAAAAGACACTTCAGTCTCTAGAGATTTATTAGCTGTTTTTCTTTAACTCATAGTTGCCTACTCTTCCGGAATGTATAGGAGACTCCCACATTTCTGGGAGACCAGGGAAACCACATGGTTCTTGCCCCCCCAAATAGATAAGTGGCGGGGGCAAGGGCTTAATGATTCAAATATAGTGTCATCTTAGCCCTGCTGTAATTGCCCAAAATTGTAACAATCATTTAGGGGGCGGTGCCAAAATTATGTGATTCGTCAAGCCCCACCCCCGCACACCCACCTCCCCTGAGAACTCCCTGAAGTCAATGAGGAAAAGTTGGCAAGTAGGCCCTACCATAGTGGAAACAAGCCCATAGTGAAAACCAGGATATTCAGTGCTCAGCTGGTCAGCTGGTGCCTCTATGGAGAGGCTAAAAAAGGTGTGTAGACAATAACTTGCATTAGCATGTTTACACCAACCTCATGGTAAGTTTTATGCTAAAGAAGATTGACAAACTGTCCACAAAACTGCTTCCCAGGGAAAGAGAAAATGTATTTACACCAATACCAAAAAAACATATGTTGATGGGAATAATGAGAAGTTGTTTTATAAAACAGGTTGAAGTACCACCAAATTCTGCCACATATGGACAGAAAAGATTGTGGTAGCATACATTAATTGCCCCATAATTCTTTCACCTAATTTCTGCCATGAATTGGTAGAATAAGCTTCACCAGTTGCCACAATTATTCAAATTTGCCAAATAAACTCTTTCCTGTCCATGTTGTAGTGTATGATCTGAATGTGTATTCAGTGCTGCAGGTGGAATAGTCACTGATGAGCTCAATCATTGGTCAAGAATTTGTTAATGCTCAAATGGCTAAAAATATATGATACAACACACATGTCCAAGACTCACAAGAAAAATATGTACAGATATACTTGGAAAACATTTTCTACACAAAAATGTATTTGTGGTTCTCCTGAATTTTAGCCCCTACTCTATACTCAATATTTCCTTCCCCTCCATTACCCTCGGTTCTTATTACAATCTCTAAAGGAGCACACTGTGTCCACAGTAAATGACACCTGGGGAGAATGCTTATATGTTAGATTAACTATGGAATTTTTTATTTATTTTTTCCCTCCTATACAAATATGGAGTTTTCATTGCATGAAGAAATACCAAATTAGAAAAATTTGTTATTAATTCAGTAGATCATAATTTTTATAAGTATAGATAAAATGCATTTAACACAATTTAAGGATTTAAAAGATACTTTCCTGCTGAGTGCATGGGGTGTTCAGAAGCCACCAGTTTCCCTGGATATTTTGAATGGTTTACCCCCGATAGGGACATATCCCCAGTAATCTCCAGAGATTTTGAGAACAATGCTGCAGAGCTAGATCAAAAAGTAAAATAAACTTATACAGCGCTCCACTTCTTGACTGCTGCCTGATAAACTTCAAATCTAAACACACAAACGTTTAGGGTACATGTATAAAAGCAGGAATAAAATCTGAAATTTTTCTCAAGTGCAATCAATATCCCTTTTAAAAAATATAAATAATACTTATGTTTCATATGGTGCATTCTTCTAGGCAGAGATCTTCCTCCTAATTGATGTTCCTTCCCATCACCCTCACATAAGGAAGAACAAAATCATAATAGTGAAATATTGTAGAACATAACAGTCAAAAAGAGAAAAAGATTATTCTAAAGTTCTTTAAACTCAAAAGTGTCTCTTTTATTATGCAGATAATCAAAACAGTAGTCTTCAATCAATGAATGATCATTCTGAACACAGTGCCCCCCTATGCCAAACTACTCACAAACGTATACATTAAAAGCCTCAATATCAGATCTGTAAGCATTTTTCTTTATCTTCTATCTTCTTCCTGAAGTTTATGCCATCAGAGGTCCTGCCAACTGGTATAGTATACCAAAACAAAAACAAGGGGCATATAGTATAATACCATCTTTTTATTATATTTCCAGATTGAAACATCAATAGTCCAACTCACATATTAAAATAATACAGAAATCAGTGTGTATGCACTCCTGCCAGAATGATGTGGTTATACAGCAGTGTATAATGATGTTGTATAGGGACCCCAGGATGTCTCAGTCACTGTCAGTCTCTCCACATTCAGTTTGCACTATATGCAGCAATCCAAGATTACAGCTTAAAGATTTCTATTCAGCTTTCAAGCTCCTACACGTTTCGACTAAACACAGTCTTTATTAAGGTGCATCATGTGCTACCATGGCCACCAGAGTTTAGGGGGCACCCTAAATTAGAGACAGACTGTCACACATTATGTGTTTTTATTTTCCCTGCAGTGCTCACCTGCTCCTCCTCCTTGACTGTTAGTCCGGGACACAGTGAGCCTGATTCATTAAGGAAAGTAAAGCAAAAACATTGAGTAACATTGCACCTTGTCAAAGCCATGTTGCATTGAAGCGGGATGTAATTTTAAAATGTGATGGCAGATTTATATTTGGGGTAGGGCATGTCCTAGATCAACTTTGAATTTCAGTGTAAAAATAAAATGGTGCTACATGAAAAAAACAGCCAGTATTTCACTTATATGAAAAATAATAAACTAATTTCCACCGTGTGCATTGTAACTTAGTTTTTTCCAGGAGAAAACTTACCCCTTTTTTGCCTTACTTTCCTTAATGAATCAAGCCCAGTCTGTGCTTTCAGCTAACCAAGGGCAGTATGATGCAATCGATGTTACAATAAAAGAAGTGAGAACTTAATTTTTTTTCTGTTTTATTGATTAGCAAACATTGTATTGCTGTGTCTATAATGTCACGCCTCTCTTCTAGTGCAGACAACACTAATAAGATCTGCCAACATGGCCATTTTCTACTGCATTACAATATTCATGAACAATGCTTATCATGTTTTAGCTTTGACAAACTGGCCTGGATTTATCCATTTTACAAAAACACTATTGCTATTCATTAATGAATTTAATTAATTTGGCCCAGGTAATTGCAGTTGGAAAATATATTTGGGGAGGGAATGAAAGTTGAACATTATCCCGTGGCTGAAATGGATCATCTTGGCCCGTCTGTCACAAACTGATTAATACAGCTATCTACTGTTTTCCAGCATAGTGAAAAGTGACAAGTCATTGATGTAGTAATGAAAACCAAACAGAAATGGACATTACTGTTGCATAATTTGTAAAGTATGAATAAGTCATTCACAGGGATGGTATAACTATGTAACAATCCTATGCAGTCATTTAGGGGTCCAGGGATTAGGGTCACCTACAAAACTAAACAACAATGTAATTCATTCAGTGTTTTTATATTTCTGAGGCACCCCCTATTAAGGGCGAACATGGAGGGGCAACAAGTTAGAAGATGATGTCTGTGGTTTATTCATGTTAAGGATGGATTGGGAGAGCAAGCCTGGGCTAAGATGCCATAGCTCAGTGCCATACTCTCAGGAAGAGAAGATGCTGCTGCACCTCTGCTCTACACAAGGTAATAAGTTGGTAGAGATGGGCTGTGTAATGCCAATAGAAGAACTGTGGGGGCAGTGCTAAAGTGGGGAGGGGCTTCCAGGGCACACCTATCAACTGTATAGGATCAACCGGATTGAAATTAAGAAGAGTACTACAAAAATGTATTGTATCCGATTAAAGGTCCATTGCATGTCTGCTCTGTTTACCACATCACAGGAACTCACTTTATATTTAACACCATCATTTATGTTAAGGAGTTCCTGGATGTTTCCTGAATTATCTGTTTGTTTACCTAGCAATGATCATTTCTTTTCTGCTGAGTATGAATGATGTATACCTTCCATGGCCACTATCTGTGACTAGAGATGAGCAAATGCATTCTGTTAGTTGTGAAATTTCAGAGATTAGCCATCAGTGAATTAATATACAAATCATTCTTCATTCACCATAAATTCAGTTTACAAAGTAACTGGCTATCCAGTCTTTTAGTAGGGAAAGGGATCAGGAATGATCAAAGTATCAGAAACTATCACAGTATATTGGGATGCTCAGACCCTGCCACTATCAGACTTCTCTCCCTCTCCTCCTCCCTTGGTCTCACCCAGTGGACCTCCTCCCCCACCCACCATCTTGGTCACTCCCTCGACCTTGTCTTCTCGCATCTCTGCGATCTCTCAGACTTCTCCATCTCTCCCTACCCAGTCTCCGACCACCATCTCCTCTCTTTCACTCTGTCCTCCTCCCCTGCTCCCCCCCGCCTAAAGCCACCCTCACCAGACGCAACCTTGATGCAATCGACCCCATCTCCTTCTCCTCCACTCTTGATTCTCTCCTCTCTCCCCTTCCCTCCCTGACTTGCCCTGACCAGGCATCCTGTCTCTACAACCACTCCCTCCCTACTGCCCTTGACGCTGTCGCCCCTGCCTCTCTCATCCCCCAACCATGGCAATCCAAACTCACCCGCTTCCTTAAAAAGTGCTCTCGCACTGCAGAACGCCTCTGGAGGAAATCTCGCTCCCTGGCTGACTTCCTTCACTTTAAAATTATCCTCTCCTCATTCTGCTCTGCCCTCTCCCTGGCTAAACAAACCTTCTTTAAATCCCTCATTTCCTTTCAGTCCTCTAATCCCCGTCGTCTCTTCGCCACCTTTAACTCCCTCCTTTCTTCCCCCCCCCCTCCGGTCCCTCTCTCCCTCTCAGCTGATGGCTTTGCCACTTTTTTCTCCTCAAAAATTGAAGCCATCAGACTCAACATCTCCTCCTCCAACCCCTCTCCCGCCTCCATTACTGCTTCACCTCCCTCTAACAAACAACTCTGGAGCTCCTTCAGCCCCACAACAGGCGATGAAGTTCGCTCCCTCATTCTTTCCTCTCCTCCCTCCACTTGTCCTCTCGATCCAATCCCCTCTAACCTCCTTCGCTCTCTCTCTCCCACTGCCTGCTCCTACCTGGCACACCTCTTCAACCTATCACTCTCCTCTGGTGTTGTACCCTCCTCGTTCAAATACGCTCTCATCTCTCCTATCCTCAAAAAACCCAACCTCGACCCCTCCTCCGTCGCCAATTATCGTCCTATCTCTCTTCTCCCCTATGCCTCCAAACTTCTTGAGCGGTTAGTCTGCTGTCGTCTCACCAGATACCTCTCAGACAATTCCCTCCTCGACCCTCTCCAATCTGGTTACCGCCCCCTCCACTCCACTGAAACTGCCCTGGCTAAAGTCACCAATGACCTCCTATCGGCCAAATCCAGGGGTCATTTCTCCTTACTTATCCTCCTCGACCTCTCTGCGGCCTTTGACACCGTGGACCACCCCCTCCTTCTGCAAACTCTAGGCCTCTCTGGTTCTGTCCATGCCTGGTTCTGCTCTTACCTTGCTAACTGCACCTTCTCTGTCTCCACGTCCGGCTCTTCCACCGCCCCCACGCCCCTCCAAGTAGGAGTCCTCCAGGGCTCTGTTCTCGGCCCCCTTCTCTTTTCGCTCTACACTTCCTTCCTTGGTGCGCTCATCTCCTCCTTTGGTCTTCAGTATCACCTTTATGCTGACGACATTCAACTCTACATCTCCTCTCCTGATCTCTCGTCCACCCTCCTCTCTCGTGTATCTGACTGCCCCTCTGCCATCTCCTCCTGGATGTCCTCACGCTTTCTCAAAATTAACATCTCCAAAACGGAACTCATAGTCTTTCCTCCTTCCAGACTCCCCTCTCACCACAACCTCTCAATCGTTGTTAACAACACTACCATCTCATCTGTCACCCAACTCCGTTGCCTGGGTGTCACCCTTGACTCCTCTCTCTCTTTTGCCCTCCGCGCCCAATCCCTTGCTCAAGCCTGTCACTTCCAACTGCGCAACATCGCCCGCATTCGACCCTTCCTCTCACAAGACGCCACCAAAACCATCATCCATGCACTCATCATCTACCGCCTGGACTACTGCAAACTCCTCCTCACTGGCCTCCCTCTCTCCCATCTCGCCCCGCTCCGATCTATACTCAATGCAGCTGCCAGACTTATCTTTCTCTCACGTCGCTCCTCCTCTGCCTCCCCTCTCTACCAGGCCTTACACTGGCTCCCTTTCCCTTACAGAATCCTCTTTAAACTCCTTACTACCACTTACAAAGCTCTCTCCCAGTCTACTGCTCCCTACATCTCTAACCTCCTTACCATTCATACTCCTGCTCGCTCCCTGCGCTCGGCAAATGACCGTCGCCTCTCCTCCACTCTCATTACCTCTTCCCACTCCCGAGTCCAAGACTTTTCCCGAGCTGCCCCCCTGCACTGGAATGACCTCCCTCGCTCCATCCGTCTCGCTCCCAATCTGTGCTCCTTCAAACGGGCACTCAAAACTCACCTGTTCCTGAAAGCCTACCTACCATCCACTTAACCCCTCATCCACTCTGCTTGTTCTCCCTCCTCTCCCCTGGTCCCTTTTTCTCCATTGCATCACTGCCTCCCTTCATGCCTGTTTTGTCCACCCTCCCTTAGGATGTAAGCTCGTATGAGCAGGGCCCCTCTCCCCTCCTGTCTTCATACCGACTCTTCTGCTCCGTCCTCACTCAATATGTCTGCCCGGAGTTTCCGAAGCATTGGTACTTAGTGTTTATTGTTCTGTGATGTTTTACCCTGTATGGTCTACTGTTCATATTATGTAAGGCGCTGCGAAAACCCTGTGGCGCCAAACAAATAAATGATAATAATAATAATAATGCGCGGTATATCCTGGGATGACCTTGGGTGGAAGTGTTCATAGTGATTACAAAGAGCTACTCAGCCTTGTTGCACATTATTCACTAGTCCCAATGCATACTGCAGTGAGGGTGCAAGTTTTACTTAGGTTCAATGGGTTGCTATTCAGCCTTTTGGCTAAGATCAAGTGTAGTATATTTTCTTATTAAGCCCAATACCTTGTGGTCCTAATGATGGCTATGGCAGAATACATACATAGACTAACACTGGTGAGGGTTCAAACAAAATACTGTGATGCATCTTCTTTCTTGTGCTTCAACTGGGGGGAGGGGGGGAGAACATAGCTCTGCATATCCAAGCAATGGGAGAATCAGCGGGATCAACCTAATGCAAGAACCTGATCTTTTCTGTGTAAGAACATGTTCTTCTCTACCCAGGAATAAATTTGAATAGCTCTGCCCACTGAGAAGCGGTCATCCTATCAAGACAGTTCTACTCCAGGAAAAAGAGCCAGCAACGTATCTTCAGCTACTCCAGTTCCAGTCCACACCCCTGCTCATATCCCTAGGAAGAAAGAGTAACGAATACAGTACCCATGGCTCTTACATGGACAGGACAAGGGAAGCCCAGCAAGGATCTCCTCCAGAGAACTCCCACCCTGATACCCTGGATATGGCAAACAGTTATTACCAAGCTGAAGGAGGTGGATAGAAAGGTCCTAGACATGATGGCTGAGACCTTTGGGAAGAAGATGGTCTTTGAATAGGGCTTTATGAAGGCTGAAACCCTCAGCATTCTACATCCCCTTCACCTCCATAGCCACCTGCAAGAGTTAATGGGAGTCGGTGAAAGTGGTGAGATCTGAATTCCCTTTTGTCTCCCTTTGTGGGAGAGAAAGAGAGGAAAGGCGGGTCACGGTCTCAATGCAAAACCCACACACACATGGCAAGGACATCGCTACCTTCCTGAGCTACTTCTGTACATTAGTCACAGACCACTCCCATAGCAGAAAGCAATGGTCTAGTGGGGGTGACTGTAAGACTGCTGGGGCACCATTATTATTAGGGGAAGCCTCTTCACACTAGATTCTGTTCAGAAGTTTGCAGATTGCTTCTACCAGATGGCTCCTGGGCAGGTGAGTCTGTTAGGCTAATGTGTATGCATGCATCCCCTGATAAGAATAACCTTTTGGAGTTTATAGAGATCCTATGGGCCCAGCTTGCAACCACTAGAGTGTTAGTTATGGCAAGAGATATCAGCTGCCACATAGAGGAGGACGGGTGCAGCTACAGCAGCACTGCTAAACTGGATGTTACATCCAGGCTACTCAAGGAGATAACATAAGCATCCTTGTGGGAAACAGTGGGATCGATTGGGGCTGGCTCTGTTAATTATGCATTGAGCCACCTCGTTGGCTCAATGCGTTCCCAGATTGACTTTGTTTTCACCTCTAGGGCAGTGCAGCAGGGTAGGCATGTCATAATTCTCTGCTTCTTAGACCACCATTTCTCAGAGACACAGATCATTACATTAAAGACCACCACATACATATGGCCCTGTGTTTCACATTAGTTTATGCTTAGGGCACTGTAGATTTGGTTTGGGGGAAATGTTTTGTTAACCAGATGTACCTTGACATTTACAGTTCAATGATTGGAAGACTGACCCCTGTCCAGTTTTTTGGGCGATTAGACAAGTCTGCACTTTTTCACCTCTACATTTTGTTTGTTGTATAGAGCTCTTTGCGATCCTTCCTTTACTGCAGTACACAGCCCAGGCATGGCAACCTCTGGTTGCTCTCTGCAAGTCAATGACAAGTGCCATGTAGACAAAGCCCCTCAAAGGTGGAAAATGAATCTCAGATGTCCCCACCCTACTATGAGTCTTCTATCTTTGTGAAAAGAACAATAGCTCTGCTGGCAACTTTATATCTCGCTTTTTCCTCCTGCCTCTTTGGAAGGACCTTGGCTGAGACAAGTGGAAAGCTCTTTCCCTTACCACTGGGACACTCCTGGGTTTTAGAAAAAAAAATTGTAAGGGAGAACATGGTGTTGTCTATTCCAGGGCTCTCTGTCTATCCATGGCTTTTGCCCTTATGGACATTGTTGCACTTCCGGAACCTGTGCAGATATAGACCGAATGCTTGGTGCCTCATCAATGAGGAAACATCCAAACACCTCTTTTGGGATTGTGCTTCTGCACAGGTACTTTTGGATGCCCTGGAATATGAACTCAGAGACAGTGTGCCCAGGAACTGCCTATCATTCGAGTCAGTACTTTATGGATAATTTTCTGGCACTCACTCACTATTCCTTCATGGACAGACCTGAGGAAGAAGAGGACTAACCACCTTTCATTCTCCATCTTATCCCTAACTGTGTCTGGTTTCAATAGTTTTTTGCCTGTGATTACTCTTCTCTTTTCCTAATTCCCTTCCCCCATAACACTGCTTGAACTTTTTTGATTGTCTTGACCTATTTATGCACACACCCCTTATATATATAAATATATATATATATATCTGTCTATCAATAAAGCTTTGGGTCTGGGAATACCCTGTCCTACCGCTTCACCTACCTCCCCCTCACGTCCATTTTTTTTTAAACAGTTGTCTTGTTTTAGTGATGGATGAATAGTATAGTACTTGATGTATAGTGTAGGATATTATATTATATTGTATGCTATAAGTCTTGTATTGTGCTATGAAATATGACTGATTTATATTTCATGGTGCATTGTGGTTCAGCTGTCAAACAGTATACTCAAGTGTCATGTTTTATATTTGTTCTTTTGTATCTTTATGCAAAATAAAGTTTACATTTTTCAATCAAATACAATCAATGGAAATATAACATGATTTTATTTTGGATACGTCTTTACCACTAACATGTTACATATAATAATTAAAACAAAGTAATCATAATGGCATCAGCTGACATACATACAGGACTACACACACCAAGAGACTAACAATCACTGAAGTATAATGGACTATTGTTCCCTTCTAGATTATTCTGGAACTACTGCAAGGCATAGTAGTGGTTATTCCCTGATGTCACCCCGCTATCGACCTGGCACAGACCAACAACCAAAATCTGTGGACAAGCACTTGCTTGTTGGATTCTGCTCAATCGTCCACTGTCTCAGCATGATGGTCCCCAGCCAGCAACATTCTCCACAAAGGCTTTCCCCTCCAAGGTTAGAGTTTTATACTCCTGATATTATTGGGTAAGCCACCATCAAATAAAATAAACCCATAATTTTAGATAGAACAAATTAAAATGTCCTATGAGAAAAACTGCCACACCAACTATGGCAGCTGCAGCCCAAATGAATTTAGCAAAAGCACTGGACTGGAATTCCCTCAGTAACAACTGAGATCTCCATGCCAAAACCTTTTTCTTCTTTTTTGGTTGCCTCCATACCAGAACATTGTTCCTCTTTTTTGGTTTGCCTCTATGCCAGCACTTTTATTCTCTTTTTAGGTTTACATATAGCATGTTCTGGGATAGCTCCACCTATAAAACAGAATAAATGTGGATGATCACAGATAAGAAATACTGAGAGGTCCCTTCATGTTCCTATGCAGATGATTAATTCCTTGTGTCCCACTGAGGAAATTCTCATGCTGGTGCTCTCTGAGTAGGAGCATCAGATTCCTCAGGAAAGTTATGTCAATAACCAGATAAGTAAACAAATAAATAAAAGAGGCACACTCACCCCAAATCCTCATCGAGCCCTGACTCTTATTCAATCCCACTAAAGCTAGTCTTATGGGTTACATACAAGAAAGATTTACATCAAAAGATGCTACACAATCTACACACAAAAACTAAACAAATGAAAAAAACCATAAAATCCAAATATAAATACAGTGAATGAGTATTTTCTTCATGTCAGTAGAGGTTGTCCTCTGAACCAGGATTGCAGATATACAGAATATAAATAGAAAGATAGATATATAGTGCAGTATGATATTAATTAGGGATGAGCGCACTCGGATTTATGAAATCCGAGCCCACCCGAACGTTGCGGATCCGAGTCGGATCCGAGACAGATCCGGGTATTGGCGCCAAATTCAAATGTGAAACTGAGGCTCTGACTCATAATCCCGTTGTCGGATCTCGCGATACTCGGATCCTATAAATTCCCCGCTAGTCGCCGCCATCTTCACTCGGGCATTGATCAGGGTAGAGGGAGGGTGTGTTAGGTGGTCTTCTGTGCTGTTTAGTTCTGTGCTGTGCTGTGCTGTGCTGTGCTGTGTTCTGCAGTATCAGTCCAGTGGTGCTGTGTGCTGTGCTCTGTCCTTCTGAGGTCAGTGGTGCTGCTGGGTCCTGTGCTGTGTCCTGTTCAGTCCAGTGGTGCTGTGTCCTGTGCTCTGTGCTTCTAAGGGCATAGTTATTTCCCCAATATTCCCCTGTGTTTAAAAAAATAAAAAAAAGTTTTTTTAAAAAATACCAAAAACTACTTTAATTTTTTTTAATTACCACAAAATTTGCACAACCAATCCTGCAGTATAAGCCCATTGGTACTGCAATATTACCAAGTTCACACATTCAGCAGTAAAAGTCCAGTGGTACTGCAATATTACAAAGTTTACACATTCTGCAGTATCAGTCCAGTGGTGCTGTGTCCTGTGCTCTGTCCTGCTGAGTTCCGTAGTGCTGCTGGGTCCTGTGCCGTGTCCTGTTCAGTCCAGTGGTGCTGTGTCCTGTGCTCTGTGCTTCTAAGGGCATAGTTATTTCCCCATTATTCCCAAGTTTTTAAAAAATAAAAAAAAAGTAAAAAAAAATAAAAAATTTAAAAAAAAAAATAAATATATAATAATTATAACCAAATTTGCAAAACCAATCCAGCAGTATAAGTCCATTGGTACTGCAATATTACCAAGTTCACACATTCTGCAGTATCAGTCCAGTGGTGCTGTGTCCTGTGCTCTGTCCTGCTGAGTTCCGTAGTGCTGCTGGGTCCTGTGCCGTGTCCTGTTCAGTCCAGTGGTGCTGTGTCCTGTGCTCTGTGCTTCTAAGGGCATAGTTATTTCCCCACTATTCCCAAGTTTTTTAAAAATAAAAAAAAAGTAAAAAAAAATAAAATTTTTTAAAAAAAATAAATATATAATAATTATAACCAAATTTGCAAAACCAATCCAGCAGTATAAGTCCATTGGTACTGCAATATTACCAAGTTCACACATTCTGCAGTATCTTGTGCTACATATAATGGAGACCAAAAATTTGGAGGATAAAGTAGGGAAAGATCAAGACCCACTTCCTCCTAATGCTGAAGCTGCTGCCACTAGTCATGACATAGACGATGAAATGCCATCAACGTCGTCTTCCAAGCCCGATGCCCAATCTCGTAGTACCGGGCATGTAAAATCCAAAAAGCCCAAGTTAAGAAAAAGTAGCAAAAAGACAAACTTTAAATCATCTGAGGAGAAACGTAAAGTTGCCAATATGCCATTTACGACACGGAGTGGCAAGGAACGGCTTAGGCCCTGGCCCGTGTTCATGACTAGTGGTTCAGCTTCACCCACGGATCTTAGCCCTCCTCCTCCTCCCCCCCCCCTACAAAAAATTGAAGAGAGTTATGCTGTCAGCAACAAAACAGCAAACAACTCTGCCTTCTAAAGAGAAATTATCACAAATCCACAAGGCGAGTCCAAGGATGTTGGTGGTTGTCAAGCCTGACCTTCCCATCACTGTACGGGAAGAGGTGGCTCGGGAGGAGGCTATTGATGATGTAGCTGGCGCTGTGGAGGAACTTGATGATGAGGATGGTGATGTGGTTATTGTAAATGAGGCACCAGGGGGGGAAACAGCTGATGTCCATGGGATGAAAAAGCCCATCGTCATGCCTGGTCAGAAGACCAAAAAATGCACCTCTTCGGTCTGGAGTTATTTTTATCCAAATCCAGACAACCAATGTATGGCCATATGTAGCTTATGTAAAGCTCAAATAAGCAGGGGTAAGGATCTTGCCCACCTAGGAACATCCTCCCTTATACGTCACCTGAATAACCTTCATAGTTCAGTGGTTAGTTCAGGAACTGGGGCTAGGACCCTCATCGGTACAGGGACACCTAAATCCCGTGGTCCAGTTGGATACACACCAGCAACACCCTCCTCGTCAACTTCCTCCACAATCTCCATCAGATTCAGTCCTGCAGCCCAAGTCAGCAGCCAGACTGAGTCCTCCTCAATACGGGATTCATCCGAGGAATCCTGCAGCGGTACGCCTACTACTGCCACTGCTGCTGTTGCTGCTGTTAGTCGGTCATCTTCCCAGAGGGGAAGTCGTAAGACCGCTAAGTCTTTCACAAAACAATTGACCGTCCAACAGTCGTTTGCCATGACCACAAAATACGATAGTAGTCACCCTATTGCAAAGCGTATAACTGCGGCTGTAACTGCAATGTTGGTGTTAGACGTGCGCCCGGTGTCCGCCATCAGTGGAGTGGGATTTAGAGGGTTGATGGAGGTATTGTGTCCCCGGTACCAAATCCCCTCGAGATTCCACTTCACTAGGCAGGCGATACCAAAAATGTACAGAGAAGTACGATCAAGTGTCCTCAGTGCTCTTAAAAATGCGGTTGTACCCACTATCCACTTAACCACGGACATGTGGACAAGTGGTTCTGGGCAAACGAAGGACTATATGACTGTGACAGCCCACTGGGTAGATGCATCCCCTTCCGCAGCAACAGCAACAGCTGCATCAGTAGCAGCATCTACAAAATGGCTGCTCATGCAAAGGCAGGCAACATTGTGTATTACAGGCTTTAATAAGAGGCACAACGCTGACAACATATTAGAGAAAATGAGGGAAATTATCTCCCAGTGGCTTACCCCACTTAGACTCTCATGGGGATTTGTGGTGTCAGACAATGCCAGTAACATTGTGCGGGCATTAAATATGGGCAATTTCCAGCACGTCCCATGTTTTGCCCACACCATTAATTTGGTGGTGCAGCATTACCTCAAGAGTGACAGGGGTGTGCAGGAGATGCTTGCGGTGGCGCGCAAAATTGCTGGACACTTTCGGCATTCAGCCAGTGCCTACCGCAGACTAGAGGCACATCAAAAAAGCATGAACCTGCCCTGCCATCACCTCAAACAAGAGGTTGTGATGCGCTGGAACTCCACCCTCTATATGCTGCAGAGGATGGAGGAGCAGCAAAAGGCCATTCAGGCCTACACAGCCACCTACGACATAGGCAAAGGAGTGGGGATGCGCCTCAGTCAAGCGCAGTGGAGACTGATTTCCGTGTTGTGCAAGGTTCTGCAGCCATTTGAACTTGCCACACGAGAAGTCAGTTCCGACACTGCCAGCTTGAGTCAGGTCATTCCCCTGATCAGGCTGTTGCAGAAGCAGCTGGAGAAAGTGAGGGAGGAGCTGGTAAGCCATTGCGATTACACCAAGCATGTAGCTCTTGTGGATGTAGCCCTTCGTACGCTTTGCCAGGATCCGAGGGTGGTCACTCTTTTAAAGTCAGAGGAATACATTCTGGCCACCGTGCTCGATCCTCGGTTTAAAGCGTATGTTGTGTCTCTGTTTCCGGCGGACACAAGTCTACAGCGGTGCAAAGACCTGCTGGTCAGGAGATTGTCCTCTGAAGAGGACCGTGACATGCCAACAGCTCCACCCTCATTTTCTTCCACATCTATGGCTGCGAGGAAAAAGCTCAGTTTTCCCAAAAGAGGCACTGGCGGGGATGCTGATAACATCTGGTCCGGACTGAAGGACCTGCCAACCATTGCAGACATGTCTACTCTCGCTGCATTGGATGCTGTCACAATAGAAAAAATTGTGGATGATTACTTTGCTGACACCATCCAAGTAGACATGTCAGACAGTCCATATTGTTACTGGCAGGAAAAAAAGGCAGTTTGGAAGCCCCTGTACAAACTGGCTCTATTTTACCTGAGTTGTCCCCCCTCCAGTGTGTACTCGGAAAGAGTTTTTAGTGCAGCGGGGAACCTGGTCAGTGAGCGGCGAAGGAGGTTGCTTCCTCACAACGTTGAAAAAATGATGTTTATAAAAATGAATAATCAATTCCTCAATGAAGTACAGCACTGCCCTCCAGATACTACAGAGGGACCTGTGGTTGTGGAGTCCAGCGGGGACGAATTGATAATGTGTGATGAGGAGGAAGTACACACTGTAGGGGGAGAGGAATCAGAGGTTGAGGATGAGGACGACATCTTGCCTCAGTAGAGCCTGTTTAGTCTGTACAGGGAGAGATGAATAGCTTTTTTGGTGTGGGGGCCCAAACAAACCAATCATTTCAGCCAAAGTTGTTTGGTAGGCCCTGTCGCTGAAATGATTGGTTTGTTAAAGTGTGCATGTCCTATTTCAACAACATAAGGGTGGGTGTGAGGGCCCAAGGACAATTCCATCTTGGACCTTTTTTTTTTTGCATTATATGACCAATCAACAGTCGTTTGCCATGTTCAAAAAGTAAAACCAAATTTAAAAAAATACAAGAAATTAAACCAAAAGTAAAATGCTGTGTCATAATTTAAAACAAGAGGTATTGACGTGCTCTAAAACTACTGTATTGTTGTTTATATTTTATAAACACTACACTTGAAAGCTTGAGTCTTTCAATAAAAAAGTAACTGTCCATTGCACGAATATTTGCAACAGGGACAATTTTAGGGTTAAGAAAGTCAACTAATAACACTTCGACGCTGTCTGTCTTTATAAACACTACACTTGGAAGTTGGAGGAGGTATTGTGGCCCCGGCACCAAATTTACTACCGGGGCCACTCCACTGTGCAGTCCATATTTAGGTGTATCAGATATTAAACAACGGTGACAGTTGATGCCCAATTTTTTAATTATATTGTGGCCTCGGTACCAAATTGTGTACCATAGCCACCACACTACGCAGTCCAGATACTTGTTTGGTGGAATTCAGACCAGTTGAGGGTTTTATTATTATTATATTGTGTGGACCACTCTATCTATACCACACTACAACTCTATATACCACTCTATTTCATACTTTAATTCTATTTCATACTTTAATTCTATTTAATACTTTAATTCTATTTCATACTTTAATTCTATTTCATACTTTAATTCTATTACTAATTACCATAAAGAGGAACAAAATAAACCAATTTTACCAAAAGTATAATATGACTTAGACTTACAAACACTACACTTGAAAGATCGTGCCTTTAAATGAAAAAGTCAGTCTTCATTGCACGACTATGTGCAACAGGGACAGTTTTTTGGGTTTACAAAGTCAAACAATAACACTTCGACCCTGTCTGTCTGGGATCTCAATGACGAATTGTCTGTACCATGTTTGGAGGAGGTATTGTGGCCCCGGTATCAAATTGGGTACCGGGGCCACCCCACTATGCAGTCCAGATACTTGTTTGGTGGAATTCAGACCAGTTGAGGGTTTTATTATTATTATATTGTGTGGACCACTCTATCTATACCACACTACAACTCTATATACCACTCTATTTCATACTTTAATTCTATTTCATACTTTAATTCTATTTAATACTTTAATTCTATTTCATACTTTAATTCTATTTCATACTTTAATTCTATTACTAATTACCATAAAGAGGAACAAAATAAACCAATTTTACCAAAAGTATAATATGACTTAGACTTACAAACACTACACTTGAAAGATCGTGCCTTTAAATGAAAAAGTCAGTCTTCATTGCACGACTATGTGCAACAGGGACAGTTTTTTGGGTTTACAAATTCAAACAATAACACTTTGACCCTGTCTGTCTGGGATCTCAATGACGAATTGTCTGTACCATGTTTGGAGGGGGTATTGTGGCCCCGGTATCAAATTGGGTACCGGGGCCACCCCACTATGCAGTCCAGATACTGGTTTGGTGGAATTCTGACACGTGGAGGGTTTTTTAATTATATTGTGGCCTCGGTACCAAATTGTGTACCGGGGCCACCACACTACGCAGTCAAGATAGATAGATGCGTATCATAGATAAAGTACATTCAGTGGTGTGGGGCAAATTGAAAAATATTCAAAATGCACTGACATTATCAAAAACAAGAGGTTGTCACACGCTAAAACTCCAACATGTATATGATGGAGAGGATGGAGGAGCAGCCGTATGTGTAGTGTAATGCAGACCTGTTGAAGGTTTTTTATATATTTTATTGTGGTGCCCAGTGCCCACTCCTCTACGCAGTCCAGGTACATTTATTGGTGCGATTCATAAAAGTTCAGGGTTTTTAAGATATTGTGGTGACCCACTCCTCTACGCAGTCCAGGTACATTTATTGGTGCGATTCATAAAAGTTCAGGGTTTTTAATATATTGTGGTGACCCACTCCTCTACGCAGTCCAGGTACATTTATTGGTGCGATTCATAAAAGTTCAGGGTTTTTAATATATATTGTGGTGACCCACTCCTCTACGCAGTCCAGGTACATTTATTGGTGCGATTCATAAAAGTTCTGGGTTTTTAAGATATTGTGGTGACCCACTCCTCTACGCAGTCCAGGTACATTTATTGGTGCGAATCATAAAAGTTCAGGGTTTTTAATATATATTGTGGTGACCCACTCCTCTACGCAGTCCAGGTACATTTATTGGTGCGATTCATAAAAGTTCAGGGTTTTTAAGATATTGTGGTGACCCACTCCTCTACGCAGTCCAGGTACATTTATTGGTGCGATTCATAAAAGTTCAGGGTTTTTAATATATATTGTGGTGACCCACTCCTCTACGCAGTCCAGGTACATTTATTGGTGCGATTCATAAAAGTTCAGCATTTTTAATATATATTGTGGTGACCCACTCCTCTACGCAGTCCAGAAAGATACCTTGTTGCAACGTTTTGGACTAATAACTATATTGTGAGGTGTTCAGAATACACTGTAAATTAGTGGAAATGCTTGTTATTGAATGTTATTGAGGTTAATAATAGCCTAGGAGTGAAAATAAGCCCAAAAACTTGATTTTTAAACTTTTTATGTTTTTTTGCAAAAAAATCCGAATCCAAAACCTTAAATCCGAACCGAGACCTTTCGTCAAGTGTTTTGCGAGACAAATCCGAACCTCAAAAATAACGAAAATCCGGATCCAAAACACAAAACACGAGACCTCAAAAGTCGCCGGTGCACATCCCTAATATTAATATAGCAAATTATTCAACATTTAAAATAGATCTATACAGGCATGCAACAAAATTCCACAACCGCTTTTGTGAATGTGCTTACTATCATATCAGTGAATAGTTAGAGTGAAATATCAATCACCAATTGTGATTTAGGTATCTTTGTGGTGGTCCCCTTGTTGTGACTTTGCTTACTTCCAATTAGAGAATAACTGGCATATCAACATCACAGGTTTCCCATATGTAGCAAATGTTCCTGATGGTGGTTCAAATTCTCATAGGTATATTTCATTAAACAAAAAGAGAAAGAGTCATATATTGCATTACCTCAAATATTTAATAATAAAACAATTATTAAAATACAATAAGACAGGTAAACAGTCTCTCAGTGTACATCAGTAAGACCAGCCGCCTACCAAAGCTTGCTGATGTTTAATATTCTCAGCAGGTTTTACATATAGGCCTCAAAATACCAATTTGGTATTCAACTCAACGCTGTGTTGTGTAATGGTTTTTCTTTTTCTGTTAAGAATCCAAGTTGTCCTATAAGAAGACTTGATCTGCACATGTAACCGATCTTTAGACAGCTGCAGAATCTTTCCTTCAGAGATATTACTTTATTTGCTTATGTCTCCAGAAATGGTGCTTTTCCCACTTAAGGGTTCACTGGCCACCTATAGAAGGAAGCTAAAAGCGTAATCTCCTTTTCTGCTTGTCTTTTAGTACAGTGTCTTTGTACTTAAGTAAAAACGTATCTGTTTTCATAAGAAAATTTGTTGTGGGGTTGTCATTAGTTCCAGAATCGGATCTCTAGTTTCCAATTTGTCTAGCCCACCAAGTTTTCTACTGTCTGTCTGACACATTGTTTGTCTACAGTGGGTAGTAGTACAACGGTGTCCAGTACCTACAAGGTCTCGAGGTAGAGAGTTACAATCCCTGTAACGGGGGTAGTTCCACCACTACCACCTGATTGGATGCCATGTCTTACTCATGCTTAGGGAAAAGTGTTGTTGTCACACACAGACTCATCTAACCTAATGCCAAGAATAAGCGATTTTAAGCTATCTTGTTAAGAAGCATGTAACAATGGAAGAATATTCATTTAAGAATTTATATATTTAAGATCTTCATTCTCAGGAAATTAAATGCTGAATAAGAAATTTTTATGGAAGATGGCACATAAAGGAAAATGACTTCATACCTTTTTTTTATTGGAATCCATGATAAAAATAGCGAGAGAAAAACTATATGCTTTTGTCAGTGATGCATTACTGCTTGTTTGATCAATAACCTCCCTTCTCATACAGCATAAATGCATAGACAATGAATGCACTTTGGGAAACATGAACTGCAGTTTGCACCAATTCAATTTACTTACAATATGCTTGCTCTTAAGAGCTGTCTATTTTATTTTTGTTCTGTGAAAGCACTGAAAAAAACAACATGATAGTATAATATTGTAACGATGAAGATATTATTATGAACTTAATTCTTCATGTGAAATAACACAAATCAGCACATTTTCTTTCTGGAATATATTTATAAGTTCTATCCATCTTAGTCAAAAACAATTGTGTTGTTAATCCATCAAGATAGAGGAGTAAATGGCTGAGCTGCTGATAAAAACAAACATGGAACCAGCAGTGATCTTTCTCCTGTTTCAGGTGGCCTGTGCCAGAAAGCTAAAAATCTTATCAATTCTTGAACACAAGGGTCTGATTTGCAAATACATGGAATGTATGTCCTATTAAGAATATATGTTGGCACATATCAGAAATGTAAAAGTATAGGTACATAGCATGCTCAATGGAAACACATTCATTTTGCAGTCAATTGGAATACTGCTCACATTGGGGAGAATTTTCTAAAGGTCAATTTTGCCACCCATTTTTAAAAAATGGAAATTGTCCCAACTCTCTAATAGGATGATGAGGGAGAAGTAGAGAAGGTGGAGGAAGACGGAGAGGAAGAGGAACGAGAGGAGGAAGAGGAGGAAGAAGGAGAGGAGGTGGAAGAAGAGAGTGAGGTAAGAGAGGAGGAAAAAGAAGAAGTGCAGATTGGAGAGAATGTCGGAGAAGGAGAGGAGGAGGAGGAAGAAAAGGAAGGAGAGGAGGAGGAGGAGGAAGAAGGAAAAGAGGTGGAAGGAGAGAAGGAGGATGGAGAGAAGGAAAAGGAGGAGGAAGGATAATGGGAAACAAAAAAAGAACAGGAGAAGATGTCAACACGAAACGGGTCCATTGAAACTACATCAGTGGTTATATTTACTAAAGTGCAGGTTTTCAAAAAGTGGAGATGTTGCCTATAGCAACCAATCAGATACTAGCTATCATTTATTTTGTACATTCTACAAAATACAATACAGAATCTGATTGGTTGCTATAGGCAACATCTCAACTTATTCAAACCCGCACTTTAGTAAATATACCTCCAGGAGTAAGATTTGAATGAATAATTTATAATGATGTATAAAATAAACATGCATAGTAAATCATGTCTCTGTAAAGTCTTTAATAAAATATCTAATTTTCCACGTTACTTCACCTTGTTATTATGTCCATACAAAAGGCCCAGTTGTTTTTCTTGTAGATGTTGTGACAATAGTCTGTCATTATAAAAAGGACTATGTAACAGTAATATGCCACAAGATTTAATTTAAGTGTAAAATTTTTCTCATACTCAATGCATTAAAATTTTTCAACTGTTTGAGTCCTCAGATGTCTAAGAAAGATTGGCCGAGGTGTCAAATATTTACTACAATCAGAACAGGTAAATATTGTATCACCTCCATAAGCTATAAAATGTGTAATATCTGAGGATAACTTTTCTCACTATTAGAGGGATCAGATGCAATATCTGCATTGTGAAGTATTGGATGTAGATTTTGGATAATGGGTTTTTCTCCTGTTGAAACTCAAATTGTCAGTGGGCCTGATTCATTAAGGAATTTAGTCAAGAATTTGAGTAAGGTTTCTTACTTAAGTTTTCTGGACAAAACCATGTTGCACTGCAAGGGGTGTAAATTAGTTTATTATTTTGCACATAAGTTAAATACTGGCTGTTTTCTCATGCAACACACAAATACTTAATAGCTTATTTGTACACTGAAATTTAAAGTTGATATTTGTGTGCTACATGACAAAACAGCCAGTATTTAGCTTATGTGCAAAATAATAAACTAATTTGCACCCCTTGCATTGCAACATGGTTTTGTCCAGAAAACTTAAGCCAGAAAACTTACTCAAATTATTGCCTAAATTCCTTAATGAACCAGGCCCAGTATCCTGTATTTTACAATGTGGACATAAAGGGCCTGATTTAACTTTGGACGTAAATCCCATTGTATGCTGTATCTTGTGTGAAATTACTCTGCGCCTTCTTAAAATATGACATTACGACAGTGAAAACAAATGACTCTCCCGACTGCCTATTATTTGAAGGATGGAGCGGGAGTGGAAAGGGGTGGATACACGTATGCAGAGTACAGTACGGGGTTGCCAAAGTCAAGTGCACGCACATTCGTCCGATTCAAGCTCTCTTAGGTACGTGTTTTTAGCTGTATCATATGCACCAGCTACAGGGCAAGTCTAAGGGCCCACTGACAGTGATCACTGACACTTATACATACCAGAACCATGTGTTTGCAAGTAACAGAAACTATTAAAATGTATTTTATGTACAGTTTGCAATACATACTAATTTATGTATTCCATGTAACAAAAAAAATAACATATATTTTTGTTAATGGTTGTAATATTAATAGTTGTAAATTAATTTAATAAAATCTATTTTTTTGCATGCATTCTGTTTGGACTTGACATAGCATGTGTGTATTACACAGTCTGTTTGTCTGCATATGGTAAGTAGCGTATAGGGCACTTATACCAGGCGCGGGCTGGAATACTTCAGGCGGGGGGCACACAGGCGGCCACATCTCATTACATGGGATGCGGCCGCGTCATTGATGACGCGGCCACATCCCGTGTCATGGGATGCAACCGCCTGTGCGCTGACGCGGCTGCATCTGATGTCATCAGATGCGGCCGCAGGTAAAAATCCGGAGAAATTGCATCGGGGGGGCGGCCGGCCGGCCTCCCGGTCGGCCCTAAAAGCGGAAAGTCTGAGTGGCCCGGGGGGCCGATGCCCCCTGCCCCCCGGCCCAGCCCGCCCCTGACTTATACCCATCTGCAAACGGAAAGTTTCTTGAGATCCTCTTGTATTTGAATACAGGCGCACATGCTTGCTATTTACATCCAGTTTTTTTAAACACAAGTTGTGTTCACATTGCGTTGAATTTATCCCCATAACAGGTTTAATTTTCAGACAAGGATTATACAGGAAAGTTCCAAAATGACGATCAAATAAGTAAATTGAAGATGTCTCAATGCACAATTTATAACTCATTGACATTTTTACAGCATTATATTTATAAATTGTTTACATTTATTTTAATCATTTGCAGTGCTTGTGCTGGAGATAATTTTGCAATATCAGAGGAGAGTGTGGCTAAAATACAGCTGAAATGTGCTGTAAAATACTAGACCATTGTCCAAACATAAACTTACAGCTGAGCAACATGATAAACACACTACTTGCCTCCAGGCTTGCAGAAAAAATACCCAATATTTATGAAATGTATTGAAAGAAAAGCTGAATCTGTAGTACTGCACAGTTTTTACTGTGGTTATGTAGTAGAAACTTATAGCAGCATTGTATTTTTCTGCAACTGCGGGAACTTTGCCAGTTCAGACCAGGAGGTGCTATTTATATAAATGACCCTGTAAATATAATAAAGTGATGAATGTACATATATGATCACGAGGGTTGTAAAATGTTTTTGTACAATAACTTGCACTTTTCATAATGATTTACTTCAGTAGTAAAAGGTATTCAAGCATAATCACATCAATATAACATTCCGGAAGAATGCACCAACGTCTCTGCTTTTTCATGTTTCAATAGTCAGGTAAAAGAGAAAGAAACAAATGTGGTACTTTACTTATTTCTTGCAAACTAAAGACATAACAATATAAAGTCACACACCAGACCCGCAGACAACGCGGTCGGGGTTCAGTGCTGTTACCTGTCTAATTCAGCCGCCGGTCTTCAGCAGTGAGCACTGCAGCTTCCCCATGGCAGCTGTCAGACTCTGATTTTATAAACTTCATTCCTTCCTGCCAGTTTCATGCATTGCCTAATTAGGCTGTTGCCCTGACTATATAAAAGCACCTGACCACAGGCTTAGGTCCCAGATCTTCAAATCTTTCCTCCTGTGAGAACCTGACCTCTCCTGCCTCTACATAGAGATCCAGACTGGGGGCTTCACAGCTCTCCTGGACCACCATGTACTACTGCTCTGCCGACCATTGCACCTCCAAGTGATCCAAACCTTTACCTTTCTAACATACCTGGACCTCTGTGTATTCCTGCTGCAGACTCTCACACCTCTACTGATCCAGCCTCCTTGCTTTCTAGCATACCTGGACCTTCGTGTATTCCTGCTGCAGACTGTTACACCTCTACTGATACAGTTTCTGCTTCCTAATTTACTTGTACCACTGTGTACTCCTGCCTGCAGATTGTTACACCTCTGATGTTTCAATCCCCTTGTTTACTGGATTACCTGGACCTCCTTTTTGCTTCTTTCCACCTAGTCACCTTGGTCTCTTTGTTTCCAACTTTCTCGTTCTGGAGGTAAATGTATCAAACTCCGATTTTGAAAATCCAGCGATTTTCTCGTGGGTATTTCATCTCGCAGATGTATTAAAGTGAGATTTGCTGTTAAATCGCCAGAGATGTGTTTCTGCCAAAATCGGTAATAACAAAATCGATAGAAAAGTCCCGACTGTTTGCCACTCTAGCTATACAAGTCTCACATGTATGAAGCTACGATTAAGCAAACTCTCCTGAGTTTGCTTTAAAAATTGCTAAATACAACATTCTGCATCCCAGCAGCGTGATTAGTAAACACATCACTGTTACACTGTCTGTCTATACAGCCGCGGGTCCGGTGGGTGTCAAAAGTTTAAAAATAGACAAATGTTCTAAAAAAAAATAAAGCTATCAAGTATTTGTGTGCATATAGAATAAGAGATTGTTGTAGTGGCTGAACAAAGAGAATATGTAACTCTTTTCTGTAATAAGTGTTTATTACTCCCCTGTGCTGATATCTGTAGCGATTTCCTCCTCTGTTCACTGCTGATCATCCCTCACATACATCTCTTTCTCTACCTCTGTACTTTCTACCTTAATATTAGTCAAGCCTTCACCCTAAATAACCCACAAGCAATAAAACAACACTTTAATAATATTTGATTTTATTATTTGATACTAAAAGTAGACTATCAGTGGATAACACACGTATAACTGCTCTATAGATCATATACCAAAAAGTCACTTTGGTATTTTGGTGAGACCCTAAATTCCATCTACCTGATACCCCTGTGGGGTACTGTAATATCCTTCTTTACAATTTTGTGAATTAAGCAGATGGTGAAATCTCTCTGTGGCATTTTTGTTACTGGACCATTCTGTAGGAAATACACAGTGACTGAATACATTGTTTATATGTGATAATCAGAAGATGTGTGTATCTATGTAAACTGATCTCCTCTTTACAACAAATTAAAGTCTCTTCTTACCCAGTTTATCAAGGATCTAGTTATTTTCCATCATCATGTCCTTACATACCCTTGTGTACTTCTAAATACGATAGACATTGACATCCTGACACCCTATATAAACTTGACACGCACAATGATAGTCATCATCCACATCCCCTGGTGTTACCGTATAATGTCCGTAATGTCTCATTCCCAGCTGTCACCTCTCCAGTTACCAACTCAATGATCTTCTTAGTAACTTCCAAGATCTTTTGGTCATTGTCTCTCTCTCTCTCTCTCATGTATCACTGAGTGAGATGCAGCAAAACACAACAACAGTGTATTTTACAGATACAGGGCTTGATTCATCAAGGAACATATACAGCGATTTTGTGCGTGCAATTCACAATTCGCAATTCACTCTGCGCATGCCCAGAAGCGGCCCATATGCCACGTAACACATTCACTTAATCTTAGAGCGCAAAGGACACTTCAGGGAGGAAACGGGACAGAAATTGGGCGTTTGGCCATTGTTAATGTACAGTAAGGAAGTGCCAATTGTGAGTGCATGCAGCAGCATCTGATCCTAGCTCTTAGCATCTCAAAAGTACTTGTTGTTGAGCCATATCTCTTGCTTCAGCAACAGGGTTAGTTATTAATACCACTAGTGCCACTTACTAATGATAACGGCTGTGTATAAATATTATAACAACGGTATGCAATCCATAGCAACTGTAAAAAAATATTTTTTGTACAGTAGACATTAATACCATCCAAATAAATGTATTTCATGGAACATAATGCCTAAATTAATACCAGGTGACAATAATTCAATTTTATTTTTTCTCTGCATTCTTTTGAGAATTTATATTCAACATAGGTATTGGATATATCTTGCAGTATCTTGTGCAGTAGGGAAGAGCAGACCTACACCCATAATCATCAGCGTACATATCTTTAGTTCCGTTTATTGTTGAATTCGGATGTGCACAGACTCGAATTACATGTTTTCTGAAGCCTCTATCCTATATGTAATGATTTCCTACATACAGAAAAATGGAGTGTACATAGCACTTACCTCTCCCGCATCATCTTCAGTGGACCCACCACTTTGAACAGAGCAAATATGTTGTTGTGGTGGCGTGGTTGGTTTTCCCGGCTCTCCAAATCCCGACACACCTTACAGCGACGTTACAATAGCGAAGAATATAAAAGCAACAAGCAGAAAATGTAGACTTAGCATCTAACAGACAGGCCTTATTTCCCCCACTGAATGACCGGCACATGTAAAATGCGACTTTCACAGGTCTCTCCAGGAGCAAATTACGTCACTTGTAATGGCCAGAGTGAAAATGCTGGTTTTAAAGTGGCAATGTCCGGACATGCCACCTGTATAATGTCCTCCATGTGACGGGTCCGGCCATTGCTGCTTTAAAACCGTCATTTTCAGTGTAGTCATTAGAAGTGACGTAATTTGATAGGTAAGGTAAGATATGAAAAACAACCAATGCATTAAATGAATAGCTAAACACCATGTCCCACACACTGAAAATAACGAAACTTACAGGTAACAATTGCAGTGGCTCTCAGTAGACCTCTGACCTGTTCCCCAGGTAGTGAGAGACTGAGAGCACAGCCTCACAAGCTATTAACAGTCTCACACAGGTACAATTCCTGATTACCAGAAGAGTGTCTGGTAGGTTGAAAGACCCAAAAAGAGCCTTATGAATGGAGCCTGCCCATTTCTCTACATTCAGAATCCCAGGGGCCCTTACACTGGCATTTTCCTACAGCTGAAAACAATCTTTAGGAAGCTCTTTACCAAACATAAACAATCTTTCCGGGGGTTTAAAATATATGACAGAAACCTGGGACATTTATATCTTCCCCAGTGCTTCTGTCACAATATATATATATCAGTAAATGTATATTAAAAAGTGGCAATTTCATAGTTGTCATTTAAACCGTTAGGAGAACATAGTATGTATAGTAGTTGGTATATCCCCCAAAAAATATTTTTGAGAAAGTTTCCTCTGTAAACCTCCACCTCTCCCAAACATACATGCTCAATAGCCTTAAAGGGAAGATACTTATGCTCATTGAAAATATGCTTCGATAGTGAATGATTCTCAACCTTGTTCCTAATATTACACACATGTTCCCGTATGCGCAACTTCAGGGCACATTCAGCCTTACCTACATTCTCCGCATTTGCATTTCATAAGAAATATTACTGAACAGATAGTAAAGTTGATAAAGACCTTGATTGTAAAGTTTTTCTGTTATTAAAATGAAAGAAATTATAGAAAGAAGGACTTGTATTGTATATCAGCTAAGTTCCAGACATTTTGATGTATGTGCATTATTGTTTGTGTTTTGTTAAATAAATGTTTTTTAAGATGTTACGCTATGTTGCCATTTTATATATTACATAACTACATTACACACTAAACAAACTTGGATATTAAAAGACACCTATTCAGTGTTATGAGCCACGTCGGTGCCCCAATCTGCAGCAGCTCATTGTTTACATGCGGGGCCGTGTCCTGCCCGTCACCATGGTAACAGCCGAGATACTCTGTCAGTGAAACGCTGTGTCCCGGCATGAGGGGCAGTCGGGCGCCTGCACAAACAATTTCAATTAATGAATAGCCCTCTGAGGCTAATCATTTCAGCTGTGCCTCCTCTTTTTTGATTGGCACCACTAAGTATATAAGGCAGGAGGGCTTAGCCTCCCTGCCGGCTATAGCTTCTGTTTACACGCTGACCAGCTCCATATCCCTGTGGATACTCTGCCTATATCTGACTGATACCTGTACTTGTTCTGGACCCGCTGTTTGATGATTGCCCATGGCCTGTTTTTTGGATTCTCCTTGCTTTTTACATGCCCCGACCTTTTGCCTGTCTCTGGTTATTTTGATTGCTTCTGACAAGGGGCGGATCCAGACTATTGCTATACCCCGGGCAATTTTAGGGGGGGGCAATTTAGGCCCCGCCCCCTTTCTAATTTCTAAGGCTGCCGGCGGCTGCACAGTATGCGCAGGTCCGCTCGGCAGTGACAGTGTGCTGCCCCGCTACTCTGATTGTGTTTAAAACACAATCAGAGCAGACGGGCAGCACACTGTCACTGCTGAACGGACCTGCACAGTGTGCAGCCGCCGGCAGCAAGCCCCTGCTAGGGGGGGCGATCCGCCACTGCTTCTGACCAGGGTCGGACTGAGACCAAAACTGCATTGCTCGGCGGACGGAGACTCAGTGACTTGCGGTCGATGCAAGTAATCACATGAGATGGCTCCTGTCACGTGGACGGCTGGATCGGCCCCACTAGCCACCGGCCCTTCTGCCATTTGCCAGAAGTGCTAGATGGCCAGTCCGGCCCTGTTTCTGACCCACGACCCTCGGACTGTTTCTTGGTTAGTCTCTTGTATTCCATTTACTCCTCCCATCTCCTGTGCTACAGTTTCTGTTCATAAGCTCCCACTACACTGAGTTTAAGACCTGAGGACAGCCGAGTACCTGTGAGCGTAACAAGCTCTACAGGAAAGGTGGCTGCTAAAGGTAGAGACCTCTACCATCTGTTCTGAAAGTTCATGTCAGTAACATTGAGAAAGGAGATATATGTGTTGATATATGATTGTCGGTATGTAAGCAGTTTATATATATTTACACATCATGGGTGGTGTGTCTTAACACTGGAGTATTTACTCAGTGTTTTCATTCCACAGGACATTATTTGTGGTGAAGCTTCACAGACTCTTTGGAATTCTGTTTGAGAAAACTAAGTTTTTGATATAAAGACACTTTATAAGTGTGGTTTATTCACAGTGTTTATCTTCAGGAAAACAGTATTGCACTATTGTTTTCTTTTCTTTGCTTTTTTCTTTTCTTTTTATTGTTCGTCAATGTGCCGAAATACATGGAGCTGAGATATATATCAGAAATAGTGGATAACCATAATCTACTGACTGGCTGCTTATGAGCGTATAAGTGGTACATGATTTTTATTTTTGAATAAGGTTACAAGTTGTAATTATTGCACTAGGAGGCGCCTCTTGTCCTTTTGTATTTTTCTGAAGATTTTATATTATCCTGGGTGAACAATCAGGAGTTGTTAAAGGACGGCAGCTACCTTAATACAGAGGAGTGTATTTTAAGAATCGTGCGAATAGGTCATTGAGGATGAGAGCAAACTAGTCTTCAATAAGAGTCATATTCCTAAGACTTTTAACGGTTATAGAAGCCTAAAGAACTGAATTGCAAATTGCTTATTTTTGTTATTATATAGACAGATAAAGAAAGAGAGGAGAAAGGGGAAAACCAGATAAGATACATATACATCTACTGCATTATTTTTAATAAACTAATTTAAACCCTGCACTACTGGTTTACTCCAGATTTTTTTATGGCAACAGCGAAATAATATTGCATCTGTAGGTGCTTTATTTACCAAACAGCAGCTAAACCAACTGGTTCTGCTGCAAGTCACAAATGTTCTAAATTCTGAATAATAAAGCTAGCAAACATATTTGGCAGGCACAATTGTCCATCTGCAGCAGGATTAATGTTTGTCTAGAAATATGTTTTGCAAATTATTCTATTCATGGGTTAAATAGAAGAATATTAGGAGTGAGACTTGTGACCCAAGAACCACATAGCTGCATAATTCTACTTGTAGTGGTGACCTGTGTTTTCCTGAAATCTATTTGATTAATTACTGTCTTATTTGGGTGACTGATGTCTTTAAATAAATTGCATTCGAATCATTGGGCTGGAGAAGTGCAAAGAGCAAGCAGGTGCTGTGGACACCAGATGGCCAGAGACTCCTGGGACAGGTAAGCCTGTCTGCAATTAATTCTGTTCCCTAACTACAAGACACTGTGTACAGTGCTGCCTTTGCTCTTCTGTTATAGAGCCATCTGGCAGGTTTTGTATGTTTTCAGTGACTTCCCCAGTTGGAACTGCCAATGTTTCCTGTTCCTGACCTGAAGCTTTCCCACGGTTCCTTCCCTTTGAGATTACAACTTGATGCCAACTTTCTACTTGTTGGAATGATTTGTGATCAGGACAAGTGGCCAAAAGATAATAAGAGGAAATTCACATTTTATTATAGCGCTTTGGATTACTGAGGAGGGTCCTGGATTAAACACCAAAAAGGCATTTTATAGGACTACAGGTTAAGCACCAGAGTTAAACAAAAAGTCTAATCAATAAACATTTGAATTTGTTGTTTAGCATTCAATGAAATAAAAATAATACATTTCATCAGAAAAAAAAAAGTTATTAACTATTTTATTGTATAATAATGAGTCTTCTCATCTTTAAGTGTTTCAGTTTGCTATAACCTACATGAAATTGTCAAATTGGATGTGGGTTGTTTCAAGAAAATGTTTGGTCATAGAAATTCAACATTCGCTAAAAGTCACACTGTACTTCATTTGCAAAGCACACTCAATTGGGTACTGCACCAGTATGCCTAGTTGGTACGCCCAGCACACTTTGTGAAAGTGTATATATCACATCAATGTCCAACTGATTACTATTTTATTTTATTTTTAAAATTCTCTATTTAAGAGGAAACAACATGAAGAATACAAACATCACAGTACTCAAAAAAATAGGAAGTGGGGAGGGGGAACTACTTACTATTTTAAAACCACCCCTTTCATTAAATTAATCTTATTTTCCATAAAACACTGTTTTAACCACAATTGTGCAATCATAAGAGTGAGAGGACATTGTGACTGGCTTTCAGGCTCGGACTGGCCTGCAGGGCAGCAGGACTATCCATCGGTAGGCCCCTCCACATTATGGCCACGCCCCCTCGGTTGTTAGGGAGGAGCTAAGAAAACAGCTGACTCCCGACTTGCATACGATTCATCTTTTGGACATTAGCGAGAACAGGAAGGGACAGATGCGTTCCACAGTGGAACGCAGGCATCTTCCTCTCCAACAGTAACAAGCACGGACCATGAGAAACATCCTCTGATTTCAGCACACTGGGTACCCGGCCACCATCTCTATATACATCGAAACTGCAAGTAAACAAAGTTAAATTTGAAAGCATCGCAGCAATAACCATGTGATATATGTGGACAGTGATCTGAATATTTATATTGCACTAGCAGAGACTTAAAGAAATACCAATTCCCATCTACTGGACTTGTATGCTATGAACATTATTTTATTGAGATATCAGTGACTGTGTTATATCTGGATCAATGCAGCATTTATACCCACTGCCATTTGCCTCCCAGTAGCTAGACTAGTCCAGGTCTATATACCTAGGTTTGTCTGATTTTTTATGTATGTTCAATTGATGCCATACCATATGTATGTATATAGAAATCAATGCCTCATAATATAAATACTGTGGTTTAATTGGAGTATTTTATTTGTCTATATTAATGTATTTTTATGTATTTTAACCAGGATTCAATAAACTGTGATAAAACTAACATTAAATGTTATCCCACTAATTGAACCGAGCCTCTTGCTCACAGCCTAATACAAGATATAGAAAAATACGAATTGTATTCAAGATAAAAAAATACAAATTTTATTATTAGCATTACACTTGGAATAATACATAAGTCAATGAGCGCTTATCTTTCAGTATATTATTAGTTCGTAGAGAGGATAACCTGTGTTAATGCTGCTCTTGCAACAGTAGGGGTAGAGCGCAACTCCTCCCCCCCCTCCCCGTTTTTGCCAAACACTCCCGTTAAACACACTACCACACAGGTGCAGAGAGTCACGTCTGGGCTCTCTGAACCTGCGCGGTAGTGTGTTTTTCACTTTGAGCAGGGCAGATGAGAGTAGGAGTTCCGGATATCCAACCGCCCAGAGGAGCATGAGCAGGTTAGTAACTAAGTGCGCAGTCAGCCTGTCATTTTAAAAGAGAAGGATGAGCACACTACATTTTTTATATACTACACTATGGTGCTAGCTGTCCTTCGTGGGCTGACCACTCTCCCTTTAGTGTCTGGTCTCGCCTCTATGATGGCTTGCCACACCCCCTCTGGTGGGCCCCTAGCGTTGCAGTCCCCCGGTGGGCCCTTCATGCCCCAGTCCGACACTGCTGGCTTTTATATGTGTGACATTTATGCTTGTTTGAAGCCTTTTTGTATATTGGGCAAAAAGTGCCTAGGATTATGATTCTCCACTGAAGTTCAGTTGAAATTGCAAAATGCATCCCACTAAAGGTATAGGATGAGAGCCATTGTTTGCTAGTTGAGAGCTAGTGCAAATTTCAAGTGTTTTTTTGCAGAGAGACAATGTCTGTCCCCTTTACATAAAAGCAAGGAAAGCATTTTAAGAATAAAGGAAATATTTCAACATTATCACAGAATCATGTGACAACTCAGCACTTAGCAATGAATACCCTCGTCCCACACAATATATTTTTTTAACTGGTGCAATTTTTTGCTCTTTTTCAAGCTGCCATCTTGCTCCACAGATCCATGCTCTTTGGTGAAAACCTGGGTTTTTGCTCTTTGTAAATTACCTCTTCAGCATATCGCCATGGACAAATATGCATACATTTGTCACAGGAACCCTTGTATGGGACCAATTATATGAGTATGCCTATTAACACCTCGGCTGATAGATCCAGACAATGTTGAAAGAGTAAGCAGCCCTGTTCTACAGAAACCATGGGAGCTGCTTTACCATTGCAGAACACCATGGTCTATACACTAGCTATGGAAGCCCTTCATATTTCCCTGATCATTATGGCACTGTGTAGCATTCCTATAAAATTTAAATTATAATTTTAGCTGATGCACGACATTGCTTAGACAGCTAACAGAGTTGTTGTTGAACTGAGACGAGTTTTCTTTGTATTTAAATCCACTAAATGAGAGTAACAGTAGACACTAATCATAATGAAAGAAATATACTCCTCAATACCCCACAAAATGGCACTCATACTGGTGAGAGAAGGCTGAGCTGGCATCAAGCAGATAATTAGTGGCAATAAGGCCCTCAGCATATCTGGGGAGAATCTGATACCTGTACTGTATAGTTATGTATTTTTGTCAATCCATATATACATTCTGTTCTCCTCAGTTCTCCTTCTCAGTTACACTATGGTCTAAAACACAACCAAATAAGCAATGTAAAAAGTGTAAAATGCCAGTAGTGTTTCTTGTTTAATGCAAACTTTCAGAACCACTAAAGTATACAAGTAGACCAATTCAGACCAGAGGGACAGACTGGAACTGGAAACTCATTTTAGTTTTCTTTCTTTCTAACCACAACTTTCATTTACCTCTTTTAGCCAGTGGAAACAGATGTTCTAGATAAATGGCTACTGAACCTCATTTTTTATCGCAACTTATCAATTCAGCTCACAATGATAAAGCAAATGATGTCAATTTTTCATAGCTAAATTTTAACAGCTAAACATAGATTGACACTTCTTATTCCCAAGATATACAATGATTTATTTAGTGTATGTCACATTTGCTGTATTTGTTTGTTGCATAAGATTAAACTAAACAGTATAGGGAACATCGGAGTCATATGAGCAGACAAATGGATGAGAAGAGGGGGTGTACGAGTGTGTGAATAACTACATTTCGACAAGACAAGGAGCGACATAAACATTGCTAATGTAGTCATTGCAACATAGAGGAAATACAGATTTGATGAAAAGTGACAGCAAACAATTCCGACAACTCATCATATCGCCACTGACATTCACGTCAATTTAAATGACAGTTACATTACTGCTATTAAGGGGGCAATGCAAGGACCCGGTGGCTGTCTAATGTTTTTTAGGAAGGGTTGCACATTATACAGCTGCTGGGTCCTGGCATTGCTCTCTTAATAGTAGTAATGTAACTGTTGCCATGTGATATGACATGAGCGTCAATGGCGGTATGTTGTGTTTCCGGAATTGGTGACTGTCAATTTTCCATCAAGTCTTTATTCCCTCCATGTCGTAATGACAGCATTCGCAATGTTTATGTTGTTCCTAGTCTTGTTGGAATGTAGTCATTACATAATAACTACCACCGGGGAAGAGATATGAGAAAAACTAGCAGGAAAGACAGGAAAGGGGGCCCAGCTCAAAGCTGGCAGTGTATCCCAGGAGCCTCTCCCTCCCTCCCATTCTCATATACACATATAAACATATATATAAATATACAATAATAGAAAAGTGGGCACACACGAGTATTCTCAGTGTCAGTTCTGCTACTAAGACTTAAGCATTATCAACTCTTACAAACATCATTCCAGCTGATAGATGGAATAAGCAATGAACTTAAGCCTCAATTGCAAATCTCGCAAACCTTCAATCTTAAATCAAGTCAAGCCATTTTTCCAATGGATTTCATCACTTAGGACTTTGTCGGGAGAGTTTAATAAGATGCCTCTTTTTCTTTTATTAATCAGTTGTCTTTAGACTGTAAAGTATAGGCACTTTGAAGGGTTGCTATGAGTTAGAATCAAATCCTTAGTGTAGAGGTCCATCAAGACTGGTGCAATGATCTTGCTAAACAGTCCAAGTACAACTGCACCCCATAGCCCTTTATGGCACCTCTGGTTTGTGCTATAAAAAATAGTTTCAGACTGTAAGTTTAAACTGTAGTATACAAACATATACACAAATATGTTTTGCTGAAAATGTTTAAATTATTTTCTTTATCATTTTTATTTTCTAGGCATACTACTTATTGTACTGGTCATTTTGTTTTCTCACAGCAAGTTAAAATACCCTAACGAAATCTAAAACCAAATCTTAAGAGTGTGTTATCAGTTACACAGCTGAGAACGCATGGAAATTCAAGTTGTAATGGCTCCTTCTGGCCAGACTACAAAAACAAGTGGCATGACAAATCCTACACAATTAAAGAGGCCACAGAGCCCAAGGAAAGTGTCACATTGCCAATTCCTCCCAAGCAATTTATTTGGATCGCTCCTCAGAGCTTCTTGTAGTAATGACAAAATCTCAGTAGTGATCAGTCCTGTATATGACAATTCCTTTGCTGTCAGCAAACATTGAAGCTTGGCCTCATCATGTCAGCAAATAATGTGTCTGCTGGGTAAAGAGTTCTTTATGAACTGACAGTTACATGCGGTTATTCCACATATGTTTTTCTTTTCAAAGCCATCAGGAAAGTAAGAGGGGGTCATCCCTAAGCATGTTACAGTTAATTTATTTGGGAATTTTTACCATTGATCACAAAATACTGTACCCTCTCAAATAAAAGAAGATGATGTGATATTTTTCTTAATTATTTTATTTAAAAAAAAACCTGACAGTAATTGATTGATTAAGTATCCACTCCTTTAATTGAACAAATAGAAGTGAGCACGTGGTGAAAAATGATCATGCAATTAAAATATGTGGAAAAAAGTAATATTAAAGCATAAGATATTGATAATAGCAATAAGGACAAGATGATGAAAGGAAAAAATAGAGAGGTGCATATTAGGTTCCACATGATGTGTGTCTATTACTACATTGTTCCTAATGAAAAATATATACAATGACAGTTAAAGTAAAAAATCATCATCAATCATTTTATTCATGGCAAATACAAACATGTACCTATATAATTCATAAATGCTTAAAATAAGATAACATCCAGGAGCTGATACAGTAACCTTAAAGACAAATTTGCCAATGGTAACCAATAAAAACATATATATAATTCCCATTTGATGTTCAATATAGCACATAAAAAGTGTAACTTAAATATGCAGTTCTCTGACATAGGAATACTGTCTCATAGGTACTCCACCAGACTATAAAATCTTGTCTCCGGTATATAACACAAGAGAGCTGGCCAACAATTGAATCCAAATGGATATGGTATTGTGAGTATATTGCTTTAAATTCAGTGCCCCTCCAAAAGTCTATATAGTTGCTAACGCTCAGTCTTAGTGTTTAGTCCACATTGCTAGTAGACCAGATTATGAGTCCACTCAACATTCCAATTAATGTGTATGATGGTCAGTAGAAGCCTCAGAAGTGGTAGAGATTTAGAGCCTTATTGCAGGAAGCAGTAAATGCCCTTGGAAATGTGCCTTCTCCATCCCTATCTCTTTAAATAATCTTGTCCTGCACAATGAAATCTTATTTCTGCCCTTCCATGCAAAAGAAGACACTCTTGTGTGTCTAATTCTCACTTGGAAAGGAACACTTTGGATTTCATTTTCTCCATGGGCTGGTACAAACTTTTACATCCCTGCATTGACCATTGTAAATATAAGTACACTTGCCCAAATGTTTGTTTATGACATCACAAAAAAAATAATTTGCTCTGCAGTGTTGATATTTTGCAGTTCATAGATTATCTTGAATGTATTTTAAATGTACCAAATTTTGTTTTGTTTTAGTTATGGGTCATACCAATAGAATTTGCATTACAAAGGCAAGTTACACAGTAAACAATAATCTGAGGATTCAAATGTATTAAATGGCGTGGAAAACTATTTTTCTAACCAGAACTATTGAAACTATTGAAAAAAGTTTGCCTTTTTAAACATGTGGAGAGACCTAAGATTTAAAATCCTCACGTTGAAAAAGAAACTCTCAATTGCATCTCCAAGTCAAGCCTCAAAGGCTGGAGCATAATGACTAATAATTACTATTTATGTTAAAAAGGCTAACTATTTTCTAGACTGCCTCAATCAAGTAGTCTTTTTAGTCAGCAGAATGGCCAAAGCCTAAAGAAGAAATATTTGAATGGATCCAATTGCATATAAAAATGACTAAAGAAGCACAATGTTCCTTCTTTTTGTATTGCAGATGTGGAGTACAAAATTACATCTCAAGCCTTAGCATTTGTTTTTTCTATTCCTTTATTCCTTTCCAAATTAAATTGTTACTATAATCATGCTTCAAGAATCTACTTTTTTTATATTTTAAACAAAATCTGAAGAGCAAACCCAGTTAATGCAGAGGACCTGTCCAGTAAATCCATTTAATGTAGAGGAACTGTCCTGCTTGAAACACCTTAATAGTATGTAGAGGATGTGAATTTCCACCATACAATAGTGAATTACAAAAAGTGCTAAATATGTATGTTTGTAGAATCATTTATGAATCCACACTGATTACAATGATTAAAATGTTAAGTACATGGTCTCAATCTTATAAGTCAGTTTGAGATTAAAGTTATAGTAGTGAGGTCATTGTTAAACTCATCAGGATGTCCATCCTATAGGATAAAGATGTTGTCAATATACCTGAACCACACTATCAGATTGGGACATCATTCAATCCCCCCCCCCAAAAGGTATCAAATAAGAGCACAAAAGGCACACATATCTTGTCACTCTAGTTTGTAAGCCAAATATTTCTTTGTAATTAACACATTTCTAAAAACAACAACAAAAGTCCCACAATACCAGGATCAATAGAACTCCTACTGAGAAAATATCTCATCACAGTGACTCTGTTCTCAGTATGTAAACATCACAAAATCGTTTTCCCTGTTGGTTCATTATCCTTGCTAAACAGCAAGGGGAGCTCTCGAAATTAAACAAAAGCAATCCCAGGACAATATTAACACTGTTGGGATTTTTCAGCCATATTAGCCTCATACTGTTAACTATGGGTACAGATTGTCACCTAGGCAAATGTCTTTCCTAAAAAAATATATATTTATTTGTATAAATTACTGACTATGTATAGAAATTTTTAAGAAACTGTATCATATGGTTAAACAGCTGGTAAGGTAGTGGCCATATCTAATGATACCTTGCTTTGAGCAGACACACATCAACACAAGGTTAATCAGAGTTTAAAATAGTATTAAGGTTCCTAGTTATCCAATATCAGTTCTTGACCAGACCAAATGGTTCCATAGCCCCATTCAGCACTGAAGACCTTCTGGCACTCCTGGGTATCTCCCTTTATGCCCATCTTAGTTTCCACAGTAGTGGGTGCTGGGTACTGAGAGGGAATTGGATGCCATCCAACCTGATTAGAATCTTTTATCACCTGGGCTGGCCAAGAGTCAAGCCCTGTTCCACATGTACTCTTGCATTCCCTGTCATGGATGGCTCCAAAGAGTCTACTGATAAGTGTCCTACATCAGTGCTCCATAACATTTTCTCACCCTCTGCACATCTAAGCCCTTCTCAGAATTCTGCAGCACACCATTGCAATATGAAAAGTTCTATAGGAAGTGACTGCAGATGCCCCTGTTCCGAAAAGCTAGTACTTTAAGCCTGGGGACAGAGAGAGCCGCTGCTTGCCGACGTTGGTGTGTTGTTGGTTTACAATTAATGTGGGAGAGAAAAGAAGAGACTGCTGGAGGGAAGAGACGGCGGAGATCTGCGGTTAAAAGAAAGAAAGTTAAATGAACATAAATTCACCAAAACGAGATAACCACAGCAAGTAATGGGAAAGGGGCGGTGCTAGCTCCATAACCAGGGAAAAGATAAGTAGGGAGGAGGGCAGAACTTCTGGGTACAGTGGGAGGGGAAGTTAGGAAAGGAACATACGTGGGAGAGAGAAGGGGCAGAAATTTAGGAGTCTCTCCGACTCTCAGACAGTACCTGAAGCAAGGGCGAGAGAGACCTGAGCTCGACCCATTTGTAATCTGCAACCCGTGAAACCCACCCAATAACCTGCGACCTACAATAAAACCCTGCAATTTGAAAAAAAAGCCAAGCTCAATTCTACTTGTTATAAGCGGAACTGGCAACTATGGCAGCGACAGCTTTTCTCTTGTTGGAGGCATAGCACACTTAGCAATAGCTCTGTGCCACGGCACACCGGTTGCTGAGCACTGTCCTACATAAAAGGCACAGGCCTTGCACAACAGTGACATAATCACATCAGATAGGGTGACAGTATTTCACCTAGTTCACCTAGTGTTTTATGTACAGTTTCAGAGCTATGGGCTGACCGGGACTTCTCTTTCAAGGTGATTGACTGCTAAAACACAAAGTCTGTTACTTGTTTCTGGATGTAATATAGGCAGTTGAGGCAACACTTGTAGTCCTTGCACCACCATTCATTACAAAATGAATCAATGTTTTGTAACCACAAACATTACTATTCTGTCAATGTATAAGCTGTATGTGATGCACCTCTCCTCATCTCTAGTCTGGATGCCCAATTTCCCCATGACTCCTTACGAGGCAGTCAGGTATATGGCAAAGATTAGTTGAATGGCTATTACATATGTTTTTAGTGTAATAACTCTACATACTAGCCTGTGCGGTAATGTTGTATGCATTTTGTTTTTAGTTCTAATTAGCGCTTTTATGTATAAATGTGCCTAGAGCCCCATTGCGGCAATATTGCTCCATGTATTTGATCAAAGATTTCCTTATGACAATTGTCCTGTATTAGCTGTTAGTGTTATCAAAGAAACTAACAATAACAATGCCATAAGTAGTCCCACAGAAGCACAAATAGTTTTAACTTCTAGTGAATGTGCTTTGGCACGCTGCTCAAAAAATAGTCCCCTATTGTTTTTTTAAAAAATTCCAGTTAGATTGCATTCCATTTCAACAAATATTACTTCAAAAATATAGATGCCAATTAAACATTTTTCTCCTTCAGCTCAGTATGTTATGGTCAGGTACACATATTGCACATAAAGCTGTTTTTTTTCCTTTTTAAAAACAATGAAATTGTGTAATGCTTACAAAACCAGCACATTGTCAGAATTATGATGTAACTGTACAGTGGCTATTTGTCTAAAAATGTGTTTGTTCTTACAGAATACAGTGCTTACCTTCTACGGCTAACTCCTCCATTACATCCAGCCACAGTGCAAGAATTGGCATACAATTTAGCACCTGTCACCTCCACATCAGCAATAGCCACTCTTTAGTAAATATACCCCTT
Organism: Mixophyes fleayi; assembly: GCF_038048845.1. NCBI lineage: Eukaryota > Metazoa > Chordata > Amphibia > Anura > Limnodynastidae > Mixophyes > Mixophyes fleayi. The sequence continues at coordinate 323,935,846 of NC_134403.1, read as the reverse complement.
GGTCTGCTCAAAGCCTGTTTCTGGTGCATTAACCAGTATGTAGTAGTCCTCCTATCTGCATTGAAGGTTGTATGCAACATAATTGCTCTTTACATTAGTTTTTATAACATCTTTATATACAGGGTGCCTATATCGAAGAGGAGATTTTGTTGGAGGAACCACTAGATCATGATCCTGTATTTTCACCATGGAAGAATGCCAGAGTATGAAAGAACATATTACCCAACATTACTTCATTTGTAACTTCTATAAAATGACATAGAAGGGAATGTGATTACAACATAGATGAGTTTACCAACCTATAACAAATGCACTTTCCTGCACAACTTTGAAGCCATGGTAGACTACGTTGCAATACAAGGGGTACCAAGTGAAACAAGTATTAGATACTGCCTATATAATACATACTGCATGCAAATACTGGTCAACTGTGCTTTGCTGTTTAGTAGTTTAATTGTTTAATGCTTTAAATGTTAAAAAAACAATACATTTTGTATAAAATTGAAATATTTGATGTTATAAATGCGTACTATGATTTATATGATTCAATAAGTAGGGCTCTTATACAATGGAAACAGATAATTTATCCACTAAGCAAACATTTTATTAAATAAATGTATTGGTTTTTCTTTATCTTTTCCCATCATGCCCTTGTCTATACTCTTGTGGACACATCTGCCTACTGGTTGTCCTAGTAATTGTGGCAGTGAAGTCATTGTGGTTTACTATGATGCCTGTGTCTCTGGATCATCCATGCTAGATGTGCCTATTGTGCAGTGGCGATCGCCCCCCCCCTAGCAGGGGCTTGCTGCCAGCGGCTGCACACTGTGCAGGTCCGTTCGGCAGTGATAATGTGCTGCCCGGCTGCTCTGATTGTGTTTTAAACACAATCAGAGCAGTGGGACAGCACATTATCCTGCACATACTGCACATACTTATGCAGCCGCCGGCAGCCTTAGAAGTTAGAAAGGGGGCGGGCCTAAATCGCCCCCTATATCGCCCGGGGTAGAAAAAAATTCTAGATCCGCCTCTGCTATTGTGGTGCTCTATATATGGTGACTTTCTACCACTAGATATTTGGTGAATGCCACCATTATTTTCTTGGTGGCCCTGCTGGCTAAGGCCAAATAACTATGTATTGCATTTTGTTGTTGCTGTAGATCAATTTGTTGCTGCTGCAGAACAATTTGCTGCTGTGTAAGATCTCTGGCTGCAGCCCTGATCACCTGCAGCTTATGAAAAACTTGTTGAAGCAGTGAGGGAGCTTGAGACAGAAATGATAGACTGGGGAGTGGTGGTGGCTCCTACACATCCTGGGGGGCTGTTCCCAGCCTATCAACCTTGGTTCTTGTTCACCATTCATGGAAATGACAGACAATGACACAATATCAAACCCAATGTTTTAAACACTTTCACACTTAATACATAATGTGGGTCTTGCAAATGTTATGCTCCTTTTTTAAACCAACATCCACAACATTAGACAACACTTTACATTGTTGTAAAAGAGCAATACACATGAAACATAATGGTCAGACTAACACTAAAAAGAACAAGCCAAGCCAAAAAGCTGAGCCTTCATTATGCCTAAAAACAATAAAATTAACAAATGAATCATAATACACAAGATGTCATCACTATACCACACATCTGCTGCAAAAGCTAACACAGCTAAGGTCACTTGTAACCAGGTGTGTCCTCAATAGCAAAAGCCAGGTGTATTAAATAATAGAAAATGTTAAATAGTAAAGCTTTTTTTTTTTCTTGTTCTGTTTCTTACAATAATTTTTTCAAAACAACATGTGCTTAAAGACACTTTGGGCCTGAGTCATTAAGGCAAAAAAGGAGTAAATGTTCTCTGGGACAAACCATGTTGCAATGCAAGGGGTGCAAATTAGTTTATTATTTTGCACATAAGTTAAATACTGGCTGTTTTTTCATCTAGCACACAAATACTTAATAGCTTTATTACTACACTGAAATTTAAAGTTGACCTAGGACATGCCCTAACCCAACTATAAATCTGTTCCCACATTTTAAATTTACCTCCCCCTCCAATGCAACATGGTTTTGCCCAGGTGCAAATGTTACTCCTTTTTTATGCTTTGCTCTTCTTAATGACTCAGGCCCTTTATGTTTGTGACCGGAGGGGAGATCAGGTAAGCTGCGGTAAGGGATCTGAACATCCCTCACCTGCGATACTCTCCCCATAGGATTCAAAGGCTAATGCCATGTTTTTTGCCGTTACCTAGCTTTTCGGAACTTAATAAAATTGCCCAGACCTCAGTCCCCATTGACTATTACGGGGGCTGAAGCAATTTGCCTAATGCAGGATCTCTTACGTTAGACTTTCCTTAAATGAAGATGTTACTTAAAAATGCCTAAACCATGCAGAAAAAGCTGTTTAGGGCTCCATAAATAAGCCCCTAAGAAATAAAAAATAAACATTCAGCTGTGTAAGATTCATATATTGTTAGCATTAATGCTAAATATTTGTATATATAATGTACAATTTTGCGTGTCATTAATAAAAAATATGATTCTTTACATATACATCTCAAAAAGCTAACGCACAGACAGGATGTAAAGATCAAATACAGGTTTTATTTCTCTCACCAAAATTGTACAAATGTATGTTGCGATGCATCACTGCAGTGACTAACTGTATAAAATAGAGATAAAGAATGCAGGAACACACACGTGACACTAATGAGAAAAAAAAACACGAAGAGACATTTGTGTTTTTGTCTGTACAATATTGCTATTTTGCAATATCTGCAGAACAATGAGGTTCTTCATGTTCATTTTTTTTAAAAAAACTGAGAATGTGCATCTACAAGGTGAATGCATTCAGATGGATACCTACTATAATGCTGTTTGGATATTGTAGTTTCAACATAATTGTGTAGAGCCATGAGGAGGTTAATATTGTATATTTTGTATAGGAAATAACATAAATGTCAGATGTTATATGCATGATATTGTATACATTTACTGGCAAAAATGTTTCCCAACAGAAATTATATGGCATTTTATAGTTTCTTCAATATAATTGCAAAATTGACTTTGGTGAAAAAAATGCACCCATGTACTTTATTTGCTTTAAAACCCAAGTCACCCACAAACTGTTTCTTGAACTATGCCATTCTGCAAGATGCATGCTTATTACAAAAAAAACATAAACATTATACATAACATATATATATATATATATATATATATATATTCCTAAAACATCAAAAAAGAAGGGGCGCTTCCATGGTGTGTTATCCAAGTTAAAAGTTTTATTCCAAACAATAAAATTGCACGTACCAAATGGTAAAATTAATCAGGCATAGATAATATAACAGCTCGATTTTCACATACGAACGGCTCTATCTGAAGCAGCTCGAAATCAGAGAGTCCTCACGATCACCTCTACGCGTTTCATCACTCAGGACTTCGTATATATATATATACCGTATTTACTGGCGTATAAGATGACTGGGCGTATAAGACGACCCCCAACATTTCCACTCAAAATATAGAGTTTGTTATATACTCGCCGTATAAGACTACCCCCTCTTCCGCACACCTTCCACACACCAACTAAAATGTAAAAGAACATCAGATTTGATTTCAACATGTTAATTTATATTCGAATGCTTATGACATGCAGGAAAACTGTCACAAGGCTGTATGTTATCAAACATGTACAGTAAACATAATACAGTGCAAGTTTATTAAGGAGTATGACAGGCACATCAAGAGTATAAACATTGGATCAGCAAAGCCACGAGATAGGTAACATGTTTCTGGGGACACACCCCCTTCGTCAGACCTTGCTGAGCTCCCAAAGGAATGTTGCTCGCCGCAGCCACGCTGATGACCCACCGCACTGGATACCGCGCGATACTGGATGGTATGTAGAATGAGGTGGGCGGGCATCGGGAGGCCACTATGGGCACCGGGCGAGTATCAGAAGGCCACTATGGCAGCTATGTCTATCCCAACTGAAGTGCACCCGGCGTATAAGACGACCCCCCCACTTGGAGGCATGTTTTTCAGGGCAAAAAAGTTGTCTTATACGTCGCCAAATACGGTATATATATATATATATATATATATATATATATATATATAAAAACTGCCCCTGTTGGCGCCTGGTACATCGGAGCTGACCCTGCCCTGCCAGCATCGGAGCCGCATTGCAAAATCAAAAAAGCTGCATGCGGTTCGGGAGCCGTGGGTTGGCCACCCCTGACATAATGTTAAAATGTCTGATAGAAGCTATTCAAATGTGAATATACAAAGAGCCAGATCTGTCATCATTAAACATAGAAAATGATAAAATGAACATAACAATGATGCATATATTAGAGAATACCTTGCTGTATGAAACCTCTGAGAATTCAAAACTGAACTGACAGACTTAGCAAAACAGTATTAGGAAGAGAACAGCAAAGCCACTCTTTCCAAACTTAATTGTTACACATCTCTTTTCCAACTTCAAACACACTTCAAGACTAGTCTTACTGCTGCCAGCCAATATCTCTGAGTATTTCAGCATTTCCAGCAATATTTTATTAATAAATTGTGGCGATAACAGATTTTCTATGACTGTAATAAGTATAATGCTTTACACTGCTAACTAATCTTGATTGAAGCCAGGGGAGGTTGGCAAATTGTAGCCCGGGTGGAAAATTTTAGAGGAAAAAAATGCAAATGGCCCAGTGATCCACCCAAGGTAGCCCACTATGGGACCGATCTGGGGAGCAGATGCCCCCCAGACCAGCCTGCCCCTGATTGAAGCCCTTGGTCCTCTAATCTTTATCATAGTATAGCACACAGCATCACAACAGTATTTCTTCAGTCTTCACTAGAATTTACATAACCAAAATTAATAATTATTAAAACAAATTGGCATACAGTCATATCAGCCCCTGTGTATAGCGTGTAAATGCTTTTGAAATGTCAGTACATGAGTATTTTTACAGGTTTCCCCAGTAAATACTTTTCTTTGTTGCACTAGAGCTAGGGTAGAAGTATCACAATATAGAATAGAGCCTGTCCCCAGTGGTACTAGTCTGCTTGGATACAAAGTGTTAATTAGACATACAAGAAAAGTCACAGAAAAACCTATATCATCAGTTCATGCATTTATTGAGATATAAATGGTATGCAATATACTTATCTTTGTGGAATTTCTCAAGCATAAATTAAATCAGTCGTCTGGTTGCCTTAAGCCAGAAAATCACATAGGAGGGAAACTCTCTAGGCACCACTGCAGTCTATGGTCCTAGTGGGGGCATAAAAACTCTAATTCCTTTCCTCCCCCAGTGGGTTATATAGTTAATTACTGGGGCTGTAATACTGCACATTTATTGGTGTTACAAACACATAAATAAGTTTGATAGACAAATTCAGTGCCCTTGACATTCTTTAGATATACATGTATTATTCTATGTGGTCAGCAGAAAGCTCATTCTCTGTTACAATAAGCAAGACTTGAAAAACCATGATTTTAATCCTTTATTACAGAGCCAAGCTCATGTTGGCTGTAGATGGGTTTGTTAAGTGTAAGAGATACACTGTGTTTCAGGGCAAGGTTTGGCTGCCACGTCATCAAAAGTCCAGTTTTACCGATGAGGACATGATTTATAACCAAGACTTTACACCTGGAAATAGTTTTCTGTGACCCTTAAATATACATTATATTGTAGAAAACAAAACAAAATATAATAGTAGCAAAATTATTTAAAATAAGAACTACTACATTTTTTTTAATTGTCAAAAGAGTACAAGAGGTAAAGTACAGTAAAACCCAAGCTTCTACTTACCTCTTATGGTCCATTCACTGGATTTGCTGTGGTCAACAACAGGTTTATCAAATAAACGCCAGGGGGAAATGCAGACTTTTTAGACGGGAGCTTCCAATGTTTGATTTTGGAAGCAAAAAAAAAAAGTACTGCAATAAGTCTGCAAGTCACAGAGGAACATAGGGAAAAGATCTCTCAAGGCCTCTCCAAAGCTGTCAATACCACCAGATCTCCTGTTTCAGTGTCCCTTGTACCCTTGATGGTGGCACTGGGAAACAGTTATGTAAATATGACAAGGACACAGGTAGATAAGAAGAATTAAGGATAGATTTACCTTTTTCTGTAACCATAGACCCTTGTTTTATATGCCACTTCTCGTCCCATGCTTTAATGTCAATATGATCCATTTATCTATAGCTCCTACCAAAATAAAAATTAACATAACTGTTTATGATATGTAAATAATAAATCATTAATTATAAATACATATATTTTGTCAACATCAACATATTGTAAATTAAATGTGATGTTACAAATGTAAGGGGAAAAAGCCACATATATCTAAATTGGAAATAATATTTATATTCATAATTTAATATATATTGTTTTAGAAAATGTCACACATGTCACAAGGGAAAATGAAGTGTTAGCAGGGAGTGGGGTGAGTCTGACCAGGATGCCTCTCACACTTCCATTCTGCTGCTATTGCAAATCTCAAATCCGGAGGAGAACAAAATGACATTGGAGGTAGTGGGGTAAAGTGAAGTTTTTAAGAGTAAACTCAAGCTACTGGTGTGATTCACTACACACTACTTCATACAGGAGGTGGAGCATTCTGAGCTCATCTTAAGTATACACTGTGTGTCTCTACTCTTGTCCAGCCAATCCTTTGCTGCTATGTGCACTGGCCAATGGATCAATTCTCCTGTAGCAAGTAGCTGCATGAACACCAGTTTGGTATCCAACTACCATTCTTGCTGTGTCACCTGTCTGTGTTGGTGCATGCAACTATGAACAAAATCTAAGTGAATCGGTGCAGCACATATAAATATTTCACAATGTTCAGGTGCAAATGCACCTGCCCATCTTTATTATTACCAATCCACTTGTGTATAATACTATTGAATTTTGATTATTTGTCCTTTCCTGTTTTTGACTCTGATTGTTACCTGCCTGCCCTGAACATCGACTACTCTCTCGTATACTGATATTGTACTTTGTTTGCTTGCCTATTTTTGTCCTCTATTTTAAACTGACTCATCTTCTAGATATTGAATTTGGTACCTTACATCACATTTCTAAATTATCTCTGAACTGACTTTGCATCAAGCTATGCCAACCTATTAAAGGGATAATGGAAACAGCAGAAGCACACTGGAACTGTGGAATCAAGGGAAAAGAAGAGTTGAGACACTATCTGTAAATGACATGGATAAGGCAAAGGATGATGCCAGGAATATACCCAGAAGCAGTTACCGGATCAGTACCAGGAATATACAAAATAGATGCAGATACCAGGAATATGCTGATTAGGTGATGGTGCCAATGTTCTGCTGGGAAACCTTGGGTCCTGGCATTCATGTGGATGTAGACAAGTACCATTTTCCTAAACATTGTTGCAGACCAAGTACATCCTTTCATGGCAACGGTATTCCATGAAGGTAGTGGCCTCTTTCAGCAGGATAGTGCACCCTGCCACACTGCAAAAAATGTTCAGGAAAGGTTTGAAGAACATGACAAGAGTTCAAGGTGTAAATTTGGCCTCCAAATTTCCCAGATCTCAATCCGAGCAGGTATCTGTGGGATGTGCAGGCTCCACCTTGCAACTTACAGGACTTGAAGGATCTGCTGCTAACATCTTGGTGCCGGATAAAAACCTACAGAGGGCCTGTGGAGACAAGGCATTGACGGGTCAGAGCAGTTTTTGCAAGCTCATTCCAATGGAGAATATATATTCTAAAATACTTTATATCAATTCTATAACACATTGACAACAAGATTGACAACAAGATGTGATGATGTGTTTTGCTTTTACAATTATTGCTAAATATTGATTATATCTTATTTGGAAACATTAATCATTATTATCATAGACTATGTGACATATTTGAAATATGAAAAAAATAGCAATATAATGATATTTGATTAATAAAATGTTTCCAGAGCACCAACTTAATCATTACTTCATTATTTTTTAAAGATGCCTTTTTAGGTTAAATATTATGAGCTATAGATAAATGGATCATATTGACATTAAATAAGATTAGTAAATTGTGAGCAGTTCCATATAATAATGTTTTAAGTATTTTTGCAGAGATATGTGCACAAATATATTTTTTATGTATGCGCTATGTGTTTTTTACTAACTGAGCATAATGACAAGTCAGTCTATATGAGCAGGAACCTAAACACAGTTGCCACTTGATTAATGAATGCATCCGATTGATAATAAGTCTTTTAAAAGAGTTACGTGATAGATGGACTTTGCCTCTGAAGAAATGACTGCATTGTAATGAAACACATCAAGCTTGGATAGACAGACTCTGTTGGATATTTCTGCGCAGTACTAAAGTTCCTGTGGATTTATTGAAAATTGTTAACAAATCTTCCAGCAAGATTCAGCAAGACTCATATTCTAAAAACAATTGTAAGTAAGCAACTGCCAGAGACGCTTACTACAGTGAGACCATGGGGTAAATGTATCAAGCTGAGAGTTTTCCGGCGGGTTTGAAAAACCAATCAGAGTCTAGTTATTATTTATTTAGTACATTCTACAAAATAATAGCTAGAATCTGATTGGTTGCTTTAGGCAACAAGTCAGGTGAGCAAGTCTTCATTACTATTCACTCCTATAATCATGAGTGTAATCTATTTCTAAAGTGGAAGACTTCTTGCACCTGATTTTGTCTGAGTCGTAAATGTATTGGTCTGCACGATGATTTACTTTTGACAAAGGAAGAAAAGGCTTTATCAAAGATAACGTTCTGAAAGTAAAACCATACTTGCCTACTTTCAGGCAGTGAGGTCCGGAAGATCCTGGGCCGGGGGCGTGACCAGAGGGCGGGAGGAGGCGGGCGCAGTCAGTCGCTTCATTTGACCCCGCCCCTAGCGAAGGAAATTCAGTTTTGTTGCGGGGAGCGGGGTTAAAATGACGCGATTCACTGCGAATTGCATTATTTTGGCCAGGGAATTGCGGGATGCTTGAGACTTGCCTGATTTCCAGGGAGTCCGGGAGACTGACCCGGATTTTGGGAGTCTCCCGGACGTTCTGGGAGAGTTGGCAAGTTTGAGTAAAACGGAGTACATTCAATTCAGGAATCTTTATAAATAAAAAAATACTGCAGGATTAAACTTATATTGATTCTATGCATGTATCCTACATTATTTCTATCTTCTTTGAAATTACTTATATGACATGAAATATAATTATTAGAAAATGGTTGACAGACTCACTTATTTTTCTTTTTTTCCTGTTGTTCATTTTTTTGTGGGGGTTTATAAAATGACTGTTATTCTCTATTTTTACCTGAAACCTACTTCTTTACCCTGTTCAAGCTGTACTGGACTTTGCTTTTTTTCTTAAAAACAGCACTACATTCCACCCCTCCCTTACAGTTAACATACAACTTTAGGACCACACAAATACACACACAGGGCCTGATTTAGAGTCTAACTAATCGGTGTAAATAGCACTTTTAGCCAAGGATCCATCTCGGTTTGCACTCTGACTGAGACGGATCTCCCCCTTGCACCTCTCTGTGTTTAGAGAGGTGGAATGAGGAAGTTAGAGGGTGAGCCTAGCAATGGAAAGGCGTGTTCATGCACATTACATGCTATGCTGAGTTGTAAACAGGTCTTTAGGAGAGGGATCTTTTGCAGGTGCTTGCTGCTGGTGCAACAGACCATACAGTATTAAATAGAGATGGGCGGGCTCTGTTCCCCGAGAACTGAACCCATCCGAACTTTGCCTATCCGAGTACCGACCCGAGCAAGCTCAGTACTCTCCCGCCCGTTCGGAATCGAAATTGAGGCAAAACGTCATCATGACGTAGTCGGATCTCAGAGCTCGGTTCTCCCGATACTTGAAAAGCATAAATACCCACCTACACAGCAATCCATCGCCATTTGACAGAGGGAGAGAGCAGGGGTAGGTCACAGGCTGTATTAGAGCAGGGACAGAGCAATAATTGTGCACCTTATTCTTTGTATTATTATTTCAATTCTAATCTATTCAATTCTATTATTAATTCCAATTCTATTAGCAATTGTTAGAGCAGGAAGAGAGGAGGATAAAGGAGGCTTTTTTTTTTTCAATATTTTGCACTCCAAGTGCTTTGGGGTGTCCCATATTCACCAGTGTGAAACACTAATTTTTCTGGCTGTCAAAAGTAATATTTAGCAGCAGTATTTATACAATATTTTGCACTACAAGTGCTTTGGGGTGTCCCATATTCCCCAGTGTGAAACAATAATATTTCTGCCTGTCAAAAGTCATATTTAGCAGCAGTAGCTATACAATTTTTTGCACTACAAGTGCTTTGGGGTGTCCCATATTCCCCAGTGTGAAACAATAATTTTTCTGGCTGTGAAAAGACATATTTAGCAGCAGTATCTATACAATTTTTTGCACTACAAGTGCTTTGGGGTGTCCCATATTCCCCAGTGTGAAACAATAATTTTTCTGGCTGTGAAAAGACATATTTAGCAGCAGTATCTATACAATTTTTTGCACTGCAAGTGCTTTGGGCTCAGTAAAATGGATTCAATGCAGTCCACATATGAGCAGAATTAGCAAGCAGGTTCTGGCACCAGTCCTGATGGTAGTGTTCCCAGTACGTCATCTGGTAAAGCCTACGTAAGAGTACATAGTCTTTTTAGATCAGGGGAAAAAAACACACCAAAAAAAAAATTACAGTGTTGAAGAGAAAAAGAAGTGTAACTGAGGAAAAGTTAAGTGCCGATAAAAAAAACATTGCCAACATGCCATTCTACACACGCAGTGGCAAAGAAAGAATGAGGCCTTCGCCTTTCTCTATTAGTAGCAGATCAAAAAATGTTACTGAGCCTTCTTCTTGTACGGTCACTCGTGACCAAGCAAGACCAAGTAATTTGGAGTCTAAAAGTGGTTCACAACTACTGTTACGCGTCAAAGCCGAGCTGCAAAAAAACAGTAAGGCATTAGAGGATAATGTATACTCTGAATCAGAAATAACACCAATCCCTGTGAAGAGTCCATCCACCAGTGATATGTCTAATCGTGAGCATTCTGTTTGTGTACCCATAAAGGAGTGCCCTTTCAGCAGTTCTGCTGATGTGAGCGCCTGAACAGCCCGAGTGTAGCCGGTGATACACAAATTGAGGATACTACTTTGGAATTAGAAGAGGATGAGGGGGTGATTTGTGTAGGCGACGAGAGCGCTAATGATGATGTTGATGAGGATGATGCAGACAGATACCAAATTGCTTTTCTCAATTTCTATTTATATTCTAGAGTCTATAATGGCTGAATTTTTTACTATTTTCTACAAGTGGAGGGTCGCCTATAGAGACAGAAACCAAACTGCCTTTGTCCATTTCTTTAGATATTTAACTATAAGTGTAGGGTAATATACACCCAAAGACTGGGTTGCTGCATTGCCAATATGCATAGATGGAGAGGAAGACAATCTGGTTTGTGTGTAGAATTAATGACGGCCTACCAGGAATTAAACTGTTTTTTCATAATTATATAGCTTTACAATTACATTACTTATTCAAGAACCAGGTAGAGCACTAAATTCGGTTACTTTATGCCAAAAAACATTGATTTTTAAACAAAATTGCAAAACAAAACCAAACAAAACCAAAACCAAAACCAAAACACGCAAGGGCGGTTTGGTAAAACCAAAACCAAAACACGACGGTAATCCAGATCCAAAACCAAAACCCCCCAAAAAAAAGGGGGGTCAGTAAGCATCTCTAGTATTAAAAAAATTATAAAATTTTTAAAAAAGATTGACATCCCCTCCCGAACAGCTTAGCATCCCTAGTGATGTTTGGGGGTGGGGCATAATGTTTGTGTAAAACATTTGTTTTACACTAATCGGGGGTCAGAGGTTAGTGTGGCAGAATGGCTCTGACTTTAAACTAGAGTTGAGGTGGCTGAAATGGAGTTTGCAGAACCAGAGGGATCGCTGGGGTGGATAAGTCTGGAGTCCTCTCCATGTGTTGTAAATATATGCCACGACACCACTTAACAATAGGGGAAGATGGTGACAGAGAATATGAGGCATCCAAAGTCTCCATACGGAAGTTAAAATATATATTCGCAATTACCCTGTGGAGTGTGGAAGGAGATGGTTATTTCCAAAGTTGTGCTATCGCCTCCCTTGTGGCTATTAGGATGTGACCCCATACATATCTATGATGTTTAGGCAGTTGCTCAGGATATACATGTAAAAGGGCCGTGGGTGGGATTGGAGTTAGTGATATAGAGGTAACTCTCTGAGCTAAGTTAAATACCTCTTGCCAAAGGGGTTGGATAATAGGGCACAAACAAAAGACATGCAATAGGTCTCCCACAGCTCCAGAATTAAACCAGCAAAATTTAGAATGATTAGGCCAAATTTTCAGAAGACGAGCTGGGGTAAGATATGTTCAATATAATAACTTAAGTAACATTTTCACGTGGTTGGTACACTTTGAAACTGTAGACAATTTACTATATATAATTTCCCACTGATTCAGGGAAAGGGAGATATTGAGATGTGTATCCCACCTAGTCTGGGAAACATGTTTTAGGATAACTGACAATCCAGTAAGGTATTGATAACAGAAGGGGATACCGCCTTTATTGTTACCTTTAGTTAGTTTAGTGTAGAGGGTGGGTGAAGGTGGAGAAATCTGGTAGTTTTGTCAAGGAAGGTCCCCGATCCAATGCTGCAATCGCAGGTTATTTATAGAAATCTCTTGGAAAAATGTCATAGGTGTCCTGCAACTGCGCAAAGAAGCAAAGATCTTTGGAGTCAAATAGGTGTGCAAGGGAGGAGTGTCCCAACTGTACCCAACTAGAAGTCTGGTAGTGGTGTAGAGGTGAGGAGGGAGATATTACTGGTTGGGGGTGAACTCTAGGGTCTCTTCAATAGTTCTGTCCCATACTTTAAGTGCATCAGCAATAGAGTTCGGGGGTTAGGTGAATGAGGTCTCAAGGTTTTAGGAAAACAAATTAGGTCTGTATGATGACACCCTACATTAAGGCCTCTCTCCATATCCACCCAAGGTTTATTGCAGGGCAGAAAGAGACCAGTCTCTAATCTGTAAGAGAATACAGGCTTCCTGATGCCTACACAAGTCAGATAAAGCTAGTCCCCCTAGTTTCTTGGATAAGGTCATGTGGGTACTGGACAATTTAGATGGTTGGCCTTTCCAGATATAGCGAATCATTAGTGAATGTAGAGCGGACATGAACTTCTTTGGGAGTAGATAAGTAGTGGTCCTGAACAGGTACATATGGGGAAGAGCATCATTTTAAAGACTGGTACTCTGCCTAGTCACAACGCTTCATTTGTCATCCAAGAGCTAGAAAGTTTGTGGAGTTGTGTAATTAGTGAGGGGTAGTTGACCTCAAAGACCTCTGCGATATTTGTTGGGACATGAATCCATAGATAGAAAAGTGATTTGTCTATCCATACATATTTCTGGTCTTCAGGCAAAGCAAAGAGTCTGGAAGTAAGTTAAGGGGGAGCACTTTGGTTTTGGTGGTGTTTAGCCTATAGTATTATGCCTGGCTGTATTCCCTCAAAATGAGAACATCATCCGCAAAGAGACACAGACTGTGACTAGTTCCCCCATGGTTGAAGCCTTTACAAGATTTGGATTGTCGTAAATGCTCCGCCAGGGGCTCTATTGCTAATACATATATAAGAGGCGATAGGGGACATCCCTGGCATGTCCCATTGGTAATAGAAAATGTTGTTGATAGAAACCCATTACTAAAAACTTTGGCAGAGGGGCCACTATACAATGCCATAATTGCCTGCAGGATAGCTTGCCGAAACCCAAACTTAAATAGAACTTGCCTCATAAATTCCCAGTGCAATCTTTTGAATGCTTTCTCCACATCCAGAGAAAGCATCAAGCAGATTGAAGACTCTCCACATGTTATGCGATGCCTGGCGTCCCAGCACATAGTCCACCTGAGTGGGGTGGATGAGAGAGGGGAGAAGAGGGGCAATCCTGCACAGCAATCAACTTGACATAAATTTTCAGATCTGTGTTTGGGAGATCAATTTGCCTATAATTTCGACAGTCTGCTGCATCTTTTCCTGGTTTTGATATAGTACCAATTCTAGCTTCCAACATTTCTGGGGGAAATCCACCACAGTCTGTGCCCTCATTGCATTGGTTGACCAGCTAAGGGACTAGGTCTTTCAGAAATACAGTGTAAAAGTCATTAATGTAGCCACCTGGGCCAGGAGCTTTGCTTTTTCTGGAGAGTTTTGCCTTAATAGCCGCATTCTAGGTTAAGGGGCTTTTTAGGGCTTGGAGATCATCTATGTCAACAGATGGAAGGTGTAGGTGTTGGAGGAAATTCTGTATGTCAGTAGTTAAGTGTTGTGGGGTGTTTGGGTCATCTTTCAGGTTATAGAGGACAGCATAGTATTGTGCAAACAGATTTGCAATGTTGCAGTGCTTTAAGATTTTTATACCGCCGGGTCCTGAAGGTGTTGGGTATGATTTCTAGCCTGTTAGACACAAAGCTTTCTCGCTAACATACAGCCTGCTATATTCCCTGTTGTATAAAATTTATGTTGGAGGTGCGAGAGGGCTGCCTGAGTGCAGGCTAAGAGGAGTTGTTGGAGCTTGTGTCTAAGTTGGATTAATTCATTCTTAATTGTATGGGAGGGGCAACTTTTGTTGCTGGCTTCTAAGGTCTTCATTTTAGATTCTAAGTCTCGTTGCATGGCAAAATTAGCTCTTTTAAATCTAGCACCAGTTTGTATTGCCAATCCTCTAATTACTGCATTGAGGGCACACAAGTGTGTAAAGATAGAGGTATTCACGGTCAAATTGGTGGCAAGATAATTATCTGAGGATTCCTGGAGAGCAATCTTGCCCTCAAGAGAGGTAAGGCGAGAAGCAGACAGCCTTCATGGTCTAGGGGGGCACGTGTGTTCAGAGGGGAACCAGGGCCATAGGAGTGGTTTGTCATCAGACCATGTGATTGGGAGGATAGACACAGATTTTGAGTGTTGAAAGGACCATTTGTCGATAAGTGTCAGGTCTATTCTTGACTAGGTGTTGTGTACAGCTGAGTGATTTAATTGTGTTAAGTGGTTTAATCTCTCTCTCCCGGTGCAAACGCACACCAAGCATCGTATAATTCATATTCTGCAATTAAATTGCAAAATGAAAGAGAGGGCCACTAGTGTCAGAGGGTGCAGTAATGGTGGGAGGGTAGTTCTTGTCTATTCGGGGGTCTAACACCAGGTTAAAATCGCCCATCAGTATAAAGCTGTCCATTCGAAATTTTTGGAATATCTATACAGCTTTTATAAAGGGTATTTGCCTGGAGTTGGGGGCATATAGGGAAACCACCTTGTTGTCTAAGTGACGTGTTAAGACTAGATAATGACCCTGTTTATCTTAATGTAACGGCGACATTGGATTCAAATAAAATATTACTTTTGAGGAGACTGGTGGCTGAGTAACATATAGGATAATGTTGATCTCTAAGTAGTGGAGGCGCTCTGAAACAGAAATGAGTCTCTTGGAGTGCAATGACATTCGCTCTATATTTAAAGAATGTGGTGAGCACTAAGCGCTGCTTGTTTGAGGAGTTGGGCTCCCGTACATTCAAAGAAAATAACTTAACTATAAGAAACAGGGTGCATGAGTATAATGAACCCTGTAAGGGAGCATTGGTGGCTTATGGAACGGAACTGAGAGGATGACAGGTAAACAGTTTCGATTGAGAGAGAAGTGCCTGCTCTTGTGCATTCTTTTTAAAGTACGGAAAAAACAAACCAGATGCATAGCTTGGCAGAGCAGTGGAAGGGTGGAATTTTTACTTGTGGAATGGGTAGCACAGTGGCCTAGTAGTTAGCACTTCTGCTTACAGCACTGGGGTCATGAGTTCAATTCCCGACCATGGCCTTATCTGTGTGGAGTTTGTATGTTCTCCCTGTGTTTGCGTGGGTTTCCTCTGGGTGCTCCGGTTTCCTCCCATGCTCCAAAAACATACTAGTAGGTTAATTGGCTGCTATCAAAATTGACCCTAGTCTCTGTCTCTGTGTGTGTGTGTGTGTATGTCTATGTTAGGGAATTTAGACTGTATGCTCAAATGGGGCAGGGACTGATGTGAATGAGTTCTCTGTACAGCGCTGCGAATTAGTGGCACTATATAAATAACTGATGACGATGATTATTGTATTGTGAGAAAGGAGAAGAGAGATAGCATTTTAGGGGCATTTAATGCTGCAACATGATTTCACGAAAACTTGATTTTTGCGTCAATGCTGAGCTGTCACTTCAGATGATTAAATAGAACCAATGGCCTGATTTCAAATCACTGTAGTTCACAGGAATTCTGTTACAATATCTGATTAGAAAACAATGATAATCGATATAATAGACCAAGTATTGGAGGTTGCATAACGAATAGATTGTATGGTGTTTTTGAGAGTAATCTAAGATGAAAATTTGCAAGAAAAACACTCAGCAATAGTCATTGCAAGACTTGGTGAGCCCTACAGCGAAATTTTTAAAATCTGATTGCTATTGTAAAAATAATTATAATTACATTTTACAACATATACTACAGTGCAATCCAAGATAACTACTGGTAAATGACATACCTATTAACAGAAAAAAGAAACCTGACTGAATCTTTAGGTTATAAGGACTCTGCTCAAGTGGTCGAAGTGGGGGTTTAATGCGGTAACATGCCGCAACCGCAACTTCTCTTACTGCCTTCATTGTAAAACTATGAAATTCCATTCACTTACATTCCCATTCCGTTCTTCATACCGCCACTTCTAAATTTCTATACTGCCACTTCTAATGGGTTGATTATGTTATAGCGACGATCTAAACGCCAACACAACATCCCTTTACATGATGACACCAAACCTTTAATTGGCGACCGAGTGGTAATAGCGACTGCTTGAAATGGAAACTTAAACCAATTGTGACTGATGAAGATCCTGGTACACTACAATGATGTCACATTGAATGGCCATACTATCATTTGTGCTGTTAAGGTGGTAATTTAATGTTCTTTAGAAAGCCTTGTACATTCTACAGCCGGCGCCTCCTTAAATTACTACCTTAACAGCACGAATCATAGTGTGGCCCTTAAAGTGACATCATTGTAGTGTGTGCCGAGATCTTCATGGCAATTGGTTTAAGTCTCCATTTCAAGCAGCTGGTATTACCACTCTGTCAGCAATGAAATCTTCGGTGTCATCATGTCGGGGTTGGCATTTAGATCGTCAGTAGATTGACTACCACCACTTCTGTCAATTTCGACCACTGCTCTGCTCCATATAGAGTTTACAATTGGAAAAAAATGGGTTGCAATATATCTACACACAAAAAGAACCATACACACAAAAGTTGAAAGATTATATAAGGTGTGGAGAACTAACAGGCTTCTTTATAGTATACGCGCATTTTGAAAGGTATTTTTAAAGTTTGGAGAATGTAAGATATATTAAAATCTAATATAAGTAATAATTTGTGTGTGTGTGACTGGGCTGAAGCACAGTGAAATCTTGCAATCTTGAATGGGAAGATGTTATGAGAAGACAAGGGTAAATTAAGTATCGGAGTATTGACATTTGCAGTACAACTTAGAAAAGAGCGAAAAACTTGTAGCCAAAAATACAAGGCAATACTTAGGGCATTCTATTGTTGAGTGGAAGAGAGAGGGCTATTTTAAGCAAATATTATTGGATAATCTTTGTTATCTCTGCAAAAGTTGTATTTGCGAATGAGTTATATAGTCAAACAATTGGTTTTATAATGCAAATCATCACTTTAATAACAATTAAAACTCTATCAATAATGAGTTTGGGTAACTCCACCCAAACATATGTATATACTTGTCAACCAATATCTTAGTAAAGTCACCTAAAACTTAGTAAATGAGTCAATTATTTTTATAGACGTAGGTGCTGGCAAAACATGGCAACAACTAAAAACGTGTAGTATATAAATATGACAATCTAGCTAAGAAACCAAACTTGTGTTTGACATATACCTAGAATATGAGGTAAATTCCTTCAGGCTGATGACTTACAAGTATCCATTTTTCAGCATTTCTTTCTCTAGAGCCACCAGGGAATAACGTACAAATAATAGAAATCAGTAGTTTGCAATTTTCTTGTTCGGTTCCCCTTTCAGTATTGTTTTCAGCTCTGTTCACTTGTTAATCAGTATTCTTTTTTTTCTTTCTTTACTGGAAACTTTCCATCTCTCATTTCTTCTTTTCCATTTGAGCTGCACTCAGCCTGAGGCTCTTGTGTGAAGGGTCTGGAGCCTGGAAAGTGCTTGTACAATAAAAAAAAGTTTAATACAAATGTTGTTTTTAAGTTAAAACTACAAAATATGTGCTGGTGACAGAGAAAAGGACACAGGAAAAAGGTGTCTGCTTCTAAGCTGAATATATATCACATACATGAATACTAACAGAATAAAGCACCAAATATATAGTGACTTTCATTAATTACTGCCAACCTTGTGAAATTAATTAGTAGAGCTCTTTTCTTTTGGGACTACAGCAAAACCCATTCAGAGCAAAATTTCAGCTCTTGAGGCTTTAAAGCAATTCAACAAATGCAAACAATTATGGGTAGAAAGTATGTGCTAGGAATGCCGCACCTTCGACAATTTCTTTGGCCACCAATCAATTGCGGCATTCATTAGACTCACCTTTTGTCTATAGACATTTGAATGTCATGAGTCTGTTATACTCATCCGGACAGCAGTAGCACCTCTGTCTAAAATGTTGTGTTGTATTTCTGTGCGTGTGGGTCATTCCAGACCACAGTGGCTATAGCGGCTGGGATATCGCAAGATGCTTTTAAAAAGGTACTGAAGTTGGTCATACGGGCATTCCTCACACACCACAAGCAATTTCTTAATTTGCTATTGGATGAGTACACCCTTTTGCCTATAGCATAGCTCAGTTCCACATATTATAGGGATAATTGATGCAACACTTGTAACCATGGTAGTCTTGGGGGAACAAAAATCATGTTTCCTAACTGGAAACATAATAAGTTCCTTAAACATCCAGGATTTATGTGCTGCATCTCTTCTCATCCATGAGCTGATTGACACATTTTCTTGGAGTACCCATGACTTTCATTATCAGGATGAGGCAATCAGATCAGGTATATGGCAAATACTATCTGAGAAGCAAGTTGAACAGGAAAGGCTATTAGGGAAGCGTGTAACAACTCTACATATAAGTCTTTAACATATCTGGCTATGTTTTATGTAAAATGTTTTACACATATTATGACCTTTGTGTAGCAATATGCAGAGAGCACATTGCTGCAATATTGCTCCATGTATTGGATCAACCCTTTTCCTTATTACAATGGTACTGCATTGGGAGGGGTGGTTATGTTAACAAAGAAACTGTCATGGTGCTGGTTGCTCCCAGAAAAGAACCACTTGGCTGAGGTAATTATGAAATGCACACCACAATTAGCCAAACTGCTTAGTCTTTTGAGGATGGGTCATCAGGGACCAAGCTGAAGTTGATGGGTTGGAGAAGGTAGAATAATGAAAGATGAAGCTGAAGTGGATGAATAGGCCAACAAAACAAGACTCTGAAACACCAACACAGAAGTGAAAATCCAAATTTTGCTTGTGTAAAGGTCGACAAGAGTTAGGGTCTCATAAAGGCTGCATACCCGGGAAGGCTCTAAGTCCTGATTGACTTGATCAATTTAGACTATAAGCTCCAGGGACTGATGTGAATGAGTTCTCTGTAGAGCGCTGCGGAATCAGTGGCGCTATATAAATAAATGGTGATGATGATCATTAGCAGAATTTCTGTATACAGTATGTGATATGTGTGTACAAGTGTCAGAGTTCAAAGTGCACTACCATCTGTTGTTTATAACTGGCATTGCTGTGGATCCTCACACAGTGTCTGTGTTGACAGTGTACTGCTACCTGTTGTGATCCACACAGAAATAAAGAAAACCAATGTGATCAGCAACCACAGTAGAAGGAAAAAATAGATATAGTTAATGAGGCTTGTCAATTTAGCTTTGCAAAGTGTGCAAAAGCTAAGTGCACTATCAGTTAATGCATGCTACCCACAAATACTGGGAACATATATTTTTTTTTATTTATTTTTTTTAAAGATCAGAAAGATATAAACTCACTTTACCAATAAATGTTGAAATTAAAAATGGACTAAATATGTAAATTAAAAATGGTCTCCCCTTCCGCACAACGTGGTATGAGAGAGTACAAATGTAGCATACAATGATACATTTATTATTATTATAATTATCATATTAGATTTATAAGGCACCACAGAGCACAGCAGCGACATACATAAGACAGGGACATACAAGGAAGACACAATAAATGCAGTCATGAAAATAAAGGTTAGGCAGGGCCCTGCTCGTGAAAGACTTTGCATTCTAATTGGAAGAGGGTACAGCTTAACCCAGAGGAGTGAGTGTGGATCACAGCAGAGGTTGGGACAGATGTGAAGGTGCATTATTGTGGGTAGTAAAGATGGGAGTAGAGTAAGCTCTAATAAAGAGATGGGTTTTCAGAGAATGTTTAAATATTTGAAGGCTGTGGGAAAGTCTGATCAGGCAGAGTATGGAATTCCATTGGTGGCAAGAGAAAGAGAGGTGATTACCAGAGACAAAGTGAGGCACATGTCAGAGATAGATCTAAGAGGTCAAGAGGAAGAGTATTTTTGTATGAGACTTGAGATTTATGAAGGGGATGTGTTGTTGAGAGCATTGTAGGTAATGGGGAGTTATGCAAATTGTTTTCTAGAGGACACAGTGAGCCAGTGTAGGGATTTAGAAAGTGGTTCAACAGATTAAAGCAGCAAGAGAGGAAGATCAGGCATGCTTAAGCATTTATGATGGATTGAAATGGGGATAGTATCACGCATCTCACCAGTTTAGTTCCGTGCTGTTCATTGTGTTCATTGATTTCCCTTGGTTACCGCTATCTGGTGTTTAGCCTGGCATTCCTTTAGCATCGGACCCCATCTTGCCTAGTGGTCTGCGCATGCACTATGCCGGGAACCTTTAAAACTTCTGCTCTGCAGTGACTGGATTGTCTTCAGCTAGTTCCCTTTATAAGGGCCCTCCTTCGTTTAATGGGTGTCAGATCATCAGGTCTCCCTGCCTGATAGGAGGCATCTCCTCTTACTCCGGTTCATAAACTTTTTTTGTTCCTGACATCGTGGATTGTGCAGCTCATCGCTTCTCAACATTTCCGGTGCAGCTCATCGTTTCTCAGCATTACCTGTGCAGCTCATCGTTTCTCAGCATTACCTGTGCAGCTCATTGCTTCTCAGCATTACCTGTGCAGCTCATTGCTTCTCAGCATTACCGGTGCAGCTCATCGCTTCTCAGCATTACCTGTTCAGCTGTTCTTACAGCCGAGACTTTTGGCTTCACTGCAGAGCATCGCTCATCATCGGTCCTGTTCCAGATTTATACCACCTGTGTGGATCTCAGTGCTTTTGCTCTCTGCTGCGCATTGCATCTCAGCTTACCTGTTCAGCTTATCTCACAGTCAAGACCTGTGGCTTCACTGCAGAGCATCGCTCATCATCGGTCCTTTTGCAGAGTTACAAACACCTGTGTGGATCTCTGTGCTTCTGCTCTCTGCAGTTCATCTCCTCACTGCTATACCTATTCTGCCTTACAGCTACTTGGTGGTTCTGCGCATTATCTGCTCTGCGCCCCCCTAGAGGACTGCGACCAGTGGTTGAGAGCAGCTAAGACCATTTTCACTTGTAGGAATCTCTGGTGAATACCTCTCCTCCGTTAGACTCTGCACCTCTCTGGGGGTAAGCTATCACTCAAGCAGAGATCAAGACCATTCCCATTATCTGGCTCTTGTGACAGATAGATAGGTGAGGGGAAAGCCTGATAAGAGAAGGTTGCAGTATTCAAGGCGGGTGATGATAAAAGATTATATAAGAGACTTGGTAGCATCTTGACTTATAAAATGGTGTATTAGGGAAATATTTATTAGGTGGAGACTGCAGGGCTTCAAGAGGCACTGGATTGGAAGTACAAAGCAGAGGACAGAGTGAATTGTGATATCAAGTGTGACACCTACCAAAAAATCCTGCAAGTTGTTTGGTGTCTAATAAAGGTCCACATTACAAACACAAATTTTCACACTTATGATAAGATGTTACCATGTTTACTAAAAAAAAAGACCATGGCTCCTTGCTCCTCTTTTAAATGCAGTCACAGAGCAAGAATTGGCATACAAGTAGACACATATCTCCACCAGATCAATCATAGAATGTATGTATGGCTTACACAACGGTCCCTTTCATTATCTCTGCCACTGTAGAGGAGCTCTCCAGAGTGTATTCTCCAAAACCTGTTTGTGATATTATTGCTCTGTGTGCAGTGTTTCTTAATATAGCCATAGGTTGCTTATACAGAACGAGGAGATTTTGGCTGAGGAAGCCTTTGATAATAATCCCTTACTTCTGCCTATGGAAGAAGAGCTGAAAATGAGATCATGTTATCAACAATTTGATTGTAAATACTCCATAAAAATTACTCAGAAGTAAAAGTGAATACACTTTGGGTTTAAATAACAGTTTGTAGCCAATACATCTCTAAATGTATTTGATATAAACTGTGCATACCGCATACAAATACTGGGCAGCTGTACTTCGTACTTAAATGACAACACATATTTGTTCTCCTGCAGCATAACATGTCATCCTACCCATTTTGAAATAAAAATTATATACAGCTATTTCTAAGACATGTAAGCAGACATTTGATACTTTTAGCACAGCTTGTATTAAACAATCCCACATAAAAAGGATATTTTTATTTTCTCAATTTCTTGCCACCTGGCCCTTCTGATTGACCCAAGCAGTGGTGGCTGCTGGAGGTTAGATAGTTGGGGTTTCCTCTTCTCCATGTGGCTCAGGGTTACCTGCACAAAGTGCACGTATGGGCAAGTTGCTGCATTATGGCTTGCTGGTTTTGTGTGTTTTAAAGCCAGCATTTATTCATCACCTGCATTTCCTCCAGCATGACCATCATTATGTTGTTGTTGGCCATTATCCCAGAAGCTAATTTCACAGTGTGTTGTTGTTCTCTCTCTGCAGCTGTAGTTGTTTTTGTTAAAAGGATCTGACTATTCCTGTCTGCCCACTTTTGTGGGATCATCCTGTCTGTTGGTGAGCTAGAAGATCCTGGATTAGTCACAGGATGAGATTCTGATGAGAGTTATGGGGTATATTTACTAAACTGCGGGTTTGAAACAGTGGAGGTGTTGCCTATAGCAACCAATCAGATTCTAGCTGTAATTTTGAAGAATACACTAAATAAATGAAAGCTATAATCTGATTGGTTGCTATAGGCAACATCTTCACTTTTTCAAACCCGCAGTTTAGTAAATATACTCCCTGGTGTTTCCTCCAACTCCTGAGTGGGTGATGACCTTTCCTCCAATGGCTCTTGTACATCTATGGAAGTGAAAGAAAATGAGACCATACGAACCCCACTGTTTTCAGCATATTTCCTCTTATAACTTAGTGGATGATGTGTGTATCACATAGTTCTTTAATACATTTTTATTTTATGCATAAATCTCCACAAAATTAACCAGTAACTTACAGTGTTGTAAAACGGCATAGTACATAAAGCCTAAAGGTCGACACATAACAGAACAAGCAGAGGTAAAATTATGAATTTTCCTGAAGCCTAAATGCAATAGCATCAAGAAATTAAGCATAACACATAATTCAAGTCACAAGTTATCATTAATACCACAACGAATATCTGCTACAACTGCCATAAGCGCGAAGATGGTCCTCAATTGGACGGGCCAGTTGACTTTTTTTAAAAAACTTTAAATTTTGTTGTGTTCTGTTTATTTCCTGTTTAAATAAACAAAATTGTTCCTGGATCCGGATGTGGAGATGCAACAACAGAATCAGTTAATTATCTACCATTTACGCCTGAAGGGGCAGTCTTTAGGATATTGCCACATAATGCTAGAACCTCAAATGGAGGTAAAAAGTTAGTAATGGCAATTTATGAAGTTGCTAGAAAACATAGTCTCCACATGTATATCCAGGACTTCTCCCCTACACTTGAACTGTTAAAAGAAAAAATATTCTTTATTATAAAAATGGATGGAAATTGCACGCACCTACATCCGTATTCAAGTACAAGCATATCTGAAGAAAAGTTTTCCAATGAATAGAGGAAACTGGATATATGATACTTACCGTATGAAGACAGACACAACACACTGCAGGAGACGTACAATGCATATGTGCAATATATAAAAAAAAAATGCTAAATACATTAACACCTGTTAATAATATAATCATTAATAAAAATACATTGAAAGAAATGTTTTGTTTTTGTTTTAACACGAAACACATTTATCAGCATATTATTAATGCCTTCTGCACATAAAACAATTTTTTACATTTGCTCTTAAGTGCAAACACCTGTTCTGCCATGCATACGCGACCGTCATCACTATCAATCGGAAATTACACCTGCCCTATAGCTGGTGCAAGTAATACATTTAAAAATCACATACCAGAGAGATGTCCAGAGCTTGAACTGGATGAATGTGTGTGCACTCGACCTTGGCACGCCCTTACTGTATATTGCCCATGTGCATAAACCCCTTCCCTCCCCTGTTCCAACCTTAAAATATTAGGCTGTCAGAAATGTCCTATGAGTTCGAAGATGAAGTGCATGCACTTGCGTTCACTGGCGTATATTCCGTTTATGAGTATGCGCAGATCAATTTCACACTAGATCCAGCACGCAACGGCACTTACCCTCCTTATTGAGCCAGGCCCATAGTTCTTTTCATTAATCATATAAAGTAAATATTTGTACACATACAGTACGATGTACATTTTGGAGATCAAAGAGATATGATTTTAAAAGACATGTAAAGGTGCAGGTGGGAAAATGGAATATGTGTGCACTAATTTAAAAGCTTGGAGTGAGGCAATGTGCATGTCAAACATGAAACATAGAACATAACATGCAAGAGGCATAATATGAGGATGCACAGATGGTCGAGGTGAGAGCAGACAAGAAAGGAGGGAAGGGGGGCATACTAGTGAGAACATAATAAAAGTATTATAATGACATTAAAATATATAAATGACCCGTCTCTACTTGGAGGCTTTTTTGTGAGAAACCTTTTGGTCACTATGCTACCCAGGCCTTCAATCTGGTATATATTTATATAGGCCAGATTGAGGTCTCAGCTTTATGTCATGTCTTGGAGGGGGTGGCAGGAGAGGAGGAGGTGGGGCCAGAGAAGAGTAGATAGAGGAATCAGTCCAAACTCATTAGTCAGTAGAGCATACTTGGCGACTTTTCAAATATGTTGTCCAGGAAGGGGTCCGTCAAAGTGGCAGGGCCACATGAATAGCGTCATTAGGCCCCACCCCATGACAATCTTTGCCATTGTTGTCCAATCGCAAGCAGGGGGGCTGGCCACGATGCACATTTGGTCACAACATGTGTGTAATTTATGCTTAAAAAAAGGTGTACACAAAAATAGTGTATTTCTGCCCATATGCTGAGCTGTATGTATTGCAAGATGCCTCCCACACTGCATGGTAGTATATATGACAATTTTATACCAAGTGTAATAATAACATATTTATGTCCATATGCTAACTTCAAAAGATGTGTCTTGCTTGGTATTATTCGAGATGTTTACATTACTTGTATTTACACCTAAATCAACTTAAAATAAACATGTTTGTATAGTGTGAAGTACACTCATTAGGGAATGAACAGTGCAGCGTATTCCATCTTTATGAATAAAGAATTCTCACAATTAACATTGTATTCTACAGGAATACACAAATGTTACATTTTTATACTGTACTGCCAATCCACATTATTTGGATCATGAATGTAATACTTACATTACTAGTCATATTCAGTAACTTGGTGAAAATAAACATTATTACCTAAAATCTATGCATGTTCACCTTGCCTCTGTGATCATTTCTACCATGTGACTGATTGCCTCATGAAGGAGTTGTAGGCATGGATAAGGAGAGATGATTCACATATAGTCTGGACATTGATGGATTGAAAATATTTCTGATTCCAAAAAATTGATTCATCTCTTCCCTTTGGGACTGGCACTAAATGAATACCATCCGCTATGATATGCAGATAATGATCAATGTTAAAAGTTGCATGACTGGAATACCCATGCTATCCATTTGAGCACCTGACTGACAATAGCCAGAAATATTCTTGTCGCCACAGCTGCTGTGGTCTGGAACAATCCAGATGCACAGAAGTGTAACACGGGCAATAATTTTAGTCAGCGGTGGAATTGCTGTGTTGATGCTGAACATAGGCTCTATGTCAGTCTGCACAATCTGCACAGTGTCCATGATGATATGAGGTGGAAGCTGAAACCGACTTATCACCTCCTCATCTGGCATCCTAAAGAAGCTTACACGTGACCTGCAGACACACTCACTGAGCCATAGATGGCTTCACTAGTGATGACGGAGGCTACAACATCATTGTTTCAGGACAAAATATAAAGTGAGTTCTGAAGCAATGTGCTATGTGTCACAACAATTATACAAAAGAATACTAACAAATAATACTGACATTATTAAAAAAAAAAATCAACAAAATTTAATTTTTATGCGTTCTGATATGAACTTTTATTGTACTTAAGCATGTACATATACTGCAGTCTGTGCTGTGTGTCTACATGCTGCAAGAATTGTTTAGGCAGAGAATAATTACAACCAGATTCCCAGTATCTTGAGATACGCTTTGATTTGAATATGACCACAATTATGCTCCAGTTTCGTGCTGTTTTCAGTTACATTTGGACTTGAATCAGGCACTAAAGGGTAAATTTATCAAGCTGCGAGTTTAAAAAAGTGGAGATGTTGCCTATAGCAACCACTCAGATTCTAGCTGTCATTTTGTAGAATGTACTAAAATAAATAAATGATAACTAGAATGTGATTGGTTGCTATAGGCAATATGTCCACTTTTTCAAACCCGCAGCTTGATACATTTAACCCAAGTGTTAATTATCACAACATGCTGTTTAAACTATCTTTCCATTCAGAACATAAGAGGAGGCACCATTTACTTATGAATTTTGGGGGCAATCATTATTTATACGAATATTAAGTATAATTATAATAATATTAATATTTAATATTTAATAGTAATATTAAATTATTATTACTATTATTAAATTATTATTATATTCATTTTAATATTTAATATTAATATCTAATATTTAGTCATATTAATATTTATCGTATATTAAGGGCCAAAATTTATTTAGCATGAACTTATGGCGACACATTTTTCATTATATTAAAGGGGTAATATTATAATATAATATAATAAAAGTGGGATGGTGATTTGGCAGTTTAAGCAACCCGCCCTTTACTAATCTACCCCCATGTGTTTTTATCACTAAGTGTTAGGAAATGCACAGTTAAAGATACATTTGAACAAACAGAAAACACCCTCTGAACGCTGCCAGTAACAAATTTCATCTGCTGCATCCTCCAACTACACTTCGTATTTCACAGTCCTGGACATTAAAACTTGGTAATTAAATCTTTGTTTTTCTCTCTTTATTTCCTTGCCTCACTCTCACCATCCAGCTATTCAACTTTGGCTTTCTCTCTCTGACGACAACCCTTTCACTTGCTACTTCTACTTTCCACAAACTCCAAAATAATAATAATAATAATAATAATAATAATAATAATAATAATAACAGTAAATTTAAAAGTGTCAATAGCTGCGCACTAACCATACACAATTTTATAAGCCTAGCCAGACATAATTGAAATGTAACTTCCTAAGTATAAACGTTTGCTTGGCTAGCGAGACATGCATGGTTAGTGCATGGTTAGTAGTGGTAAAAATAATTAATAATGTGTATACTTCAAAAGAACCAGAGTCTGAACTCAATCTCCCACAAACAAGAATCCACTCTATCATGTAACATAATTGTGAGCAATGGCGGAAGCGGTAGAACTGTAGAGGTGATATACCAGTCATCCAATCAGAAGAGATTAGGTAATGGTCCTGGTCATCACCATCATCAATGTATGGGTATATATAACAAATTCATGACCTATCTTCTTTTCAAGTTTATGACTTTTGCAAAGGCTAGACTTGTGGGAATTCACTTAGAAGTGGCTCATGTATGTTTTAATTAACATTCAAAATGTTGATACATTTGCATTGCTCCAAGTCTGGAATCGCTACTTAACAACAGAAATGCCAGTGTACAATTCAGTGTAGTTCTGTTATTCTGTTCTGTTAGTCCTTATCTAGACAGCAATCAGCAGCCAAAATCAATTTGCTCAAATCGATAGGGAAAGCACACAACAAAAATGCATGTACTCAGTCCTTGCTCACAGTTTCTTAAACTGAATTTATATGCCTGATCCACAAATAAATACTATTGTTAAAGAGCATGTAACAATAGTCTGTTTTACTACAATGAGGAACATAGTAGCTTGCAAGGCAGAAATGGACAGAACATTCTCAGAAGCTACATGCACTGACAATCTTTTTGTTGTAGTGCTAGGACTCAATGCTTTATCTCATGAGGAGTATGTACAGACCATCTGTGCTATGCATAGTGCGATTTACCAGAATAGAACATAATGAATAGATCTCTGCAAACTATATTTGCACACACAGTACAGATCCCAATAATCCTACATTTTAGTGGGGTTTCCAGTTCATAAATCCAAAAACTTTTAGGGTTTTTTGGAAAGTGGATGAAGATTGGATTACAGGTGGGGCTTATTTTGTTCTAATTATACCTAGATAAATGTTGGGAGGTATCACACAGTGGTTTCAGATAGATATGTCCCTCACGGATTTGAGATTTTCAAATGTCTTTCCTTTTTATACAGAGGGAAACCTTGGGAGACATGTGACCATATCTAGTGATGATTGGTTGTCTGTGTGAATGCAACATTGGTAATATTTATTGAGGGCGGAATGACATAAATAGCAGAGGGGAACAATATGGACAATGTAAAGTCTTTCAGGAAATAAACACTCCTGTTTCACATTTAAGCACAAGTAGAGTCTTTCATAATGGACAGGGTTGCATATTATTTATACACTCACATTTCATACTTCCCCTCCAAAAGATGTGTAAGTAATAGGAGGGTACAACAAAGACTTCATCAAATGCACAGGTCAAGCAATATGAGGTCATGCTGCTAACTGCTTTAATTGGTGGGCAAGTCTTGATGTCATGACTTACATCATCGGAGAAATTCCCCAACCACCATGCAAGCATGTAATTGCCCTTGCAGGAGAATTTACTAATCTCCCCCTAATTTTGGGGGACAGTAGTAAATCTCAGACATTCCTGGAGAGTAGGTAACTATGACTATATTTTTTGCCTTTTAAAGGAACCTTTAACAGGAGAAGTGCTACTTGCAAAGAGTAGCTGATACTTACAACATATAGTACTTTTTACTAATGATAAACGGGGTCCAAAAAAGCTGTATAGGGTTCAAAACAGATCAAGAATAGAAAAGTGTGAGCACTTGTGACTTTTAGGGTGCTTGTTCCCCACCATTGGTATATAGGATATCAAACTAGCACCCTCAAAGAGGTCTCTTGTAGCCCTCCTGTTCAAATTTATTTCTCCATTTGGTCCTCTTCTTAAGCATTCTAACGTCACAGAGGACAGTGCATTTACACAGTCAATAATGAAGATTAATCCATGATCATGTCTTCTCATCAATTTGACTAAACAACCTACTGTTTAACCTGTATAAACACTTACTGTTACTCTTAATGTAATATGATGCATCTCAGAAAAGGTAATGTGCAGTGCCATTGACGGAGCAAGGAATACTTATGAGTCCTCTGAAAAATATCATACTGCTCTTAATAAATACAGAGAACTGATAACTGAGGAATGCCATAAGAATGAACAACAACACACTGTTGCTATAAAATAAAGTAATGTGTTGCATAATTACCATCAATTGACTAGTGTCAATTATAACAGAAATAATGAGCTGCTAATATAGATTGTAAGCTTGCGAGCATGGCCTTCTCACCTCTTTGTCTGTTTTACCCAGTTTGTTTATTAGTTTACTATGTTTGTCCCCAATTGTAAAGCGCTACGGAATATGTTGGTGCTATATAAATAAATGATGATGATGATGATAATTGAGGGTGTATGAATGTATTTTGATTTCAGGATGGGTTCATTTGCAATCATATAATATGATTTGTATAAAATTATTTAGTCTTAGTATTGATATCATCTTATATTAAATGCAAATTATAAAGTACCCTTTAGTTTATGACTATGTATTAATCTTATTTCAGAGCTACCTGATTGTTTGTGTACAGTTTTCTTTTCCATATTCTTTTACCAGTGTTATAATTCCTAGTGCATTCAGGAAGCAGCAACAGAAGTATTATAAATCAAATACCTTTATTCAGGCAAATATAAAAACAAGGAATCAGTTTGTGAGATGTGCAGATTTTCAGGTAGCAGTATGAACAGGTATAACTCCAATACACAGATATGAACAGGTGTGATGGGTGGCAGGAAAGTCCACAGAGCAACAAATTTCAAGTAATCACAGATATAGTTAATTGCAGGGAAAAATACTATGAGTTGCCGAAGTCCAGGAGGCACTAGGCTGTCCAAGGAAGCAGACAAACTGAGTCCAGTGACCAAGCAGAGATCAGGATAGCAGAATCCGATAGCCAAGCAGAGGTAAGCGTAGTCCAGTAATCAAGCCGAGGTCAGGGCAACAGGCAAACAAGCAGGGTCCAGGAAACAGGCAGAGGGTCACAGCGGGAGGTCAAACAGCAGCTAAGCAAACCAGGAACAGGGATAACAGGAGACAAGTAGCTG
Organism: Mixophyes fleayi; assembly: GCF_038048845.1. Classification (NCBI taxonomy): domain Eukaryota; kingdom Metazoa; phylum Chordata; class Amphibia; order Anura; family Limnodynastidae; genus Mixophyes; species Mixophyes fleayi. The sequence continues at coordinate 323,904,902 of NC_134403.1, read as the reverse complement.
CCAGGTAAAAATGATGAACTGCACTGAGCACAGGTGCAATTCTAGTTAGGGAAGGAGGTAAACCCCTACACTCATGGTGCAAAGCTCAGGAGCAGAACTGCAGCACCTCTGGTGGATTAAATGTACTGCTGCCACATACAAAACATAGGCCGAGTCGTAACAACCAGCAGGCTAAATACAGATTTTCTCAGCTCACATAAGTGGTTACAACCGTTTAAGGTTTAAGTCAGATTTGTTGGCTCCAAGGTGATTCATTTTGTGTAATAAACCAATGTTTGAATATTCATTTATAAACAAAGACATAAGCATTAGTAAATAAAATTACACATAAACAAGTAAATATTATAAACCTTGGCAGCATATTTTCCTTTTTAAAGATATACTTTACATATCATGTCCATTTGTCTTGCTATATTCTGTGACATATTCAGACAATGTTAAATATGTAGAAATAGGGGTCGTGGATTAGATGCTGTCAATAGGGGTTTCCAGTAAAGCTCATCATACATGACAATAACTCCACTCACCTTATTACCACCCTAGAAGAAGGGATGGGACATCATCTGTGCCCTCAGCACTTTCAAACCTCGCTCCTAAATTCACATAGAGTGGACGATGGTGGGACAGGACTGACCCTGATCCATGGCTGTTCGAGATTCTTCTGTTTTTCTCTTTTTCAGGTATTCACTTTAAAAATCGTCAACATGGTCAATACCTTCGCTGCTTGTGTGAGTTCTTGCCTATGGTTACCAAGATTCAACACATAATGGTTGCCCATAAACCTCCAGGTACTATTTGCTATAGTTTGGAGTCCACTCTCTCGTACGGGGACTATTCTCCTTTCTCCGGGTTGGACTCCTCAATGGCAGACTTTATATTTTGATCTCTCTGCCTCTGATAGCTGTGTCTTACTCTAGAAAACCTTTAACTGAGCTGCAAATTTTTATTTCTTATTTTTGGCCATACAAGTTTTTTCCCTGTATTTCAGCTGACCTTAGTTTTTTACTCATGTTCTCTCTAGGGCTTAGGTCACGTCGTTTACATATTTTTTCCTATTATTTGTATGAATTCTGTGGTACCCCAGTCAGGAGTACAGTCTACTATTAGGGTTTATTATTAATATGTGTGTTTCCACCAGTGGCGGATCAAGGGGGGGGCGATCGGGGCGATCGCGCCCCCTAGCAGACACTTGCTGCCGACGGCTGCACAGTATGTGCAGGTCCGTCCAGCCGTGACAGGCAGGGACAGTGTTCTGCCCGGCTGCTCTGATTGTGTTTAAAACACAATCAAAGCAGCCGGGCAGCACACTGTCCCTGCCTGTCATGGCTGGACGGACCTGCACATATTGTGCAGCCGTCGGCAGCCTAAACTGTTAGAAAGGGGGGGGGCCTAAATCGCCCCCCCCTAAATCGCCCCGGGTACAGTCGTTTTATAGATCCGCCCCTGGTTTCCACACTGCTCTCCTTCCTGGTCGACTATATTTGGGGCACATTGTTACCTCTATCTACATCTTCATTTTGATAGTTTAATGGTTCATATGCAGATATTAGGCTAACCACAATGTTATGCTCCCACTCTTAGTGCTGATAAATCTTACTTGTGTGTTGTTTGTTTACCTACTTCTTGGTTTTTCTGACTATTTTGGTATTTATGGGTTGCCTTACTTTGTCCTTATTTTGTTTAAAAGACATGTGTAGCGGTTGCTTTACATGCAAGCTCCACACCCTTGAATGTTACCTAAATTGCTGATTTCCTACCTACACGACAAATACACTAACCTGAATTCTGGGGGGTTTTTTCAGTTCTTTTTCCCCCCTCCTGCCCCCGTTGTCCTCTCTCTCCAAAGTGCCCTTTTCCCCATTCCATCCCTTGCAGACACATTCTTTCCCTTTTGCATGGCACCTTTTGCTATCCTATCTTGAGATACCCCAAGTCCATATGTCCGATGGTCATCAGCACTATCTTCATGGTTACATTTTTCTCACTGAATGTTCGGCGTTGAAATTGCCCGAATAAAAGACGATTGGTCCTTAACAAATTTTTTAGCCATAAAGCTGATGTAGTGGCGATATAGGAAACCCATTTCTTCTCCCGAGCTCCGACCCTTTTTAGATATAACTGATTTCGCTCTGTTATTTGGCTAAAGGCTCCTTTAAATGTAATGGTGTGGCTTTTCTAATCTGCTCCAAAATTGAATTCAAACTCAGGCTCTGCTGGTTTCAGACCTCTCTGTAAGATGCTGTCCAATCTGTCTCCACTACAGAAATCCCTCCAGAATCAGAGTATGGGCATGGCTATCTTGGATTCGGTCACATGATTCCTCCCAGCCAATCAGGTGATAACAGCCTCCATTTCAGATTCACTCCAAAACCAGTTCATGGGAGCTGGCATCTTGGATATAGTCACCTGATCCATCTCAGCAACTCAGAGTGCTGCTTCTGACCAGCTGATTGCAGTCTCCAATCAGGAATCAAAAACAACTATAAAAGGACTTCCTGGAGCCCTTGGACTTCCTGGAGACCTGTTGCCAGTGCAACGTTGTATTTCAGACGCCAACCTGGTTCCCAGCAGTTTTCAGTCTTGCTATCTATCTCGCTACATTCTTGCTATTTATCCAGCTCTGACAGTGCAGTCTGCATTCTGGCTTCAGTCCGATTCCAGCAATCTGGTTGCATCCACTCTGGTTCCATTCCGGTTACAGCAATCCTCTTACAGCATACCAGTTACAGCAATCCTCTTACAGCATTTTGATTCCATTCTGGTTACAGTAATCCTCTTACAGCATTCTGGTTTCAGTCCGTTTACAGCAATCCTCTTTCAGTATTCCAGTCACAGTATTTTGGTTCCATTTTGGTTACAGCAATCCTCTTCCAGCATTGTGGTTACAGCATTCTGGTTACAGCATTCCATTTACAGTCCGGTCCAGCATTCCGGTTTCAGTCCGATCCAGAAATCCAGTTCCTGTTTGCTTTCCCCTGCTAGTGCAATCACTATCTGCACCAGTTCATTCACTACATGCAGAGGAACATTATCAGGCCACCCAGCTTTGTCCACACCAGTCCAGCTCCAGAGACACAACCCAGTCTGGATAAAGACAGATCCTCAGGCGTGACAGTTTCTCTCTATGCCCATAAAAACAGACAGATCGAGTTTATAAAAGCTGAAGGAAGTTCAAAAACTCATAATATGAAGCCTAATATTAATGGAAGATATTAATCGGTTGTAAATGGACAAGATTAACCCCCCTCGTATAACATTACTCCCTGATAATGCAGGTCCTTCCTTTTCCTTTACAAAATCAATAGCGGAATGTGACCTTTATGACATCTGGTGGGCTTCTACTCCCGGAGCAAAAGACTTTACTTATAACTCACCTGTTAACACTTATTCTCATATAGACGTAATACTCACAGACAATTGGACTTTACAGAAAGCTAAATCTGTTTCCATTCTCCAGATTACTTAGTTGGATTATGCCCCGCTACTGTGAACTTGGTTCTTTACCACTTTGACATACCCTAGGCCGTGGCACCTCACTAATCGTCTTCTCAATTTGTTGGAAAGTAAAATTGCTCTCCAAAATACATTATCCACTGATACCAATAAACCTGAGGACACTTCCACATTAACATATTGATTTTTGTTTCAGCCCGTTATTAGGGAGGGTAGCGATACAGACAGGATCTAGATTCAATAAAGCAAATGTTCACCTCTATCAGGAACCTGAACCTAAACTCTCAGCCCTAGAAGCCTGTATCAATTCTTGTCATTCTAACAAACTTAAACTTGAGTTAATCCAAGTGAGACATCAGGTCAGAAACTTCTTATGGCCCGAACCCAAGCTGCAATGTCTCAACTCAACAAATTTTATGCAAAAGGCAATAAAGCTGGTTGGATGTTAGCTAGAAAGCTTAGGAGCTCAGGGGACAACAGGTTAGAAACCAGTTCTAACACCTGACAAACATAGAGGGCTTAAAAATTTCACACACCTGAGACATTGCCAATATGTTTGATAATTATTACAAGGACCTTTGTAACCGTAAAATGACTTGGTACCTGCTGACATTCATGACTTTCTTCACCACCTCCACCTACTCTACCTTGAACATGACACACTGCAGGCATTATATACCTCCTGTGCATCTACTGAAAATATTAATGTTATTAGACACCTCCCGAAGCACAAGGCCCCCGGGCCCAGATAGGTACATTAATGATTTTTATGTTACATTTTAGACAGACCTTCTCCCTATTTAGTCACTTTGTACAATGCTGGCACTGACTGTAGTGGGCTCCCGGAGGCAAAGCTTGAGGCTCAGATTATAACTATTCTGAAACCAGGCAAAGATGCAGTTGATTGCCGATATCCCTGCTCAATGCTGACATCACAATATATGTTAAATTGGTAGCCAATTGACTGGGTCCTCTCATTCCCAACCTCATCCATCCCTATAGGATGGGTTTTGTAACATTGTAACAGGGTACCAGGGATCTGATAACATGAGGAGAGTCCTCAACATACTTAAATATGTCTCAAAACACCAGAGTGAGCTGTTGATGCTTTCTCTGTATGCAGAGGAAGCATTCAACATGCTCCACTGGGATTTCTTGAGACACGTTTTGATTGATTGATTGTTAGCTTTAGTTACCCCTTTACCATAAAATTCTAATACATTTAATAAGTTTTGCTTTAGAATACTGAGATTTCCTGGTCAGAAAATGTTGGTATTTAAAATGCTTATGCCACCTTGTTATCAACCCACTTTTAATCATCATACCTTTAATGCGACACTAAAGTAAAAACCGTTTATGTATATATTAAAACTAAACCTCACAGAGACAACATATTCCATTTAATCAGGCACCCTAAACAGTGCCCACCCCTTCGCTTTCTGTTGGCCACAGCCCCCCATGTCCATTGGGCATTGCACCACTCCCACACCATTTCTTACTTTGTGGACTAGGGGCGGAGCAGCATACAAATTTCTTGGGTGTGTGGTGTAGGCTGTAGCATCCCACACTCCCAGCCCATTACTAACATGGGCTGCTTCACAGGAAAGAACCTGCCAACTACTCCTCCTTCATATCAGTGCATAGCAATTAGGAACTGCAGTGACAATAAAGACACTGAATGGGGGACATTATGTCACTAATTTAGTGGTTTAAATGTCCAGTAAAACGTAATGCCCTAGGCTGCGGCCCAGGTTTGTCTAGCGAAGGCCCTGCATTTAATGTTGAAAGTAATATATGAGTAAAAGTATGAAATCAGTGGCAGAATTACCGCAGTTCCAGTGGGTGCAGTGACTAAAGGGCTATAGGGCCAAGGTGTCCCAGCATGCCTGTCCATCTGTTGCCAAAGCCAAACCATGCAAAATGAAGCCCTATTTGTGTTATCAGTTCCATATAGGAAAACAACCAAGCAGGGACCTCCAGAGAACAAAACGGCATCACCTTACCCCATATTGGTCTATGAGGCCCGGCCATGGTTGTGATACTAGCAAAGCGAAATCAAGGAAATAATACCTGACCTCATATTTACTTTAAAGTTGATATGTTGTCATTGTGACTTTGTGACGTCAATGTTTATCTTGAGTTTTATATATTTTAGGCACTTGGTCTTCTTTGCTAGCTTCAGAATTTTCAGAAATGCGTTTCTGCTTAAAGTAAATCTATCCATTTAGCAGCCTATGCTGATATGCTGAAGGTTGCCATATGTCATACATCAGTGGAAAATTATTCAGCCATTCCTTGTTAAGCTCTATATAATACCCAATCAGAAGTTCTGGTTTCAATAATACCCCATTCATACTGCACCAAAAACCCGGGTTTTTGCAGAGGCACGCTGAAAAACCCGGGTCTTGGTGCAGTATGAATAGTCCAACCACAAAATCCCGGGTCTAAAATCCCGGGACTTAGACCCGGGATTTTGCGAGGGGTAATTCCCGTGTTGGACCCCGCTCGCCTGCAGTATGAATGGTGCAACCCGTGTAATTCCCGGGTCTCACCATTCATACTGTAAAAAAAAAAATTGGGAAGTAAATAAAAAGTAAAAAAAAAAGATTTTAATTACAAAAAAATACAAAACAAATGTTTACTTAACTTATTTTCAGCCAGCGGTGTCTCTGGTGCGTTGCCGGCTGTCAGGGGGACCTCTGGGTACTAAAATGACGTAATTTCTAATGGACTAGAAATGACGTCATTTTAGTACCCAGAGGTCCCCCTGACAGCCGGCAACGCACCGGAGACACCGCTGGCTGAAAATAAGTTAAGTAAACATTTGTTTTGTATTTTTTCTGTAATTAAAATCTTTTTTTTCACTTTTTTTTTTCTAAAACCCGGGTCGGGCAAGTGCAGTATGAACCCGCCCGACCCGGGAATCTTGTTATCTATACTGCCCTGTGCCCCGGCAATATCCCGGGTTTACAACCCGGGATATTGCCGGGGCGGCAGTATGAAAGTGGTATAACACAGATTTGCAGAATAATGGGATTTATAAAAGCATTGTAGATATGTAGGTTCACAAAAGTATCACAGAAGTCATAATGATTACTATAAGCTAGATCTATGAATTTAAAAATCATAGCAATCACTGGAACTTCTGAAATGATGCTGTATAAGCAATGGCAAGGTTGATGGTTTACATACAAAAATAGACACCATGACACTGAAGTCTGTTCAGTTATTTTCTTTATAGATTTGAAAGCAGTGCTTTGTTAAAATGTCAGATTTGTCTGTAGAAAAAGGTAAACTTGAAATCTCTCTAAGCTTTGCTACACAAGTACAAAATACCCTGAAACCCCTTTCACTATTAGAACATGTGCAATGCTCTGTTAAAAGCAGAAGAGGTCAAACTGTCAAAATATATGAATTGGACAGCAGGATTATATTAAAAAAAAGACACCAGCACTTTGCGTTTTTCAACAGTAACACAAATTCACAGAATTATATTTCCTGCTCCAAGGAGTTAAAGAGAAGAGAGGAAGCCCTGACAACTAGGCAGAAAAGAAGAAATGTGTCCAATTAGTATGACAAGCTAAGGTTGGATAGGCTGAAAGCTACTTTCAACAAGCTAAAAACCATTAGGAAATAAAACATCTTCCCATTGACAAAATTCCTCTCCCACGACATCCTGCTAAATAATCATCTAATTCCGAATGGAGAGAAATAGTGAGCTAATGAATGATGCATACACTGGATTATTTCGGCACTTTGGCATTCTGCTGTCAGATAAAATGGCACTTCACAACCTAGCACATGAAAGGAAAGTTGAAGATCAACAAATTAAAGATTCAGTTCATGTTCAATGGAAAAATACAGTGCTGGTGTATACCTCCCAAACAGTTACAAGATAGGAAGTACACACAGAGGCATTCGAGGTGGATGAGATCCCTCAATTTTCTACTGGGGCAATAATTGCTTTCCAAGAGATAAAAAAAAATAATCCTGTTTTTTTTTTTTGTTTTTTTTTAATAAAGAAATAAATAAATAATTGTGCTTCCTCTGAAAATAGCCTGGTTGACTTGATATCATTTGGTCTTATCTCTAAATCACGTATGTGGCAACCTATGATTCAAGTTTCTTAAGTAGTTCTTCGTGCCTTCCAAACATGACTGTACATTTCATATGAATGAATGAACAATTGGTCCTGTCTGTTCTTTGCTGTTTCCACTTACTGAAAAAAAGGCAGAGGGTTACCATGGAAAAGTTCCATCATAGTTTGATCATTTACCATGTTAATTCCGTGCATTTTTTAAGGGTGGTGTCCAACGCAAACCTAATTAAACAATTGCTAGGTGTCAGTCATCATACCGAGGTAAAGTCACCCCAAAAGGGCAATGTCAGCACCCTGAGCAAAAAGACCAGAAGCATTCCCTGCATAGATATGCAGGGCAGCTACTGTGGCTATATAAAGTATCCACACCCTTCGTCATTTTTCAAATTTTATTTCTTACATCATAGAATCAAATTGGATTTATTTATCATTTTCACTACAGATCAGCACAAACTAATGAGTAATGTTAGAAAAAAAAGCTAAAGCTTTTTCTGCATTCATAACAAATAAACAGGCAATAATTGATTGCATTTCCTCACCACAGGAAAGATTTTCTGTAAACAGTTTGTCTTGTCAATCTCTCTCATGCCATATTCCAGGAATAAAGAAGATTATGACTATTCATTTTTTCAATTGGTAATTTAATATTCTTAAAACTATCCAGCTGTTCATTGTCAGCATGCTTATGATCAAGCGTCTCTTCCCCTGTTATACAGTATAGCCTAATGCAGTGGTTCCCAAAATTTTGCAGTTCGCGGCACCCTTAGAGTCTCCATAATTTTTTCAAGGCACCCCTCCAAAATAATAACTGAGCAGTCCTGTTTTAGAAGTAGTTGGGTCAAAAAATTGTAATAAGTATTTAGGTCAGGACAGAAATACTTATTTAGTTGTATGCAAAAATGCCTGCTTTGCATCCAGACACTCTGCCCCCTCTGCATCCAGACACTCTGCCCTCTCTCACGCTGCCCTGTCTCACGCTGTTCCTCTCCTCTGCCCTCTCTCATGCTGCCCCTCTCACGCTGTCCCGCTCCTCTGCCCCCTCTCACGCTGTCCTCCTCCTCTGTCACGGTGCCCCCCTCCTCTCTCATGCTGTCCCCCTCCACTGCCCCTCTCATGCTGTCCCCCTCCACTGCCCCTCTCACGCTGTCCCGCTCCTCTGCCCCCTCTCACGCTGTCCCCCTCCTCTGCCCTCTCTCATGCTGTCCCCCTCCACTGCCCCTCTCACGCTGTCCTCCTCCTCTGTCACGCTGTTCCTCTCCTCTGCCCTCTCTCATGCTGTCCCCCTCCTATGCCCCCTCTCACGCTGTCCCCCTCCTCTGCCCCCTCTCATGCTGTCCCCCCTCCTCTGCCCTCTGTCATGCTGTCCCCCTCCTGTCACGCTGTCCCCCTCCACTGCCCCTCTCACGCTGTCCCCCTCCACTGCCCCTCTCATGCTGTCCTCCTTCTCTGCCCCTCTCACGCTGTCCTCCTCCTCTGCCCTCTCTCACGCTGTCCCCCTCCTCTGTCACGCTGTGCCCCTCCTCTGTCACGGTGCCCCCCTCCTCTCTCATGCTGTCACCCTCCACTGCCCCTCTCACGCTGTCCTCCTCCACTGCCCCTCTCACGCTGTCCCGCTCCTCTGCCCCCTCTCACGCTGTCCCCCTCCTCTGCCCTCTCTCATGCTGTCCCCCTCCACTGCCCCTCTCACACTGTCCTCCTCCTCTGTCACGCTGTCCTCCTCCTCTCTCAAGCTGTCCCCCTCCTCTCTCACTCTGTCCTCCTCCACTGCCCCTCTCACGCTGTCCTCCTCCTCTCTCACGCTGTCCTCCTCCACTGCCTCTCTCAGGCTGTCCTCCTCCTCTGCCTCTCTCACGCTGTCCTCCTCCTCTGTCACGCTGTCCCCCTCCTCTCTCACGCTGTCCCCATCCTCTCTCACTCTGTCCTCCTCCACTGCCCCTCTCACGCTGTCCTCCTCCTCTGTCACGCTGTCCCCCTCCTCTCTCACGCTGTCCCCCTCCTCTCTCACTCTGTCCTCCTCCACTGCCCCTCTCACGCTGTCCCCCTCCACTGCCCCTCTCACGCTGTCCTCCTCCTTTGCCACTCTCACGCTGTCCTCCTCCTCTGTCACGTTGTCCCCCTCTGCCGTGCGACAGCCATAGAAAAAAACAAACAACACAAAAACGTACCCATCCGCACAGCGCCGGGACCCAGCATCCTCCTCTCTCACGCAGTGACAGCTGCGTGAGAGAGGAGGACGCTGGGTCCCGGCGCCGCACAGATGTGTAAGTTTTTGTGTTGTTTGTTTTTTTCTATGGCTGGCCTGCGGCACCCCTGTGACAGTTTGGGAACCGCCGGCCTAATGTAATAATGGGTGCTTTGTACAAATTATTTGTAGCCTTATTTTTAGCCTTCACTTGGCTAGAGGCAAATTTTAAATTTCATTTTTGTTTTGCTAAATTTTCACCACATTCCATTTTTTTCCCACCAAATTTCATGTTTTGCCAGTGGAATTAAGTGTTCCCATCCTACCCCAACCCCACCACACAACAGAATGAATTAACCATTGCAGCCCTGGCTCTATTCATCGGGGCAGATTCAACTCGGCACAAGGTCCCATAGGAGGCTGGCGTTATGTGCAGCTGCACACACTAACGGTTATTATGGTCGAGAAATTACTACTCATTTTTGCTCACACTTCTATAAGGTGAGATAAAAATTTATTGGAGATTTCAACCCGAACTACTCCACGTGCTGAATTGAAACGGCCCCATAGGCTATATATTCTCCAATTGTAAAGCAAATGTGGAACTGGAAGATTTTATCTCTGACACTTCTTTCCTTTGTGAAACAGCCTGTACTACTTAAAAAATTTGATTTGTGTGAAATTTGCCACAACTTTAATCCGCTCTTAGCTTGGAATCTATGCACTGAATTTGCCCATAGTGTAAGTGTCAGGTTACTGTCACATTATAGGGCTCATTTAGAGCTTAATGTCTATTGTTTTTGCATGAGATATGCACATTTCCATAATACATATGCGCACCAGAAATGCGTATCCATACATACATGTATACAGAATCTATTTTTGTCTTGACCTATCTTTTCTTATGTCTGAAGAGATGGAACAAGTGTGGGCAGGAGCAGGCAAGTGTAAGCCGAGTACAGTAAGGATTTGCTCACATAATTACAGCACAGTTAGATGTAGACGCATCTGCAGATATGTCGTTTTGAAGGTGTTTCTCTTCCAGGTGCTGGAGAGCTGGTACAAAGATAGGTAATGATGATGATTACTATCAATGTCACATCAGATTCCCATTGTATTTTTAAAAGGAAAAGCAACAGATGTTATTTCATTTAACTTATTTAATTTTAATGTACATCATTTATTTTGTATTTTATATTTGTGTTTGTATTTAATTACTTTTAAATGGAAAATGCAAGATTTGTATTTAATAATAATTTAAGACAATGTTTTTTTTTATGTATATGACAATTTATTACATTATTAAACTGTGTGCATTATAAAAGGGATTTAACACTTACTACTTTTGCTGTGTATTTCCCTCAGGTTGCTTGATAGCTAATTCTCTGCAGGGATCCATCTACAAGACTCTTCAGTGCCACACTTCACCCAGCAGCTTGTTTTATAGTTCTGCCATCTCTGTTGGCAGGCAAACTCTGTCTTTCCAGCATACACTACTCTCAACTCTCTCTCATTCTGCTATCACACATACCTCAGACTGCCAGCACCTCTCACTCTCTATTTTCTTCCTGTCTCTCCTCCTAGTTTAGACTCACTGCCATGGCTGACCTCTACTTCACTCTGCATTTTCATGGCAACATGCTGTCCTGGCTGCATAGAAAAACAAGACAGCCTGGCTACATATATATAGGAACTTGGTAAATTAATAATCTTTGATAAGTGAATTGTTCTAGCTTTGCTGTCAGGTTATAGTGGTTTAATAACACTTTGTGCACTAGAGTTTCTACAACCTTACATTAATGCTCCCCGTTCCCTAACGCTTTCTGCTGTTATTTACTCTCTTAAGCTTTTTATCATTATGTCTCTGCACAGATGCCTTTTGTCCACTTATTTATTTTCTTCTAGCTTGTAGTGTCTTCCTTTCCCCTACTCTCTAAAGCATCAGTCTTTTACTGTAGACAGTGTCTCCTGATGATATGCTTAAACCTTCCTTTTGCTGTTTCTCTTACCTACCATTCACTGTCCCCACCTCTTCGACCTGGCACCTACTCCTTACTATTACTGTTACCTGTGAGATACACTGAGCCTTTTATGATGTGTAATATTTATCAAGAAACTCTTACCACTTTAACCATTGCTTCAATAGATTTTGCTTAATTTGAGTGTAAATACATATTTATGAATATTTCATATTGCATCAACATACACTGATCAGCCACAACATTAAAACCACTAACAAGTACAGTGAATCCATTGAATATGTCATTACAATGGCACCTGTCAAGTGGGCAAGTATAAGGATCTGAGCGACTTTGTCAAGAGCCAAATTGTGATAGCTAGATGACTCGGTCGGAGCATCCACAAAAGGCAGGTGTTGTGGGATGTTCTTGGTATGCAGTACCTACCAAAGTGGTCCAAGGTAGGACAACCAGTGAACCAATGACATGGTCATGGGTGACCAAGGTTTCATTGATGCACGTGGGGAGAGAAAGCTAGTCCGTCCTATCCCACAGAGAAGTTACTGTAGTACAATTGCTGAAAAAGTTAATGCTGGCTATGATAGAAAGGTGCCAAACACACAGTAAATCACAGCTTGCTGTGTATGAGGCTGCGCAGCCGCAGACCAGTCAGAGTGCCTATGCCTATACCCATGTCCACCGCCGAAAGTGCCTACAATGGGCATGTGAGTGCCAGAACTGGACCATGGAGCAGTGGGAAAAGGTAGTCTGGGCTGATGAATCACATTTTCTTTTACATCATGTGAATGGCTAGGTGCTTGTGAGCTGTTTACCTAAGGAATAAATGACACCAGGATGCACTAGGGGAAGAAGGCAAACCGACGGAGGCAGTGTGATGCTCTGGGCAATGTTCTCCTTGGATCCTGGAATTCATGTTGATGTTACTTTGACACGTGCCACCTACGTACACATTATTGTAGACCAAGCACACCCCTTCATGGCAACAGTATTCCCTGTTGGCAGCGGCCTCTTACAGCAAGAAAATGTACCCTACCAGACTGTAAAATTGTTCAGGAATGGTTTGAGGAACATGACAAAGATTTCAAGATTGAATTGGCCTCCAAATTCCCCAGATCTCAATTCGATCGAGCATCAGTGGGTTATGTTGGAAAAACAAGTCAGACACATGGAGGACCCAACTCGCAACTTACAGGACTTAAAGGCTCTGCTGCTAACGTCTTGGTGCCAGATACCAGAGGACACCTTCAGAGAACTTGTGGAGTCCATGCTCTCACGCACCAGACTCTCATGTCCTGTTACTTACTCATTTGCTGTCTTTCTAAGCTGTCCCTGCAGTACGCAGCTCTGCTTGTCTCAGATCTTTCTGTAGGATGCTGTCCAGTCTGTCTCCACTTCAGAAACCCCTCCAAAACTAGTGCATGGGTGATGCCATCTTGGATTCAGTCACCTGCTCTCTCTAAGCTAGTCAGAGTACTGCTACAGCTCAGTTGACCGCAGCCTCCACTCCTGAGCTCCCTCCAAAACCAATGTCTGGGCGTCACAGTTTTGGATCCAGTCACTTGATCCCTCTCATCAAGTCAGTGTGCTATTTCATTTCAGCTGACTGCAGTCTCCAATCAGGTGATAGCAGTTAGTATAAAAGGACTTCCTGGAGTCCTATCTTCTTGACAGTGCAACATTGATTCTTCAGACGCCAACCTGGTTCCCAGCAGTCTGCAGTCTTCTCAGTTTCTCCTGCTCAGATAGTGTATTTTGCATTCCGGTTCCAGTCTGGTCCAGCATTCTGCTCCCAGTCTGGTCCAGCAATCCGGTCCCAATCCGGTCAAGCAATCCGGTTCTAGTCTGGTCCAGGATTCAGTTCCAGTCTGGTCCAGCAATCCAGCTCCAGTCTGAACTCTCCTGCTAATCCAATCACTGCCTTGCTACTCTTGACTTCTTTCCAGTCTCCAGTGCCATTCATATTTAACAAATCTCCTGAACTCTCAGCAATCACCACCTGCACCTGTTCTTTCCCTCTCATGCGAAGGAACCTAATCAGGCCAGCCTGTTTCTTGCACATAGTCACCTGATCAGCCCCAGAGTCACCCCAGCCCTGGTACAGACAAATCCTTGGGCCATGCTTGACGGGCCAGAGAGGTTTTGCTAGCACGAGGGGGGCCTACACAATTTTAGGCAGGTGGTTTTAATGTTGTGGCTAATCAGTGTATATATTAGTAATCAGTTTTTCTTCCAACTAACAAGTTATTCACATCACCTCCTGACATTTCAGAATGTAAATCCGTTGTAATTCATGGGATTTGAAAGTCTGATTTGTAAGGGATTTGCATTTAGTAAATAGAAGATTTACAAAAATGCATAAATTAATAAATGAATACCTAATTACAAGTATTACATTAATAGCTAGCACCCAAGAGTGTGAGTGTAGATATTCTTCTTCTTTATTTTTTTGTTTATTGCAATATTTTCTGGTAATTTGTTATATATATATAAGTAAAGGAGGTACACTTCACACTCACAAAATCAACAATTTATATAGTATAACATCACTTAATATTTCAGAAATGTCTGAAGAGTCCAATGGAATTAAATGGCACTAAAATCCTTGTGGATTTGCATCTTCACCTTTTGATTACTTGTCAAATGCATATAAAAACAGAAAAGACGTGAAAGGGGGCGCTCTATAGTTCAATATTATTACTTTACATAAAAACTATTCTTATGGATTAAAAACATTTGTACCAGATAAAAGCAATGACCAAGAATGCCGAAATAGTGATATATACATCAGGATTCGTACTTGTGGGAAGGAATATAGATTCAACAATGTGATCTGTTAGACAAATTGTGGCTCATACAGATGTGATGCTTCAAACTCCAGGTTATGTTCTAGCCAGAAGAGGAAGATACTGGAATGAGTTGTTTAACTAAACATGTATTGCAATATGTAGAACTAATATCCCCTGTTTTTAATATAGAGTACAGTTTGAAGTAGCTAGACAAGCATTAACAATGTACTTTGTGATTGCAGATTACAATGTATTTTTTTTTTTTACACAATGTTGTGGTCACACCCTCTAGTTCCCCAATTTTCAGTTCCTTACATTCAATAAATACTTTTATGAACACAGTATTTTTCTTAACATCTTATACGCAGCATAGTCATATGCAGTATACTCATCTGAGCAGTGATGTGTATAGATGCTCAATGGCTGCTCCAGTGTCCTCTGAGTGCCTTTATGAAGGGCAGCCCTTAAACATGGAAATTTACTAACACTGTCAAGTCGCATCTCTATGATATTGTGGGATGTAAGTATGTCTGGTGTATACCCACTGTGTTTTCAGTAGAGATGTTCACTGACCTCGTGTTCTGGTTTCGGTTTTGGCTTGGATCTGGATTAACTTCGTGTTTTGTACCTACATACGTGTTCTTCCTACATAAAAAAAAACAGCCAGCATTCTCCTTATGGGCGAAATAATAAACTAATTTGCACCCCTCGAATTGTAACATAGTTTTGTCCAGGATAAAACCTACTCGTTTTATTTGTCTTACTTTTCTTAATGAATCAGGCCCCATATCTAGTTACATGACCATATAAGTAAAATGACTGATTAGTAATTCTGTATCTACTTAATGCCTGTGATTGAATGATAACAAATTATTTTAAATATGAATCCTTGTTTTGTTCTGTTGTTTATGCTATACAGTAAGATGGTACTGCTGCTGTGCATCGACCATCCCCTTTAAATGTGTACTACTGGTGTAACCCAAGCAGTCATGCTGTAAGCTTTAACATTTAAAAAAAAATCAGGATGTTTCTTGTAAACGTAATCATTTTATCAGCTATTAGTTCCATGCTAGCCCATTTTACATCTCCATTGTCTAGATAATAACCTTTGTGACTGAAAAATTCTCCTTTATTCCAGTATAAAGTATGTTCAAATATAATGTGACCATTGAACCACTGATAAATGTAGATTTATGTAGGTCCTTTTTTCCCTACTGTATGGTGCTGCAGAGCACTGTGGCACCTTACAAATCTACAATATTAATAGGGGTAGGGTACGAATTTACGGTCGTGGTGTGAACAACAGGCAGTAGGACGAATGGAAAAAACTAAACTGATTTGGGCGACTGCAAAGAAATGCTGACTGACCTTATTAATGACACAAGAAGTCTCCGATAGTCTGAAAAAAATTCTGATCAGCATTAATAATGGCAGCGTGTTTTTACGTAATTTTCAATAGCAACCTCTATATCACTATTTTTAAAGTGGCAATGCCGCTTCTCAGCACACCTAACTCTTACACTAGACTTAGCGTTAGGAATAGGGTTAGAATTAGGTTTAGGGATAGGGTTCAAAATTGTAGAGTTAGGTGTGCTGAGAAGCAGCATTGCCGCTTTAAAAATAGTGATATATAAATAGTGATATATTGAAAATGACGTAAAAACACGCTGCAGTTGTTAATGCTGATCGGGATTTTTTTTCAGACTATCGGAGACTTCTTGTGTCATTAATAAGGTTAGTCAGCATTTCTTTGCAGTCGCCCAAGTCAGTTTCGTTGTTTTTGGATCGTGGTAGTCACTGTCGGTGTTATCAGCACCGTTAAAGTGACTACCATCGATTAATAGTAATATAATCGTTGGGAGACACAGAACTAGCGCAGCCAGAAAATAGATTCATATTAATTTTGCTACATTTTTCCTTTTAATTTTCAATGGTGTTCAGTGCCAGCTACCCAATGGCGAATCAAAAGCTATGGGGGGCAGGTGGCTATCAAGCACAATGTCATGACCATGTGAAAAGCACAATATCTAATTTATGGCATATATTTAAGTTGTCTTGGGGCAGCGAAATAGCAAATATTTACTATATTATACTTGATATTTTTGTAATATATTTGAACCATGTCTGTGGCCATTAGACCTTTCCAGCTAACCTTCATAACTAGGGTTTACCGTAAAATTAGTGTCATGTCTTTCCTTGCACTTTTCCGAGTTCCCTAATATTATTTTTATAGAATGGTGCTTAAACCTGTGAAACATATTCCAGATAAGATGGAATCAGAGACTTATGGAGGCATCTTATGATGCAATAACTTACTCATTAAAAAACTTATGATGAAAGCTAAATTTGATTGCTCCCAAGTTTATGGTTAACAAGCTAAATCATTTTGATCTAAAAAATTAATGAATAAACTAAAGGATTCTGTAAATAAATAAACTAAATAAATAAATAAATAATATGAATAAATAAAAAATAGCACAACCAAATCCCTTTAATTGAATAAATGAATGGATGTACTAAATAATTCTGTGAATAAATACATAAATAAAACCTCAATAAAATAGATAAATATACGGCACTGCAAATTCTGTTTTGGGTGGACTATCGTAAGTAAAGCTCAATGCCAAAAAGATTACTTACCTGGGATCTGGCATTCAGACTATCCGGCTGGTCCGCCAAAATCTGAAAAAGGACCAAGTCAATAGGAGTGAGGAGAGTCCTATGATGTCTGCCAAATTCCAATCACTCTTGCCAACCTGGCCTTTTTTCAGAAGGGTAGCTCGTTGTCCACCAACAACACACTCTTGGCAGAAAGGTGCATAAGACAACTGTGGTCACATACGTGACACTGGGGTCACCCTAGATATCCTAAGCAATCTTTTGGTATTGTATTTTACATTGGATATTTCATCCAAAGGGGAATTTTCAGTTTTGAGTGGGATTATCTTTAAATTTATCAATCAATCAATGAATCGATCACTCAATCACATCAAGTAATTAGCATAATTATTCTTAATTCACATGTATATAACTTTACATTTCCTCCATTACAACACATTCATTTAAATTAAATGATTAGTTTATTAAGATATATTTCACATGTATCTTAGAATTACTTTGTATAACCTCTTTGCGGCACAATTAATAATAATAATAGTGTCTTGAGAAAAGAAATTAATCCTTGCTATTCATGATCCCAGTAGAGTCTTATTAATTTTAGAAATAATTGTAATCACGGAGCCCAGACACATCTGAATGATATTAATAACATTTGAATAAAGCTATATATATATGCACACATTATTTTATGCTGGTCTGTCATGTTGCATAAAAAAGTGTCCCTTATTTAACCTTGACAACTTTAACACAAGAAATAAATTGAATTTCTCATATTTACTTATTGGGATTCTTCATTAACATTACTTGATCTTTATAGAAGCCATTCTTCAAAGCAATGTTATTAAATAAAGACAATTGTAAATAAAATAAACCTTCAAACTTTATACTTGCAAAAACAATGCAAAATAGTATATATTAGTGCATACAGGTTGTTTTAGACATAAGTTGCTACAAATGCCATACTTCATGCTGAGTCTATACAAGATATGCCTGTGTGTACCTCAGTCACATCTGAGCTGTTCTAGATTACAGTATTTTATGAAACAAGCAACAAGAGAAAAGGGCAAAACTAAATTAAGATCTTAATCCAGCTTTGCATGTCTCTTATGACCTTTCTTGCTTTTGTTTGTAATTTGTAACCTTTAAAGTTGTAAAATATTGCATTTGTTCAAATCAATAAATATGTTATGTATTATTATTATTATTATTATTATTATTATTATTATTATTATTCATAAATTACTTTGTTTAATTCTGTTATGCGAAATTAATATTTCCATGAAGATTCAACAAAATACCAAATTATTTTAGAAAGAATTTAGCTAAATATCTAAAGACTCTTTTGCACATTATGTTATGGGCCTAACTGGTCTCTTATGTTTAATTATAGCTCCAAGAATCGAAAACTCTATATCCTATGCATTAAAAATGCACTGAAACTTACTAAAAACCTTAGGATTCTAATTTGTCTCAGTCCTGTCTACTCCACCAACATTGCCAGAATACACCCTTTCCTTACTCAATATGTTACCAAAACACTTATCCATTCTCTCATCATCTCCCAACTTTACTACTGCAACCTCCTGCTATCTGGCATTCCCAACACATATATACCCACACTTCAATCCATCCTAAATGCAGCTGTAAGGCAGATCTTCCTCTCTCACCGCTACATATCTGCTGCACCACTTTGCAGATCCCTACAATGGCTCTCTGTGTCTTTCAAAATCAAATTCATATTACTCACCCTTACCTACAAAGTTCACTGACCCTCGTGTTTTGGTTTTGGCTTTGGTTTTGGATCTGGATTAACTTCATGTTTTGGTTTTGGTTTTAGTTTTGGCAAAACTGTCCTTGCGTGTTTTGGTTTTGGATTTGTATTTTCTAGAAAGAAATAGCTAAAATATGCTAAAATCCCATAATTTTACTGTTTTTTTGTTCCTACATTATTATTAACCTCAGTAACACTAATTTTCAGTCATATGCAGTCAATTTTGACCACCTCACAGGTCACAATATTATTTTCATACACTCTCGGACAAAGACTGCAGCGAGCTGACTGAATGCTAAGCGAAAGAGCAACGACACAAACACGCGGCAGTTCATAGCACATCTAGGAAACATTGCCACACAGCGGTGGCAGAAAAGAAAAGTGGTGCAAGATGGAATTGTCCTTGGGTGTCAGGTGTCCAAAAATTGGCTGTGATCACTCTGACATGAGTATATCGGATCTTGTTCCAGACAATGCACTAAAAAGAGCCATTGAAATTCACAGCAGAAAACAAAGTCATCATTAATCTTGAATCAGCTCCAGTTCCCAAAAAATGTATAATATAGTTAGGTACCTTTGACGTAAAGTGCAGATTACAAACACTTTGTGCAATACTGATAAAACAGCAGCAAAGTGGAAGGTTTGAGTAATACATATACATGTCTATTTAGACATCCATGCTTACATTACTTCTCCAAGCAACGTTGTTCTTTGTTAATAAAACTGTTGTCTTTATACCATTCAAAAAAATGTATTATAATCCTCCACCAATCTTTGGATGTTGATTGCTGATAGTGGGATCAGATGGAGTTACAGCAGAGGTGTCACTAATTTTGCTCAATTCTTTTACAGTAGACAAGACCAGGGGGTAAATATATCAAGGTCTGATTTTTTCAACAATTTAAAATCGTGGCAAATCGCGGGTGATAACCCACAATTTCAGTCCCCAAGGCCTCAAATTGATTAAGCTATGATTTTTTCCCTGAACTTCAAAATCGCTGGTCATCACTGGAGATCTGCTGCGATTTCAAACACTCCCGAGTTTAGCTAACTCTCCTGTGCTTAGGTTAAAAATCCCATAGACAACACGCTGCTTGCTAGCAGCTTCTTCAGTAAACACATCACTGTTAGACTGTCTGACTATATAGTGGCAGGTCCCCTACGAAAAGTTTAAAAACAGATAAAAGTGTGAGGGGTCCCCCCTGCCCGGCCACTATTAACCCTAGTGCTGCCAGCCTACTGCTGGTTGCGTGAAAATCGATTTTTGATTTTTTTTAATAAAGGTATGTAGTATGAATGAGGGTGTTTAGTGTATTTATTGGGGTTTTATTATTTTTATTAAAAGTATGTGGTTTTAATGAGGGAGTTGTGCTTTTGTAAACATTTGTTTTGTGGTACTACCTGTCTCAGCCAGCCATGGGTGTCAGGGCATGTTGGCACTTGTGGTTCTCCAAGTGCCAGCATGCTCTGGCTGTATGATTGGCGGTATGGAAAATAGTAAGCTCACGGGAGATGGTCATAAGGGGATAAAAGATAAAAGGCGACCCATCGTGGCACTATCAAAAAAAGGACTTTAATAATCTAAAAAATGCACTTACATAATTTCCAATAAAATCACCTTCTTTGCATAACAAATGTAATCAGATAAAAAACCTCGGAGGCATTTTGTCCATATAACTGGACTTTATCAAGGAGACTCTGTGTTCATCTAGATCTGATATATATACGTGTCTTCACGTTAAGAATAATGAATGCAGCTATGATCTATAGTGAGATATATTCATGTGTATAGGTCTATATTAACAATGAAAAGACTAAAACAAATTCAAATCAAACAAAAAATGCATATATATATATATATATTGTGTATATTATTATTATTATCAACTTGATAATAAGGAACAGTTATTGAACATCCGGACCATATATTAAAAATCTGCGGCTCCAAATATGTGTGCTTATAGGAGTGCCTAATCAATTGAATCAATTCAATTCAATTCACGTTTTGAGAGGAGTCTGGACTTGTTTGCAATTGTACTTTATTTTGCCGTAACTAGCGTGTATATTTTAATATGTCACATATATATATATATATACAAGTTAACCTGTGCATGATACTCATGCATTCTAGTCAAATCAAGCTACTTAAGGTGTTAAAAAGGTTCTTGTTATGCATTTGGGCCATAGCCCAGGCCTCAACCACCAACCACTCCCCACTGTCACCCCCGGCAACCACCAACCACTCCCAACTGTCACTTCTCCTTCAAGAAATATATATATCTTTATTTTAAATCTTTAGAAACACTTTTAACAATTAACAAATTAAATTAACAAATTGAAAACATCTTAGTATACCAAATTTCAGCCCTTTCTGAATTTTTTTTTCCACACACACTAAGAATTTAGTAGGTCAGTGTATAACTCCGCCCAGCAGGTGGCGCTGCAGCTTGGTTTTATTTTTTCCACACACACACAGACAGACAGACAGACTAACACACGCCACTAGACATTTATATTATAGATAGATATATATAAATATATATATATTATTTTATTTTAAATTGTTAAATATAAGAGTTACCCTTTTTCACCATAACCAGCACTCTTCTGTATTTTTGTCAGTCCTTGAAGAATTTTAGCAGAGACAGTATTTTCTTTATGTTGTAGCAGTGGTTGGTGAAGCACTCTAAAGAGTTTAACCGACAGCGCCTAATTGTGTATTGTTTTGGGATTTCTTAGTAGGTTAATATCTGTTGTCAAATTGACCCCAGTCTCTCTCTCTCTTTCTGTGTGTGTGTGTGTGTGTGTGTGTGTGTGTGTGTGTGTGTGTGCGTGTGTGTGTGTGTGTGTGTGTGTGTGTGTCTGTGTGTGTGTATGTTAGGGAATTTAGACTGTAAGGTCCAATGAGGCAGGGACCAATGTGAATGAGTTCTCTTTACAGCGCTGCGGAATTAGTGGCTCTATATAAATAACTGGTGATGATGATGATGATGGTTGCCAAAAGTACTCTGTGGACTCTGCAGGGTAAAGCATTTGTAATTACTGCACTTGGGCTCTCTACTATCTTGTTCATCCACTGGTCTTAAGCATTGATATGGTCACCTGACTGTTCAGTAATTTGGAATATCTTTATAATCAATCATTATAATTTCAAAAGAGTTAATTATACCATATATATCTTTTCGTTATTAGGCGTAATGTAGGTGTCTAATGTAGAAAAACATTTTCCATTATCTTTTTATGTGACACACTTTTATATATGTGATCAGCAATTGATGCTGTATTGTGAGCTTGACATTTGTGTGTATGTGATCATACTTACTTTACAGTATATATGAACAATGTGATGTGGCAGTTTATGTTTCACAAAAAGAGGACATGGAATCAATCAATGTTCAATCTCTCTTGAACATTTTGCCTTTCTTCTGACAGCTCCAGTTAGCCCCTTTCACAGTCTTGACGAGACATTAAATTAACTTATAGTTCTCCAGCAGAAAAAGACTCAACCCACTCTCTGTATAAATTCGCTCAACACTTGTAACACACATGTAAATTTGATTGTTTTTTTTGGACAAATCATATAACAGTTACAAAAGAAGCAAGTAGATAGTATAAAGTGGTTTAAGCAGTGATTTAAATTCTCCATTCCTACTTGATAAAGTTGTACTATTATGAAATGCCAATTTGTATGAACCCTTACAAGTCTGGCAATAACATGGAAGACTATATGTGAGACTACTGTTTTTGGATAAATCTGAAATCTGTAAATAAAAATTGTAAAAGTTTCAATGTTATTCATTTCAATAGTTTCACACAATTAAATTAGGCTCTGTGACCAGCTGCGCTATTCGCTTGCAGAGAAGATCATTGTCAGTGAGGTTGGGTGAAACAACCTAGATCTACTGGTATGTACTGTATGCAAAAGATGTTTGCTAGGAGTAGCACCAAATCCAATTAGCTGACATAAAGAAGGCAAACCCCCAGCTTAGCTACTTATATAGTTAGCAAGGGTTCAGAGTGCCCCTTCTAACAATACTCTCCTCTGAATGCTGTTAAACCTTATGGACTTGGAGCAGGGCCTGATTATCCAATACACTTTTTAGGCTGCAGCCTAGGGTGCTAGGCTTATAGTGGTCAAACATATTTAAAGGTGCAATGTTGTGACAAGGAAAGCTATAAAATGAAATTAATTTTAAAATATACAAGAATAGTTGTAAGAGAATAGTTGTACTGTTAGTCGGTTTTAATTTTGACATTTTCCTAAAAGGTAAAGGTTGAAGACAATGGGCCTGATTCATTAAGGCTCCTAGACAAAGCCATGTTACAATACAAGTGGTGCAAATTAGGGACCTGATAAATACTGCCTGTTTTTTCACGTAGCACACAAATACTTGATAGCTTATTTGTACAGTTAAAGTTGATATTTGTGTGCTACATGAAAAAACAGGCAGTATTTAACTTATGTGCAAACAGAATACTAATTTGCACCCCTTGCATTGTAACATGGTTTTGTCCAGGATACTGAAATAAGAAGTTTCTCAAGTTAAGATCCTTAATGAATCAGGCCCTAGTTTATTATTTTACACAGAAGTTAAATAATGGTCTTTTTTTCATGTGCAACACAAATACACGATAGCTTTATTTTTTCGCTGACATTTAAAGTTTGTCTCGGACATGCCCTTCCCCAACTATAAATCTGTCCCCACATTTTAAATTTAGCTCCCCCTCCAATGCAACATGGTTTTGCCCAGGTGCAAATTCACTCATTTTATTTACTTTACTTTCCTTAATGAATCAGGCCCAAAGAGTCATTCTTGGGCAGGCAATTGAGGTTAAGTGAGAAGGAGAAAAAAGGAAGTGATAAACACAGACGAGATAACCCCTTTCACATCTTCACTCCCAGTAGTGCCCGTTCTGTTCTACTATACAGTTCTGATTTTAATTAAAGCAAAATGAGTGGCAAAGATTGCAGTGACCCTTTTAAACAGCCATGTGGAGCTGAGTTTAGAAAACATGGGAACATAAACATTGGTGGGTGGTAGTGAAGGAAGACCACCTCATGAGAGGAACAGCCCTGTCTATAAGTATATTGCCCAGCAAGACTAGTAAAGATTTTCTTACATTTTATAAATTGTAGTACTACTAACTGTAAAGTGTACATTTTCTCTCAGAGCCAAGCTGATTACTTGTTGTTTTAGAAACAAAATGCATCATAGCTTTTGCCCACAACGTGACATAATCCATTCCAGAAGGCTTAAAGTCAATATGAAAACAAGACATACTTGACATTACTATTTCAGACGAACAGAAAGAAGCGGTTATGGTTATGAAGAAAGCTCTGTATGTAAAACACTGAATTATTGTTTTGTTGTAACCATTAAAGACAAGAGAAATAGTCTACTACCTATATGTTGTCCATTAAGGGAGGGATAAAACAAAAAAAGAAAAATAATGTCCTCGGTCTATGGCAGTCTTCCAGGAGTAATAAATCTCTCATGAAGAATTGAGCTTGAAACAGCATCAATCTGTCAGCGGAAGCAAAGAAGCAAAGTGACTTTGTGCAATAAAAAATGGAGACAGAGAAATAAACAATGTGTTGCGGAAGAAAATCGAAAGAGTTTTATAGTTTATTTTAGAACTTTAAGAATCTTACGATGCCGTCTGTTGCACCAGCAATTATTGTTTGTACAAAAGATGTTGTAAAAACATCTTCTAAGAAAATAAGTCATTTATAGGAGCTAAACTTCTTATCTAGGTATGGTTTGCCTTAAAAGACTATATGAAAGATTTTGTTTCACAACTTATCAAATCAATAGAATATCTTCTTCCGCACTATTTAACAAGAATATTTTGCTGGGGCAGATGAGCGATACTGGCTTGCAGCAGACTCTTATCGCACTTGTGACCCGTTAAATATGCCGGTTGTCTGGACTATTAAATATATTTTATTATCCTACACACACTGCTCAGGAGAGTGGGAAGAGACCTAGTGCTTTCAGTAGCTGGCTGGGTAACCCTAGGGGGAGCGCACGCATATCTATGTGGTCTGCATCTCCCTAGTGAATCCAGCCCTGTTCTGACCGGCCTGGGGCTGGCTGCCATTATGGCAGGGAGGCCCTACGCTGTGGTTTCCCCTGCTATATTACCACCAGCCCCGGATGGCAAAGCCTAGTGCTGGTTATAGTCAAATCCAGGGGGAGCCCGCAATTTTTTCCCCTTGATTTTGCTGATTCCCCCTGATTTTGCTAGTACCAGGACAGGCTGCTACTACCAGATTGCATACATTTTAGATTTTATTTTAAAGAAAATGTATTATAAACCAAGGTTTAATCTGCAAATTTGCCCTTTTTTATGTGTAAATAATAATGAAAAAACAATGGCTTACAGTCACAATTATTTTTTCTTAGGTATGGGCTCAGGATCATTGCTATGGCTTGTGGATGGCTGTCTTCCTCCCCTGATCCGCACACTAGCAGGTTGCGGAGTTGATGGCTGGGATGTGCTAGGCTTTGTACTGTGACTACTGTCACGTGATATTGATAGCACAGATAGGCAGACCATTAACATATTTAGCATTTGGCCAAATGCTGAGACCAAATTTCCTGAAAGCTCTCTCACAGCCCCATTCAGATTATTGTGACATTGATCCCTTCAATAATCTCTCTGGGGATGAGTTTTTTAATTTACTCCTCATGTGTATATTATGACCAGTGAGGGCCCACCACCAGTCCCGACAGCTCAGGGGAGTGCTGGCAAATTTTAGCCCATGGGGCAAGATTCGAATCTGCATCCTATTAGGAACATTTTAAAGGAAAAAAAATACTGGTGACCCAGCCTAAGGTAGCCCACTATGGGACCAGCCCTCCTGCCCCTCAGCCCAGCCTCCCCAGGCTACAGCTGTTCTACTCTCCTCAGACATCTTCTATTTGACTCACCATTTTATGTCCGAGATGCATATGTGGCAATTCTCAATGGATTTTTTGATGGACCCAACCACATTGACAGCAGCCCAGACTGCTGACCACAGCTGTTTTTTTACAGGAAAAGGCAGTTATGGCAGCAGCTTCACTCTCCTCCTTCCCACTGACCCTAAACTCCTCATCTCTCCTTCCTCTACCATCCTAACCACCAAAAAAACCACAGAGGTAAGACGCAAAACACTTGCACACAAAACACAAGCTCTAGAGACACAGAAGGAAACTTACATCGCTAAAAACCCAAGTTAAAAATAAATTGAATCATATATATTAAGGCAACCTTACTTCCAATTCCACTAATCTTAAATGAGATTAAAAAACAATATAAATACAAATTATGTATTTTATTAAACAACAAAACGACAACCTACATTAAAATAATATATCACCACTAGACATATCACACTATACAAATAATCACTTTAACTAGTATATTGATTTTTAATTTTAGTTAAGATTAGTGGAATTGGAAGTAAGGTTGCCTTAATGCAGAATTTTACTGCCTTGTAATTATATACCCTTAAACTGATGATTCGTGAAGCAGTTTTAAATAAATATATTTATTTATTTCATTTTATTTTCAACTTGGGTTTTTAGCGCTGTAAGTTTTTTTTGTTTGATATTTGTAATTTGGGGGGGTTTGCAAACTCCTTTAATAGCTGCTTGATCTT